>NC_091350.1:18938857-19108210 GCF_038502225.1 Cherax quadricarinatus | reverse complement strand
GAAGCAGGCTGGCTGGCTGCAAGACAAGAGATTAAAACGGCAGGCAGACATTGCAAGAATAATTTCAGGCAGAGCATGGAGGGATGCAGGCAGCCAAAGCAAGCTTGGTGACATGCAGGCAGGTCCGCAAACAAGCTCTCTAACAGGCAGACAGTCTAACAGGCAAGAAAGCTCACCTCTAAGCAAATACACCGTTGGCTGCTCCACAATAGTAACAGAAAAAGACTACAACGGTACAGTTGGCTGCTCCAAAACGGTAACAAAGACTATACCAACGGTACCGTTAACGGAGCTGCTTCCTTCCAGTACCACCATCCCAGTAATACCACTACTGGTCACGCAACCCTAGTAATACCAATACTGGTCGCATCATCCCAGTAATACCACTAGTGGTCACACCATCCCAGTAATACCATTACTGGTCACGCCATCCCAGTAATACCATTACTGGTCACGCCATCCCAGTAATACCATTACTGGTCACGCCATCCCAGTAATACCATTACTGGTCACGCCATCCCAGTAATACCATTACTGGTCACGCCATCCCAGTAATACCATTACTGGTCACGCCATCCCAGTAATACCATTACTGGTCACGCCATCCCAGTAATACCACTACTGGTCATGCCATCCCAGTAATACCACTACTGGTCATACTATCCTCCCAGTACCACCATCCCAGTAATATTCATCTTACGTTCTCATCCCGTACTCTACCTTCATTTCTTCCCATCCCTCCTCCGTCATTTATCCCTTTCTCCCCTCTCTTCCTCTCCCCATCCTCTTCCATTATTCACCAACTTCCTTTGACTACTTTTTCTCCTTATTAGTTTTCAGAACTTTGGAGAGCGTCCACAGCTCGCCAGAACGCACCAGAACTCGGTTAAATACGTAATTTTTATTAGTTCTTCCACTAATTACTGTCATTAAGACTCATTAGGATGTAACGAGGCCGCTTAAGACAATCTTAAAAGCGTAAAATCTGCTCGAAATTGAACTTGTTTAAATTAATGTACGGACATCTCGGTACCTGAGTTCCCACCATGACTATGGTGCTACCATGATGTAATATTTGTCTTCCGTGTCTGTTAATGGTGCTAACATTGGTGTCCACCATTGTTGCTTACTGTGGTACCAACCTAAACCTGTACATTTCCGTGAGTCAGTGTCCCAGACCAGACTTCCTGGTGGATCAAACCGTGATAAACTAGGCTGTTATTGCTGGCCGTACGCAGTCCAACGTACGAACCATTGCCCAGCTTGTCAGGCACTGATTTGAGAACTTGTCCGGTCCCCTCTTGAAGACAGCCAGAGGTTTATTTGTTATTCCCCTTATACATGAAGAGCGGGGGACCTCTTAATTAACACCCATAGTGTTCTCGCTGTACACTTCGCGCCCCCAGCTTTTTGGTGGAGGTATTTTGTACCGTCTGCCAAGTACCTTGTTGCCATACCTAGTGATGTCAGTGTTCTGGTATGGGACCAGTCCTTCCAGGATATCCAAGTATAAATTATGTACCTTTCTCTCCTCCAGTCCAAAGAGTGCAGTTGAAGGAGTTAGAAGAGTTAATGTAATACTCACTCAGCGTGCTTGCTTATGGTGCTACGATACTGTGTCTACCATGCTTACACATGGTGTTACCATGACTCAATATTTACAAAGCATGCCTGCTTACGATGACATCTGCTGTACTGCTCTAATAAATCTATATATAAACTTTGTAAACCTATTCTAAGAGTAATCCTGACTTCTGCTAACTTCCCTGTTCTCAGGAGTTCTTTGCTCTTTTGTTTCAAAATTATTCTGGCACTCTTCGCTCTTACCTCCCTGATACGTTCTCAAAATGTGTCAAAACACTTGCTCTTACCTGGAAAAAGAAACTCGGTATCATGCTATCCTTTACTGACAACGTTTCGCCTACAGAGTGGGCTTCTTCAAGTCGCAAACAGATCTGTTGACTTGATAAAGCCCACTATGTGGGCGAGCCCTTGTCAATAAAGGATCGCATACTGCATTTTTCTCTCCACCGTGTCGGCATTTTTTCACTCGTCTCCACCTTGTTCTTAACCTGTTGTCAATAAGAACTAAAAGTTTACAGAGCGGTGGGAATAAAAGGTCATTCAGTGGTTGACACCTCACACTATATATGTAGTGTATGTCCCCGATTGATTGTTTACATGCTTCAAGTTTAATCTTTGTTTTAGGGAATAAAGTAAGTTTGACTGGTGGTGAACAGACTACGTACATCCTGAATAGCCCTCGTGTAGCTGATAGGCTTAGAACCCCACTATACCTTCGATGAGTTTCAGGCCTTTCTATTCCGGGAGCCCGGCCATGGGCCAGGCTCGTCTGGTGCCCCTAAGCAACTAGTGATGTAATAAAATCACATGACAACCACTCACAAGACTTTCATCTATTCCTTTTCCCAGTTCATTTTCCTCGCTTCCCAAAAGAAAAAAAATACACAAGCCCACACAATCAAGCAAACAATTTTTATTGGTTAAAATACTCACCGCCAGTTAAAAAAAAAATCGGTTAAAATTAGGAAAAAATAATCCTGTCTCAGCAGGGATAGTCATTAATAAAAAGACTGAAGCAACGTGTAAACAGTTACAATACGTAGTAAAGATGCTACACGCTGCAGGGACTAGCTGGGAGGTAGGTACCAGAGACTTGCTGGTAGGTATGTACCAGAGACTTGCTGGTAGGTAGGTAGCAAGAGACTAGCTAGTAGATATGTAAATAGGCAGCAGAAACTAGCTGGCTGGCAGGTGGGAAAATAGGTAAGCAGCAGAGATCAGCTGGTAGGTAGGTAGGGAGGCAGCAGAGATTAGCTGGTTGGCAGGCAGGTAGGCAGGCATAAGATCTGGCAGGCAGGGAAGGAGCAGACACTAGCTGGTAGACATCGAACACTAGTTGGGAGACTGGAAGGTAGCAGACACTAGCTGGTTGGTACATACATAGGTAAGTAGGCTGTAATGATAACTGAAGAGCACTTTGTGTATATCATTCATCGCTATAAGCAATATAAAATGTATTTACAACTATTTCAGCTCAGACCAGAGGAGCCTCAAAACCTACACACCTTGACTCCCCAACGCTAGCAACAAGTCTGAGTACACAGTACTGTACCCACCATGGCAGCCACACAATTCTGGGTGAATATAGTACTATGTACCCTGACTTGCTGTTTGCGTAAGTTCAAAGCTCCTCTTGGCCTCAGATAGTGTTTATAGATAATTTCGTTCGTTCGTGGATTATCCATAGAACATACATGCAATACACACACAAAATAAACTGTAAAAATAAACACGAATAACACACGACGCAAATAAATATGTCAAGTTTACAATAGCCAGCACCAATAAAAAAAAATCCTATTAAATTATCAAAAGTCTCTCTTAAAAGTTCCCCCGAGTTCCCTGCAGGCATTTCGGTAAATATCAAAACATAAAGGCTGAGAAGCTTAAGTATGTGTAACCTGTTAAAATATGCACCAAAGTCAGCTGTGTACCATAAGCTACACAGAGGGGACAGAAGCACTTGCAAAGATGTGTGTACCCACTTTACCCCCTTGATGTTTCCGAGGATCAGTGCCCCTTGTGACAGGTTTCAGTTTGGTGGGTTGGTTAAGGAAGGATGTTGGTGCTTATTGTGGTCGAAGACTTCAAACTACCAGCAGGTATCAAATAATGCCGAAATGAAGGTAGAAGTCACTGCAAAGTGCAAGTTCCCGATCAGCCAGGTTGTGATGGACATGTTAGCCTGCAGGCCGCTACCAGTAACAGCCTGTTTAACCAGAGAGTCAACAACAAAGTTTGGTTTCAGATCCTGCTGCGATGGTACAAGAACTCTTGAAACTGGTCACAGGGATGTTACAAAGATGTGTGTGCGTCTCTCCTCGGTTTTATAACTGATGAAACACACTGAGCACGCTAAACACAGGCTAAAAAGGCACAGACAGCAAAAGGAGACTGTTCACCTACATATACTTGAAAATTATCAAGTATATAATAAAGCCTCACTTTGGTAAAACGTTGCACTACTGAAGGGGTCTCCTTGGGTTGTACGTGCCTTTGTAACTAGTCGTCGGCTACACGCATCATACTTTAACAAACTAAACTAGAAACATGGACCAATCATGTCACACTGGGTTGCAACAATACACAACAGAAACACCAACAAAGTTGTGTGTGTTATTCATCATGATTTAGTGTTAGCAACCCTATGCCTTCCCTGTGGCCTGGCCACTCCACCTACACTCATCCAGAGGCTCCACCCTTGATCCTGACCATCACCTCCCCTCACCTCTTAATCCTCTGCAATCCTTACTCTGTGCCTTGTGTGCTGGCAACGTTGTGTCAGCTCAACTAACACGTCCCTGCTCCCACATGACCTTCATGTTACTAGTTATGCTTAAGTTAACAATTGACTTTGCCTTAAACCTGCGCCTTTATTGAATTTTGACTTACATCCATTGCGTTTTAAATTTCCAATGACATACCTTTAAACCTTTGGTGGAATTCGATTTCCCGCAGCCCAGCCCTGGGTCTGCGACTGCTTTCAAGAATTATTCTACTTTCCAAGCATGGCTTTATGGCTGGCTGCTTGGGCAATCAGGTAGTTGCTGCTGGCGGCCTGCATCTACATAGCCATTACAGCGCATTTGAAAAGTACATAAATCTTCCCGTAAACAAGTAAAAACCTTATGATTTACTAAATTATTCCTATGTACCTTACTTCGAGTACATAGTCATAAGTTGCAGACTTACCTCATGTGATTCTAGCAGACAAATTAACATTGGAACGTCAGATAGCAAAGACTTCACAGCACACCGCGAAGCTATCTCCTGAAAGTTAACAACTACACTCCGGCTACCGCAACTTCTAACTAGATACTCTCTCTCTCCACCCTCCACTCCCCACGGTCACACTCTCAGCTCCAACAAGTGGGAAGAAGTTGGTTGGTTAATGGAGTTTAAAGCCAAGGAACTACATGAGGGTCACTAAGGCTGCATGTCACCTGTTTACCACCAGTCAAAAATACTTTTATCCCCTTTAAGGGATTAAGGTAAACTCTCAATGTATATACACTGAGACACGCTTATCGGTATATATACCCGATTAAAGTAAACACCGTACTAAAAAATGTACATGGAAACTCAAAAAAAAGGTAGTAGACTACTATTTCTACTTAAACTCGCATCATTTAGTGTGCCACGGGTGGTCTCTTATCATTAAGTGATCGGCCTGGCGTAGTTTTAGTCCTGCTGTTAATGTTGCAGTGGCCACAGCATTATATTTAGTCAGCCTCTGCCTTTCAATGAGCTGAATCTTCAAAGCTCTGAAAGTTACTTTACAACTCAAACTAGACATGAAAACTGCATGAGGGTTCAGTCCATTATGTCCCGAGTGAGAAAGAAAAGGGAAGCCAAAGAGAATGGTTTCAAACTTACACACTGAAATTACTACCGACGAGGGCAAGAGACTCGACAAATGGTGCAAAATGTCATCGAAGCTGGAATACAATGAGCACACAGAGATAAATCAGCAAATGTAAAGGGACCAAGGCTTTTCAACAGCCTCCCTTCATACATAAGCGTCTTCAAGATGACAAGTTCTTGAATCTGTTAGTTATCAGCCCCTGGTGTTTACGTTGGACTGCGTGCTGCTAACACCAACAGGCTGACTAATCAGGCCATCAAGAAGGTCCGTCTCTTCTGGTAACTTCAGGTATGCACTTGATACACTTCCTTCTGGGCTACATACCTCACAGGCTCGTGGTCAGATTATCAGGCACTACTTGTCAAACTTCTTATGGTCTTCAAGTAGAAGCAACACCAGCACAGACAGCAATAACAACACAGGGAACATTAGTTCGGGGAGCAACAGCATAACATACGAAAAAAACGGTAAAAGGGAGCAACAATATCATAGGAAGCAACAAATTAAAATTAACTGAAATAATTTTAATTGAAGATCTGTCACCATAATAATGTTAACAATAGATATGTAGTAGTGGTGGTAGTAGTAGTAGTACCAGTAGTAGTAGCTGTAACAAAAGTACTAGTAGTAATAGCTGTAACAGAAGTAATAGTAGAAACAGCAGAGTAGAAATAATATTTGTAATGGTAGTGCTTGTAATGGTAGTAATGTAATAGTAGTAAGGATAGTAATGGCAGCAGTAATGATAGTCAAGGTAATAGTAATGGTGGTAGCAGTAATAGCAATTTTAAGAGTAATACTACATACAAAGAAAAAACGACTAAAACCAAAACGACAACCAAATTTATATAGGTGACCGTCTGAACGTTTGGAGATAAGCGTGTCAACCTTTTCTTAGCAGCATTGCTCTCAGCCAATAACAACTGGTGTGTCATGGGCGTGAGCAACACACAGGGGGGGACACCAGGCGTGTCCACCTGCCAAGGGAAACCTTGTACCCTCAGTGGGGCAGGAACAACCACGCAGCCCAGCCATAATGCCCTCGTATTGTAGCAGGAGAAAGTGTCAATTATATGACGTATATTTAATCAAGGTTAAGTTACTGCAGCACTTTGCAATAGGAGAGTGCTGGGTTAATTAACCTACATGAGAGTGCTGGGTTAACCTACAAGAGTGCTGGGTTAGTTAACCTACAAGAGGAGAGTGCTGGGTTAACCTACAAGAGTGCTGGGTTAGTTAACCTACAAGAGGAGAGTGTTGGGTTAGTTAACCTACAAGAGGAGAGTGCTGAGTTAACCTACAAGAGGAGAGTGTTGGGTTAGTTAACCTACAAGAGGAGAGTTCTGGGTTAACCTACAAGAGGAGAGTGCTGAGTTAACCTACAAGAGGAGAGTGCTGAGTTAACCTACAAGAGGAGAGTGCTGGGTTAGTTAACCTACAAGAGGAGAGTGCTGGGTTAGTTAACCTACAAGAGGAGTGTGCTGGGTTAGTTAACCTACAAGAGGAGAGTGCTGGGTTAGTTAACCTACAAGAGGAGAGTGCTGGGTTAGTTAACCTACAAGAGGAGAGTGCTGGGTTAGTTAACCTACAAGAGGAGAGTGCTGGGTTAGTTAACCTACAAGTGTAGATTGTTGGGTTAGTTAACTTACAAGACGTGATTCTGAGTTTCCATTTCTACTTTCAACATGTACAATTCAACACACATGACAATACTCCCCGGCTCGACCAAGAGTTTACGATGTAAGGCACTATCAATCTGGAATATACTTTTTCACTGAAGTACACACAAGATCTTTGTTAACCACTCCTGGATCTTTTAAAGCAGAGGGTGGAGAGAAGCATGCTGGGGCAAGACAGACAAAGGACATCGGAATCAGAGTAAAACGAACCGAGAACCAGCTGGCTGGGTAGCAGATCTGGCAGCCACACTCCAACTTAGAATAACACAAGGCAGCAGGCAGGTGGAACAGTGTTAACTATTTTTTCCCGTCAGCCAAGGTTCATATTTGTAATTTGAGAATGCCTCATCCGATCAGCTTCAAATTTTTAACGCTGGTTTTCTGAAACTAAGGAGTAGTTCATGAATCTACTGGCATGTACAAGTTCCCTCTGGTCAAGTTTACGCAAGTCATTCCCGGTACTTAAATCAGCTTCACTCTGAACACCGGTGTAAATTACCAACATGTAAGTTAGGTTTGTTATTGGAGTGTGTAGGTGATAATTTTATTTTTAACATAGTAAATTTAACTATATAAATTGAATTTATCTCTTCTGAACAGCGTCTATCTGTAATGGTTGTTAAAAATTATGGATAAGGTGGTACCCGATAAGTTTAGGCTCTGCAGATGCAGATTTTTCCAATCCGGGGAATAGCTGGAAAATGCTTCTTCCTACTGGCTTCAACCCTCAAACAGTGGCATTTCTTTATACAAATTTTTTTAACAGATCTCAGGCTGTGTAGCCACTCTGCCAATTTTATTTAACATATCAGGAAAATTTAAACACTGGTTTTCATACAAGCCTGGCCCATAGCCGGGCTCTGAGAGTAGTTAAACTTTCGAAACTCTTCAAAGGTATATACGATCTGTGAATGCTTCATCCGACTGACGTCAATCCTCAATGCTGAGGAAGCGGTGGATGGTTGCTGGACTGTGTATGTGCCAGTCCGCAAGATTTTACTTCAGTCCCTCAGCGGTCCTTTCTGACAGCTGTCCTGTCCTTGCTGACAGCTGTCCTTGCTTCTTACCTTATGACAGGTAGGCAAATTTGTTTTATTTTTCTTATTACACGATTGTAGAGAATTTGAGAGAGAATATAACTTGTAAAACTGATAAATACTAAAAAAATCAAAGTTTTTATGACATTTTTAAGACACAAGTTTGGCAAGTCCTTGAATATATTTTTTCTAAGATTTTATTGTAAAACCGGTCACAAACTCGGGTAGTTTTTTGTACAAATTTTTCATATGTCTTAACGCCTCATCCGACTGCTTTCAAACTACTAACAATGGGAAACTATTTGAAATAAGCAGGAGCCTTTTTTGTCAATTTTATAAGGCTATTTTTGATCTTGGTTTCTGCGTGATAACTTGAGAAAACCTCTTCCGATCAGCTCAAACCTGAACGTATAACGCATCTTATGAAAAGTATGACATCTTTTGGGTTTAGACTGTGTAAGTACAAAGTTACCATTATAATGAAGTAGGAACAATACCGCGCCTACAACAGTACATAAATAACCCGCACACAGAATGAAATGTCTTAAGTTTCTTTCTATGTGCGGGTTATTTGTCTATCAATATTTTAATAAACTCGGAGGTGTTAGATTATGTGCAGAAACTAGAGAATACCTCTTCTTATTGGTTTTAACCCCTCAAGGAAGGTTCCTTGATGTTGGTGAGGGGCTCTTGATTTAGGGAATTGGATTTGTGCTCCAGTTCCCCGAATTAAGCCTGAATGCCTTCCACATCCCCCCCCCCCCAGGCGCTGTATAATCCTCTGGGTTTAGCGCTTCCCCCTTGATTATAATAATAATATTGGTTTTAAATTTTTATAAACTTTTTTTTAAGGAAACTTTGCACTGATTTTAGATTGTGTAAGTTCTAATTTTGCCAATTTTAACAAAGTTTCCATTCAGTAAATGGAACGCGCCTTTGCCTATGCTAGGCAGGTCCAAGTCACATCCACTGATTTTCATGCTTTAACTTTTGCATGTTTCTCTTGACTTCATATCTTCAACGCTGATATTTAACTTCATAAAACACTTTATGGTTTACTCTATAAACCCCTCTGGTGTGCACTGAAGTAGAAGGGACTGGGCTTGTGGGATTAAGGGATGACTTTCTCGTACATAAATGATATACAATACTGTATTATATACCATTTATGTACAACTTGTCAGACACTGCAACATAATTCTTCATGCCTTTCTTGGATCACTCGGCCATTGAAACCCATCTAGTTGTTATTGTTTCTGCCACAACTTCCTGGAGGAGGAGGAAAAAAGAGGCGCGCCAAAGTGACAAATTCTTAAGAGATTTATGACCAGGAGAAACAAGTCACTTGAAGAATGGTGTGTCACCTTTCAACCACGTCCACACACGTCACAGCCCGTCCACACACGTCACAGCCCGTCTACACACGTCACACCCCCGTCTACACACGTCACACCCCCGTCTACACACTTCACACCCCAGTACCACACACCAACCTATTCTCCCCAGAGCGGTTTTGTCAGAGGGTAAGCTCCCCGCCCACCCTTAGTCCCTTCCTCACCCAAACTTCTCTCTTCCCTCACAAAGATGATGAAACTTCCGTAGCTACTGAACTCATGGTGCAATGTTTGACGATATCCTCAGGAACTCATGGTGCAATGTTTGACGATATCCTCAGGAACTCATGGTGCAATGTTTGACGATATCCTCAGGAACTCATGGTGCAATGTTTGACGATATCCTCAGGAACTCATGGTGCAATGTTTGACGATATCCTCAGGAACTCATGGTGCAATGTTTGACGATATCCTCAGGAACTCATGGTGCAATGTTTGACGATATCCTCAGGAACTCATGGTGCAATGTTTGACGATATCCTCAGGAACTCATGGTGCAATGTTTGACGATATCCTCAGGAACTCATGGTGCAATGCTTGAGTATATCCTCAGGTTAACACATTTCATTACTTCGGTGTGTGACCTATTCTGTGTGATGGATGTGACAGGAAAACATACCTAGCTTTTGTTCCCGTAATGTACTAGTAACTATCACAGGATATTAGCACAGTGTACTAGTAACAATTACAGGATATTAGCACAGTGTACTAGTAACTATCACAGGATATTAACACTATCGAGGGACAATGGAGGCGTAAGTCTGGTCCGTAAATAACGTCAACGTAATTTTTTTACAAGTTAAAGATGCATATAATTTTTTTTTAATTAGACGTTTCGCTTTGTGTAGAGCGAAACGTTGTCAAATTAGATACTAACCAATTCACTTAGGTTTAAGGCCAAACAACTCCACATTGGTTACTTAAGGCTCAATTTCAATAGTACGTTAACAAAAAGTTAATTCCTAAAATTGTAACTTAGTGTATATAGGCAGAGAGAGAGAGAGAGAGAGAGAGAGAGAGAGAGAGTGTCCAGGTATATACAGAGCTCATGAGACACGTTCCTGCAGTTGTAAATACATTAACAGATACATTTCTCTCAATGTGTATATACGCTGAGACCTCGAGCGTCCATACAAATATATTTCTTACGATATCTACCTGAGGTTAGTTCCGGGGGTCAACTCCCCGGAACTTACGCCAAGATATACACATCTCTATCGTTAGTTACATACTGAAACAAGCTCTCCCCTCAGTAACACACACACACACACTCCCCCCACCAGCCCCCCTCCCCGCCAATCCTTCACTCCTTCCCCTGATCCCCCCTCTATTTTTCACCCTCCTTCTCCCCCACCTCTCCCTCTCCCCCTTTACTTCTCCCTCCTCCTCGCTCCCCATATTTCCCCCTCAAGTCCCCTCCCCACCCCTCTCCCATTTAGCCACTGTCTACAGTTCCTCCTCTACCTCCCCCCCCCACACGCGGACAAACACACTACAAAACTAACACACAGAATTACTCAAGTTTTTTATTCTGAGGCAAATGAAACAAAAAAATGGGTTGCCAGAGAGCAGGAAGGAAAACCAAGGGACAGGAGGATGAATCTGCAGAGGAAGACTGGGCAGCAGAGCTCATGAAAAGGGAACATGAATGGGGAGAGAAACCAGAAGAACTTAGCATGAGAATGGAAGAGAGGATAGACATGGAAAGCAAGAAGTGGGAGATGCAAGTCATAGCAGCAGAGGCTAGGATGCAGAGATTAGAAGAGGAACTGAAAAATCTGAAACAGCCTAAAGAACAATTGGGGAATGACATCAGAGACCGCTACCTCAGTCACAAACAAGGGGACTGTAGGGAACAAAGGAGCAAAACTGCATGTAGAAGCCCCGTCAGAGGGGACTGTAGTAAATGAAAGAGCTAAGCTATATGTGGAGGCCCTAACAGACCACAGCAGAGCCCAGGGAAAGCTGAGAAGGGAAAATGACAGGCCACTGAGAACAAGTACAATACATAGTGAAACTGTAGAAAGGAAAGCTGCAATGGAGGAAATTAAATTTAATCAGTGGATACATACGGATATGCAGTGGGAGAATCAAAGGGAGAGGTCAGTCTTTATGTATGGGCTCCAGGAAGTTGAAGTGGAAACTTACGAAGCAAGAAAACAAGGGGAAAAGTGCAATCGAAAGCATAAAAGCAACAGAAGATGACATGACCAGCTGGAAAATTTTCGGAGAATAGGGGGGTTTGCAAGAAGAACCCGGCCAGTGAAAGTGACTTTCAAGGCAGAATCGACTCTGAACAGGATCATGCAGGACAAAGCAAGACTAAGGAACATGCCAGAATACCGGAAGGTGTATCTCAACCGTGACAGAACATAAGAAGGCAGAAACTGAGAGAGATGGTATAAAGGCGAAAGAAGGAGAGAGAGGAGAAGATGGAGATGGACAGGAGAACCCAGACTCAGGAGGAAGA
This sequence comes from Cherax quadricarinatus, assembly GCF_038502225.1. Classification (NCBI taxonomy): domain Eukaryota; kingdom Metazoa; phylum Arthropoda; class Malacostraca; order Decapoda; family Parastacidae; genus Cherax; species Cherax quadricarinatus. Next base: position 19,096,181 of record NC_091350.1, on the reverse strand, counting down.
TCAAATACAGCCTCCCTCACAACTACCTACAGAAGCCCCCCAACCAGGACAACCCCAGTGCAACCATTCTAACCCAATACACCCATGCCATATCCACCCACCTCATTACAAACTCCACCCCCACAGCAACCACCCATAGTTCCTTATCAGGTCTCCCACTTCCCCAACCCCAATGTACCCCCCAGACCACAGTCTTAGAAAAGAAGTTGAAGATGTGGTATACAAATGCAGATGGAATAACAAATAAGTGTGAGGAGTGGCATGAAAGAATCAAGGAGACATCCCCAGACATAATAGCACTCACAGAAACAAAGCTCACCAGGATAATAGATGCAATCTTTCCACCCGGAAAGACAGAGGGCGGAGAGGGGGGAGGAGTTGCACTGCTCATTAAAAACCAGTGGGGTTTTGAGACGATGGAAGAAATGCATAGCATGGGCGAAAGGGACTACTTAGTAGGAACAATCCAGTCTGAGGGCCATAAGATGATAATTGCAGTAATGTATAACCCACCAAAGAACTGCAGGAGGCCAAGAGCAACAGAGCAATGGTCGACACACTAGCCGAGGTGGCCAGAAGGGTTCACATGGGGGGAGCGAAGTTACTAGTTATGGGTGATTTCGATCACAAGGAGATTGACTGGGAAAACCTGGAGCCCCATGGGGGTCCCAAAACATGGAGAGCCAAGTTGATGGATGTGGTGCTGGAAAACCTCATGCATCAACATGTTAGAGACACTACCAGAGAGAGAGGTGAGGATGATCCAGCAGGACTGGACCTTGTATTCACCTTGAGTAGTTCGGACACCGAGGATATCTATGAAAGGCCCCTAGGAGCTAGTGATCATGTGGTTCTGTGCTTTGACTACACAATTGAGCTACAAGAGGAGAGAGCAGCAGGAATGGGATGGGAAAAAACAAACTACAAAAGGGGGGACTACTCAGGCATGAGGAACTTCCTGCACAACATTCAGTGGGAGAGAGAACTGACAGGAAAACCAGTACAAGAAATGATGGACTATGTGACAAGAAAATGCAAGGAGGCAGAGGAGAGGTTTGTTCCCAAGGGAAACAGAAATAATGGGAAGACCAGAACGAGTCCTTGGTTCACCCAAAGGTGTAGGGAGGCAAAAACTAGGTGTACTAGAGAATGTTAAAGGTACAGAAGACAAAGAACTCAGGAAAATGAAGAGATTAGCCGAAGAGCCAGAAATGAATATGCACAGATCAGAAGGGAGGTTCAGCGACAATATGAAAATGACATAGCATCGAAAGTCTGACCCAAAGCTATTGTATAGCCACATCAGGAAGAAAACAACAGTCAAGGACCAGGTAATCAGACTGAGGAAGGATGATGGGGAGTTAACAAGAAACGACCGAGAGGTATGTGAGGAGCTCAACACTAGATTTAAAGAAGTATTAACAGTGGAAACCGGTAGGACTCCAGAAAATCAGAACAGGGAGGTACACATAACCAAGTAGGAGGTGAAGAAGCTGCTATGTGAACTTGACACCTCAAAGGCGGTGGGACCAAACATCTCTCCGTGGGTCCTTAGAGAGGGAGCAGAGATGCTGTGTGTGCCACTAACAAAGATCTTCAACACATCTATTGAAACTGGCAACTCCCTGAGGTACGGAAGATGGCAAATGTAGTCCCAGTTTTTAAAAAAGGAGACAGTCATGAGGCATTAAACTACAGACCTGTGTCACTAACGTGTATAGTATGCAAAGTCATGGAAATCATCATCAGGAGGAGAGTGGTGGAGCACCTGGAAAGAAACAACTGTATAATCGACAACCAGCACGGTTTCAGGGAAGGAAAATCCTGTGTCACAAACCTACTGGAGCTTTATGACAAAGTGACAGAAGTAAGACAAGAGAGAGAGGGGTGGATAGACTGCATTTTCTTGGACTGCAAGAAGGCCTTCGACACAGTTCCTCACAAGAGGTTACTGCAAAAGCTAGAGGATCAGGCACACATAACAGGAAAAGCACTGCAATGGCTCAGAGAATACCTGACAGGGAGTCAACAACGAGTCATGGTACGTGACGAGGTGTCAGAGTGGGAGCCTGTGACAAGAGGGTTCCACAGGGGTCAGTTCTAGGACTTGTGCTGTTTTTAGTATATGTGAATGACATAACGGAAAGGATAGGCTCAGAAGTGTCCTTGTTTCCAGATGATGTGAAGTTAATGAGAATCAAATCGGTCGAGGATCAGGCAGGACTACAAAGAGACCTGGACAAGCTACAAGCCTGGTCCAGCAACTGGCCCCTTGAATTTAACCCTGCCAAATGCAAAGTCATGAAGACTGGGGAAGGGAAAAGAAGACCGCAGACACAGTATAGTCTAGGTGGTCAAAAACTGCAAACCTCACTCAAGGAAAAAGATCTGGGGGTACATATAACACCGAGCACATCTGAGGCGCACATCCATCAGATAACTGCTGCAGCGTACGGGCGTCTGGCAAACCTAAGGACAGCGTTCCGATACCTCAGTAAAGAATCGTTCAGGACTTTGTACACTATTTACGTCAGGCCCATACTGGAGTATGCAGCACCAGTTTGGAATCCACACCTGGTCAAGCACGTCAAGAAATTAGAGAAAGTGAAAAGGTTTGCAACAAGACTAGTCCCAGAGCTAAGGGGATTGTCCTACGAAGAAAGGTTAAGGGAAATCGGCCTGACGACACTAGAGGACAGGAGGGTCAGGGGAGACATGATAACGATAAAATACTGTGCGGAATAGACAAGGTGGACATAGATGGGATGTTCCAGAGACGGGACACAAACAAGAGGTCACAACTGGAAGTTGAAGACTCGGATGAATTAAAGGGATGTTAGGAAGTATTTCTTCAGTCAGAGTTGTCAGGCAGTGGAATAGCCTACAAAGTGACGTAGTGGAGGCGGGAACCATACATAGTTTAAAGACGAGGTTTGATAAAGCTCATAGAGCAGGGAGAGAGGACCTAGTAGCAATCAGTGAAGAGGCGGGGCCAGGAGCTATGACTCGACCCCTGCAACCACAAATAAGTACAAATAGGCGAGTACACCTGGTCAAGCACGTCAAGAAATTAGAGAAAGTGCAAAGGTTTGCAACAAGACTAGTCCTGGAGCTATGGAGAGGTTAAGGTAAAGCGACCTGACGACACCGGGGGACTGGTGGAATACGGGGAAGAACATGATAACGACATATAAAATACTGAAAGTACAAGATGGATAGGGACAAGATGTTTCAGAGATGGGACACAGCAACAACTGGAAGTTGAAGACTCGGATAAGTCACAGGGATGGTGGGAAGTATTTCTTCAGCCATAGAGTTGTCAGGAAGTGGAACAATCTGGTGAGTGACGCAGTGGAAGCAGGATCCATACATAGCTTTAAGAAGAGATATGATAAAGCTCATAGAGCAGGAAGAGTGGGCCAAGTAGTGAACAGTGAAGAGGCGGGGCTAGCTGTGAATTGACCCCTGCAAACACAAATAGGAAAGTACAAATAGGTAAGGACACACACAGATACATTTCTCTCGATGAATGTAAATTGTGAGATTTCTCGGTGTACAGACACAGAATCCCGTGTCTCGGTTGGTAGCGCACTCGCATACTAAGGGTCCGTGGTTCGACTAGTGGCAAGGATGGAAATGCTGGCCATGTTTCCTTACACCTGCTGCCCCTGTTCACCTAGCAGTAAGTAGGTGCCAGGGTGTAAGTCGACTGATGTGGGTGGCACCCTAGGGGTGGCACCCACATCAGTCAGAGGGCAGAGGAGAGGTAAGAGGGGAGGGGTAGGGGAGAGGTAGGATGGAAGGGGTTGAGGTAGGAATGTAGGGGAGATGTAGAAATGTAGGGTTGGGCAAATGTTTTGTTAGTGGGATGAATTGTAAAGGACCTGCTTAGTATGGGCCAACAGGCCTGCTGCAGTGTTCCTCCTTTCTTATGTTCTTATGACATTATATATATATATATATATATGCGGAGAGTGAGATGTGACGCACTCTCCGCATATATATATAATGCCTTTCTACCTCTGTATGTTAGAAGTGATCAAGGTCCCAGGACCGAAACGTTTTCTAATAAATATGTTAGTGTTTGCTTACGTGTCTTTCTAAATCAACTTGTCGGTATTTATTACCAAGGTTTATACCATGTTCCAAGTACTATGTGGCAGAGAACATGTTCCAGGTACTATGTGGCAGAGAACATGTTCCAGGTACTAGGTGGTAAAGAACATTTTAAAAACTGAAGAAAACAGAGCAAGCTTTTATTAGGAGAGCTTTTCTGTTCAGAGTTTTATCGAGTCATGATTTGATAAAGTTTTACGCTAATTAACATTGGTGGTTGTAAGTATAACCTTGATTTTTAGAGGGGTGGAGGGGTAAGCCACTGGAAGACCTATGTCAGATGCCCAGAAGCTCCAATTGCGGGTCATCATATGACCAAGACCCGTGTCAGGAAATACTTGTCATGTTTCATGACAAACTTTACCTAACTTAATCTACGCAGAGTAAAGTTGTCCCAGTCACAGCTTGTTCTGACACACTGACTTTCCTTCACTGTTCTGTTGTACTCCATTTGGATCCAACGCCCAAAAAATTACTTTATTTTTTATTGGTAAAATCCGTACATGGCGTTGTGCGGCTACCCTGGCCTGTGTGACAGTTGACAAGGTTACACCAACACCTAACTGTGTTTATCTTCGTACCATCACACACGAAGCTTGTTTGCTTCTGGTTTCGCTGCATTAGTTGCACTTTCAACCTCAATCCTTCCAGAGGGTTTGGAGTTTCTTACACATGGGCACCACCATCACACAGAATGGTGGATTTTTTAGATCGCAATCATAACTGAAGAAATGAGACACTTGTGCAACATTTGGGAATCGTTGATGAAACGTTTCGCCAACCAGTGGTTTCTTCAGTTCAATACAGAGAAGAACAATGGAAGATGAGTTGTTTGAGGTAATCAGTCCCTCAGCCTGGAGTCGATGTATTCAGTCCATCAATTTTGAGAAAAGCGAACTGACTCCAGGCAGAGGAACTGATTAACTTCTTTGTATTGGACTGAAGAAGCCACTGGCCGGCGGAACGTTTCCTCAATAACGATTCTCAAACCCTGCACAAGTGTCTCAATCTTCAGCTTATCAGTTTTCTAAACAACTTACATGACAATCATAACTACAGGACAGGTCCACAGCATACATTCAACATGCTTATATGTGTATGTCAAACATACAACACCTGTGCGAGCATCACAAAGGAAGGTTAGGCATCTTAGGTAGGGGATGTGAATCCAGCATTGTACAGTAATATATTACTGAGACAATACTCCAGCATACATTCAACATTTAACATGAATAAACAGTCGGTCATTACGACTTGAACTGAGTTCTCATCTTTGGATTAAGTGGGGTATTGCAGTTATTTCACGTATTTAAAAGAGAGTACAAATAATTATCTACAATATATATGAATAAGAGGACAAATATACAACGGCTATGTTACCGTACGACGCTTATAATGCCATGCGACGCAAACTGCCCTTATCGCTCAACAAGTTTCCTTAGATTGAGACACTTATGCAGCATATGGGAATCTTTATTCAGAAAACGTTTCGCCACACAGTGGCTTCTTCAGTCCAATACAAAGAGGAAGGCGTAAGGAGAGGAGGAGAATGAGGTAATCAGTCCCTCAACCTGGAGTCGATGTGTTCAGTCCATCAATCTTGTAGAATGTACAGCATAGGGCCGTAGACGTGGCTTATATACTGTAGTGATGTGAGGTGAAGCAGGCGGAGGCGGGGTCATAGTGGTACCATCCACTAGTCGAAGTAGGTCTTCGTCCAAAGGTTGAACAAGTGTTGAAGAATTCTTTTTAACAAGATCCCATGATGCTGCAGTGTCTGACAGTTGTGATGAATGGTTTGAAAAACCGACAAGTTGAAGATTGAGACACTTATGCAGCATGTGGGAATCTTTATTCAGCTCACACAGTGGCTTCTTCACAAGTTTCCTTAGCGTGCATCACTTGGTTACAGCCGGCAGAAGCATTCAGAATTATAACGTATTCGTTTATCGACTTCATATTCCCCAGACAGTTCTTGACTGATTCCTAGTCATGAGAATTAATTTAAAATATATAAAAACATGCCAGACATTCAAACATACCAAGACCTGTACAAGTGTTATATTTGCTAGCCACGGGGGTCATCCAAAACATAACAGCAATTATGATTCGACTGTCGATGTTTTACAAACTTTCATGTCCTGACTACCAGAGATCTGAACACACGAGTTAGGTGACACGCATACATGTTTGGAGACCCAACACCGCCATCACCATCAGATCAACGGGGTTGTGCTCACCAACAGCCTGAATGATCAGGCCATCAACAAGGTAGGACCTAAACAATCAGGCAATGGATTGCAACACAGTAACTGACGATAAGGAATGAGATAAAAAAAAACAGGTTTTAGGAAAGACACAAAATGCAAACACTAGGACATTTTATGGGAGTAACCAAGGTCTTAGGAGCGAAACGTTTCGGATAACATGTCCTTGTGCTTGCATTTCGTCTTGTTCCAACAGAACAAGATGAAGGTAGACGACTATGACTGACGTTACAAACTTGAATGAAGGATTTTTATCAGACTGCAGTCAGCAGAGATTTTTTAGTGCCAGGAAACAAGAGATTGGCAAGAAATTGTAAGAATGTATCACCACACAGGAGTCACGCTGGACTGGAAACAGTCAATATTCTCACTAAATGGTTATAACTAGGACCATATTTTTTAAAGGGGGTGGACCTGTAAGCTAGCGGAAGGCCTCGGTCAGATGACCAGAAGCGCCAACGGCGGGTCATCATCTGACTAAGATCCCCGTCAGGAAACACTTGTGCTATTTCCTGACGAACCTTACCTAACCTAAAGCCAATGGCTGGCTTACGAAAGCTCATCAAAGCCATGGATATTAAGGCCAACAAGCCCCCAGGCACAGCAACTAGCTTGTCTCTGCAAACGTACAAGGTCTCAGAGTAAAAACAAAATGCTGCTTATCAGTGGTCTCACTGAGTCAGTCGTAATGTTTCCAGTTTTTTACGAAGACTCACGTACATGACTACTTTGACAGCGAAATATGAATTCCTGGGGTGAAAGGTATTTAAATACAACCGGAAAAATAGACAACGTAGAAAGGTTGGTCTGCATGTTGGTCGCTCATATGCGCTGAGCCTTAGATAACACTACCAATACTTTCGTTGAAATTTTCATGGATAAAATTGAAAATCAGAACTTCGTTGTGACGTATACAAACCACAAGCAAAATTCTCTACAGTTAAAAAAAATCAACTACTGGAAACTGGTTACCATCTTGAAAATTTATAAACCCGGCCACAAATATCCTTCTTGGCGACTATTTTCAATTAGACACATGTGCAACTCTTGGGTATCTTTATTGAGGAAACGTTTAGCCACACAGTGGCTTCATCAGTCCATACATAGGAGAAACTTGAAGAACAGGAGGAGAATGAGGTAATCAGTCCCTCAACCTTGAGTCGATGTGTTCAGTCCATCAATCTTGAGTGGACTGAACACATCGACTCAAGGTTGAGGGACTGATTACCTCATTCTCCTCCTGTTCTTCAAGTTTCTCCTATGTATGGACTGATGAAGCCACTGTGTGGCGAAACGTTTCCTCAATAAAGATACCCAAGAGTTGCACATGTGTCTAATTTATCAACATGTCGGTTCTCTGAACCATTCATCTACAAAGACTATTTTCAAGCTCTAAAATAGCAGCGTCCCTGGAGCTAGTTCGGATGAACAGTCTCACACAATCAAGTTAACCTCGGAGAACCGACCAGACTGGGAAACCCCCTAAACTGTATATTCACGAACAATGAGAACTTGGTTCTGGATGTAATGGTATCGAAGACAGCAATTTCCGACCATAACATAACTGAGGTTCAGATCAGCATATACATTGGTCTGGGTCAAACACGATCAGTCATTGAAAGGGGAATTCGACAAATTAAATTTCAATAATAAGAACATAACTTTAACAAATCAATAGTGACCTTACACTAGGAAGACGATATGACCAACAGACATATGAACCCGTTCCTCGGGAGGATTTGCTCGCTGAAAACTAAATACGCTCCAGACACACACCCGTAAAGAAAAGATGTAAATTCAAGAGAGACAGGTACTCCGTCTACAGGCGAAGGTAACAAATAACAGAACTTCTCAAACACAGCAGACTTTCTGAAGCACAAACGAAACTGATTAGAGAATTGGAGAACACTGATCACAAACCGAATGATTCTTGTACAGTCCAGGAGAGAGAGAGAGCAAAGTGTCATATATGAAATTAGAAGAAATCTGAAACGCTTTTAGTTTTGCATGCAAAAGTCCAAGGCAAAAACCACATTCAGTATCGGGTCCTCCCTTAAAATAGATGACACATACATTGATGACAAAGAAATAAGTAAAATACCGAAGCCACAATATGACTGTGTTGAGTGAGCCATTAATCACTCTACAGATTGACGATTCAAACCAGTTTTTCATAAACGAGACTCGAAACGCAGCCGAAATTCGCGCACTTTCTCACATAACCATATCCCAAGCTGAAGATACCACTGGCAGCACATCCATGCACTCTGTCCTAGGCCCAGCCATGGAACCCCATATTTAACAAAAGGTGCAAGAAATTACTATCTCGTGTCTTTAGCATTTTACGTAGCAGCCTCGACACAGGTGTCTTCCTGCAGTCATTAACAACGTCAACACTCGCCTACTTCACAAAGGTAGTAGTAAAGCAATGCCAAAAAACTACAGATCGACAATACTAAGTTCGCACATCAAAATCTATGAACGGGTCGTAATAAGCAAGATTACATGGAATCAGAGCAGTCGCACAACCCAGGGCAGGACGGGTTTAGAGCAGGTCATACCTGCCTTTCACAACTGCTTGACCGTTTGAATAAGGTATTTTATGCACTGGAACACAACCTAAATGTACATGTAGAGTACAGTGATTTTGCAAAAGCGTTCGACAAGTGCAACCATGGTGTATTAGCACAAAATGTATACCTGGAGAGGGTTTCGGGGGTCAACGCCTCTGGTATACAAACGGAATAACTTGGAACGTGAATATATGAATATTAAACTTAAACGGAACCGAGAAAATAAGAGTGAAGTCGGCGGCTGCTACAGTAAAAAGTCGTTTCTCAGGGCATTGTACTCGCTCCAGTTCTGTTTCTAATTCTTGTATCTGACCTAGACAGGGACATAAATCATAAGTGTCCTATCAAACTTTGCTGATGATACTACAATTTCTATGAGAGTGGCATCCATCAATAGCTCAATAAACCTTCAATTAGATAAAAACCAAGTCTTCCAGTGAGCCAGAAAACAAAAATGTTCAAGGAGGACAAACTTCAGTTGCTCTGCCATGGAAGAACTGAAGACAAAGATTGAAAAGAAGTACATAACAAACTTTAATTATTCCAACGAGCGTATGTTCAATGTGAGAGACTTGGGAGTGACAATGGAATCTCTCATACAAGGTTCACAACAATGTTGCCGTCGTGAAATATATGTCTTATTTCACATTTCTCGTTATCTTATACTAACTCTTACCCAATGTTACTATCGCTACAAGGAAACTAATACACCGGGTAAAGAAAACATTCAAAACAAGAAATGTCGAGCCGATGATGATACTCTACAAGTCACCTGAGGTATACTAGCGACCCTCTTCAGTGCAAGACATACGAAGAACCCTCACTATCCGTATAAATCCAGTCAAGTATATTAACTACTGGGAACACCTGAAGTCGCTTGAACTGCACTCTTGGAACGTGGGCGAGAAAGGTGCATCATAATTTATACCTTGAAAATTCTAAAAGAACTGGTTCTTTTAGAGACTTGGAAGACAGTACAGAATACTATCTCCAATGAAAAACAATTGCTTTTCTCGTGTGCTATGAGCACAGGAGAGAGAACTCAATAAATTTAAGAGGACCTAGACTTTTCTATACCCTCTCTTCGTTTATAAAAGGAATTATCAGCAAACCTTTGGCTGTCTTCAAGAGAACTCAAAAAGTCCCTCAAATCATTTCCTGATCAGTCGAGCTGTGGTTCGTACGTTGTACTGCGTGCAGCTGGCACCAACAACTTGGTTGATCGGGCCAGCAGCCAAGAGGCTTGGGTCTGGGAGCGGACCACGAGGGCTGTGACCCTTGCAACGGACACAATATCAACGCAAGGTAAACATCCTCTGACTACACTTAAGTCAGGTCACATTACCAAGGCCTTACTTCCAGAAGTGACTATCATGGTGTGTTGTCCGTAGATGCTGTCCGTGTAAAACATGTCTACCTTCCCGTCACTGTTTCCTGTCTATATACCGTCTACCTTCCCACAGTTGTTTTCTGTCTACATACCGTGTACCTTCCCACAGTTTTCTGTCTATATACCGTCTACCTTCCCGTAGTTGTTTTCTGTCCATCTACCGTCTACCTTCCTGTAGTCATCACCCTGTAGTACCTCCGCCACACACTACACACACACGTTACTCACCACAATATTTCCTTCTTACTTCACCTACACTCGAAGCTTACCTGGAAAAGAAAAGAAATACAAGTCAGTGTTATAATACAAATTGTTTTAAAGTATATATGCACTTTTTCAGGTTGTTTGCTCGCGCGCGCCTGTGATCAGTGTCGAGAGTCTTCCTACTCTCGCTTGGTCAACCAGGCTGCTAGTGTTGGTGGCCCAGTGGATCATCACAGCCTTCATGATTCGGCATTTGGTGGAGATAGTGCTCTAATTTCCTCCTGAAAACTTCACTTGTTCTGGCAGTATTTGTGATATCTACTGGTAGCAGGATGAACAGTCGCAGCTCCCGGATGTTCTCTCACTCCAGCAAGTTATGACTGTGTGAAAGTTTGGGACTAGGCCCTCAAGTATATTCTACATATATTTCCTGCATCTCTCCGCAACTTCAGAGTTTATATTCAGTCCTCTGGGTCATTCCCAGAAATTTCAGCGTGCTGTACTGCCTTTATGCAGTCAATAACAGATCTCTATACGGAACACTGAACACACCTAATAACCCTAGCTGCCCTGTAAGTTCCTGAAGGCTTTTAATAACTTGAAAAAAGGAAGTTATTCTGAATAAGAACGACTATCTGAGCAAAGTGAAAGATTTTTCTGGATGACTCTACATATTCAGCCTTAAGTAGCGCTCTGCCTGATAGTGACTAGTCAGTTTAACAAGAAATTAAAACGGCTCTTAGGAGGTATATAACGACTCATTTTTTTTTATATCAAGCAATATACTACCCGCGCTCCTCTGATACCATACCTACATGACAGAATTAAAATGCAGTTAGGTCCATAATCAGTACAACTCTGTTTCATATCAATTGGCCAAATAGTTAGCTAGCATTCTAAACCCTTACTGTAGATACGATTTCTGAATTTGATTTCAAAGGCTGTGAGGCATTACCAGATAGTAAGTTTTTACTCTATGACAACAGTAAACTATGATTCCTGTACATTTACCAACACAGTTACCTTGCTTGTCTTTCCTATGAGTCCAGAGCAGCAATATTCTAGACGTAATAGTACAATTGACTTGAAAAAAAAAAATTATCGACATGACTTGTATTTTGAAAATGCTCTTAATCCACCCTGTCATTTACCTGGTCTTGAATACATTTTCTATATTTCGCTGTCTAAAATAAAAATCATCCGAGACGATTATTCCTAAGTCATTTACATGTTCCTTTTATTCTATGGATTTCGAATCTTGGCCTCGTTTTTAGCTCTTCCATTACTTCCACCTCTATGTTGAAAATGGCATAAAATACCGACAAGTTGCACATGTGTGAATCATCATCCACGTCTAACCAGCATGGCGTTGCCAAATCAGCACTGGTAACTTCTATGAGCCCACAGCACCAATATTCTTTAGGACAGGTACTCCTAGATTTCGATTTATAACTTTTAGGTATTGCACGACTTAAATAGAACAACATGGTATCAGGCAAAGTAACATTATCTTTATTAACATTGAAACTGATAACCATTGTCTTACTGCTACTAAAACAAGTATTTTTATTATTTCTAATACATTTTGTTGCTTTGATAAATGATATCAGTAATACTATTATTAGAAGTAGCATTATTTGCAGTAGTAGTAGTAGTTTGATTATAATTTCCACGAGTGTGGGCAGAATGTTGAGTCTCGGAGTAATCACAGTCCACTCGCGGTGTGCTCCACAGAGCCCAAAGACAATGTTCGGCGGAGCATGAAGCAAAATTGACTGATCTCTTACGAGGCGAAGATATGTCTTCCATCTACCCTTGAACCTCTTGCAGTCTGGAGATGTCTTTTCCATCTACCCCTGAACTTCCCCCCCCCCCCCTGCAGGCAGGAGATGCGTCTTCCTATCTTCAATTTCTTACACGTCTGGGCCTTTTTCCTGCTCCCCTTTACATCTTGAAGGCTGGAGATTTGTCTTCTTCCTTTCAACCTCTTGGAGGCCAGAGATATGTCTTTGTCCTCCTATCAACCTCTCGCAAGCCAGAGTTCTTCCCTTCCTCTCCCGTCAGGCAAATAAGCTAACCCATCTTCATAAGAACTTTTTTAATTACAATTTACCTCGGCAACCACAACTAGGTGACAGTATTGTGCCAGTTTCCCTATACCTCAGGCGTAGGGCAGCAGGTGTAGGGAGAGAATATTCTATCTCATAATCACTATTCACCAGTTACCTGCTTGTGGCTGGTCTCGAGGATTCTACCCCTACACTGCAGCCTGAGGTTAGATATCCTTGTTGCCTGTCTGATCATTGCTGCTAGCAGCATCCAGGTTCAAATAGTCATCACAACTTGACTGATCTGGAAAACTCTGAAGGCAGTCAACCGATCCCTAGACCAGGATATATAAGCGTACATATTTTAAAGCTAACAACATTGACAGTTGAAGATTGAGACACTTCTGATTCCAGAAGAATCCTGGAATCATCGCTCATCTCTACAACCAACAATTTCAACCAGAACAATGGCTTCTATAACATAGCTGAACCACTCGCCAAGAAACTTCTTCATCGCTATCCCACATAAGAACATAGAACACTGCAGAAGGTCTGCTCACAACTTGTCCAATACCCCTGCCAAGCTACCCAAGACTCTATAACCCCACCCGGTAGATCATCAGATGCAGCATTCTCCACCTGACCAACATTCTGAACATGCCTATAAATACCCTCGTACCTTCCAACCCCAGGTAGATCCGTGTGTGACTTGAAAAAGCCCACTGTGTGGGTGAAACGTTGTCAATAAAGGAAAACATTATACTGCATTTGTGTTTATATTTCCATTGTGTCGGTATTTTATACCATTTATTTCCATATATCCAAAGTGCACGAGTGGCAGCCATCTTTCACATGTACCAGCTTTCCTCTTATAACTTCAACCATATTTGTACTTGTATAAATCCTCACACTAATACAGCATCTTCAGAAACAATTAAACTTCACGACTCATGTGGTAGGGTCGGCTGAGAAAATGAAGATACAAATTCATGAATAGGTAAGACAAGACCCGCGATGAAAGACCGAAGGAAATGCAGGTCATGGTAGTTTAAAGAAGGGAGAAGGGCTTAGAAACTGCCTCACTCCCCCGTACACAAATCAATAAATGGAGACACACACTATACAATAATTCATGAACATATATCAACATAAAGCTAGAGTTATAACCAGTTACCGTATTTTCCGGCATATAAGGCGCGCTTTTTTCCTACAAAAAGTCTTGGGAAATCAGCCTGCGCCTTATATGCTCAAGGTCAGGGTCAAGCGTAAGCTTTGGGTTACGCTTTAGCAGTTTACTAACGTTACGTTACAACTGGTTGGAAACTTCATTTTCCGTGTTGTATGCTGGTGCGCCTTATATGCCAGAAAAATAATGTAAATGTTTTGTAACCTGCACATGTAAGATAGATAAATCCTACAGCTTTATTTCCCTGAGTGCTTTTATTAATTCATATTTCCTTTGAATTTAGGTTGTCTGGTCCGAGACCAGGTCGCGAGAGCAATGACCCCCCAGAATAATTAACAGATAAAGTATAAACAAAACAGATATGATTTACCTGATTAATCACTGTGTTATTAGTGTGCTCAAACTGACAACTCAAATCCCACGCCCACACACACGCCCACTCCCACGCTATGCCAGGCAACAGCTTCCATTCACCCACTTTAAGAGGAAAGCCAACACCTACCTACTTTCTTGATCCCCAAAGAGGCCATTCATTACAAGTCTCGAAATGACAGTTGGTTTACAAAGTTCACTTGTTTTTTGGGGTTATGAAAAATATCAACATTCTTACAGGAAGTAATCTGAAGATGCACTGAAATGTTTTAATCATGTCGAAAGACATGCTGCCACATACTGAGAGATTAGATCTGGTACATTAGTAAAGCTATGTTAAAATAAAAATATAAAAATGCCAATTTCCGAAGTCAGAAATCAAATTGTTCATTAACATTGTCACTGTTAGAGGGGTTAAGAACATAAGAGAGAAGGAACACTACAGCAGGTCTACTGGCCCATGTGGGGCACGTCCATGTCAACCCCCGGCTTAGACCAATGGCCCACCCAGTCAGGTCACCTCCACTTAAGGAAGGAGCACGGCATCCGACCCAGTAGCACCAGCTAGTCAGGTCCAACTCACACCCACCCACACTCACTCATGTATTTATCTAACCTATTTTTAAAACTACACAACATCGTAGCTTCTATAACGGTACTCGGGAGTTTCTTCCAATCATCCACAACTCTATTACCAAACCAGTGTTTTCCTGTAACCTTCCTGAATCTGAATTTTTCCGCATAAAACCATTGCTGCGAGTCCTGTCTAGGCTAGATATTTTTAGCACGCTATTTACATCCCCTTTATTCATTCCTGTTTTCCATTTATACACCTTAATCATATCCCCCCTAATTCTACGTCTTTTTTAGAGAGTGCAGATTCAGGGCCCTCAGTCTATCCTCATAGTGAAGATTTCTGATACACTGGATCAACTTTATCTTCCTCCTCTGTACGTTTTCCAGAGCATTTATATCCATTCTGTAATACGGTGACCAGAACTGAGCAGCATAATCTAAATGAGGCCTAACCAGGGATATATAGAGTTGAAGAACAATCTGAGGATTTCTATTATTTATGCTTCTTCATATGAAGCCAAGGATTCTCTTAGCTTTATTGCAAATGCTTATGCACTGTTGTCTTGGTTTTAGATTACTGCTAACCAGAACTCCTAAATCCTTGTCGCAATCAGTAATATTAAGATCTACATTATTTAGTTTACATGTGGCATGATTATCCTTTCCAACATTTAGAACTTTGCATTTGTCTATATTAAACTGCATCTGCCACTTCTCCGACCATTGCATCAGTCTATTCAAACCATCCTGGAGTGCTCTGTCCTCATTAGAATGAATTGGACGGCCTATTTTGGTGTCATCAGCAAATCTGCTTATGTCGCTATTTATTCCCTCATCTATGTCGTTTATGTAAATTGTGAACAACAAGGGGCCCAACACTGACCCCTGAGGAACACCGCTTGGGACGTGCCCCTATTCTGATTTCTCCCCACTTATGCTAACTCTCTGCTAGCCTTTGATGTGGGACTCTATCGAAAGCCTTACTGAAGTCCATATACACAATATCATATTCAATACCGTGATTTACCTCAAACATCTTAGTGAAAAAAGTTAGTAAATTCCTAAGACAAGAACGCCCCTTTTTAAAACCGTGTTGAGATCCATTAATCAATTTATGCCTTTCAAGATGGCTACGAATTGCCTCGTCAATTATTGATTCCATAAACTTTCCCACTATGGAGGCAAGGCTTATTATTGGTCTATAGTTCGAAACTAAGGACCTAGTATCTTCTTGAGTAAAAACTGAGAGGAAGTAAGTATTGAAAACTTCACACATTTCCTTATCACTGTCAGTGAGCTGACCTGATTTACTCTTAAGTGGGCCTATTTTGTCCCTAATCTTACTTCTGTATACCTGAAAGAACCCTTTTGGGTTAGTCCTTGAATCCCTTGTGACTTTAGCCTCGTAATCCCTTTTGGCTTTTCTTATTCCTTTTTTTTTTATTTCACTTTATTTGAATATATTTATTTCTTAACTGCCCATCCCCTCTTTTGATACACCTATATATGCCCCTCTTTTGACCAATGAACTGTTTTAATCTATTGTTCATCCATTTGGGATCATTTTTGTTAGAACTAATTTCCCTACTCGGAACAAAAGATGTCTGGGCAGCTAGGACTATGCCCTGAAAAACGTCATATTGGCAACCAACACCACCACCAACCTGACCTATAGTCAGGTCATCCCAATTTAGCCCACCCAGGTAATTTCTCAGTTCGATGAAATCGGCCAAGCGGAAGTATGGGTAATTCCATGATATATTGACACTAAGTGATTTGTGATTGCTTTCCCCAAGCTCATCATTAACCTCAAGATTATTAATTTGTGATTCTTTGTTGGCAAGAACCAAGTCAAGCAGGTTGTTTCCTCTAGATGGTTCTGTCACGAACTGTTTTAAAAAGCAATCCTGAACCGTATCAAGAAAGTCACTAGACTCAAGATTTCCTGTCATATTGTTCCAATCAATTTGTCTAAAGTTAAAATCTCCGATTAACACAACATTTTCATATCTAGATGCCTTATGAATTTCGTCCCATAACAGCTTACTGCACTCCCTATCAAGGTTTGGGGGCCTATAAATCACACCCAAAATTAACTTTTCACGACCCTTGAGAAACTGTAGCCAAAAAGATTCTGTGTCCAATGTTCTAATCTTATATCTTGTCTTACACAACAATTTAAATTATCTCCGACATACATCGCCACCCCACTACCCTTCCTGTTGACTATCAGTGTGGAATAGTTTATAACCCTGTATGGTGCATTCAGAAGGCATTTCTCTATCTTTCAAGTTGAACCAGGTCTCTGTTATAGAAATATCATCTATATTACCTGCACTTGCAAGTAATCTTAGCTCATCTACCTTATTTCTTAGACTCCTGCTATTTGTATAGTAAACCTTAAGGGAGCTAGTCACTCATTGCCCTCTACTATCTCTCTTTGTTGATCAATTGTTTTGCCTTTACTAGCAACTTTATTTTGAATATTGTCTTTTAAACATACGCCTGAGGTATCCTGGTTATATCTGCTGTTTTCAACCCTAGTACTGCAACCTGATTGTTTCCTACAGACACATATACCTCTATAATCTATCAGTTTAAAGTCCTAGACATGTCACCAATAACCCCCTCAATCGAAATGGCTAATGCAACCGCTCTAGCCACAGAGATGAACCCCATCCTTTGCATATATATCATGTTTGCCACAGAATATGTCCCAGTTATCAATGAATGGGATTGCAAATTCCTTGCAGTACCTGTCTAGTCAGCAATTTATACCAATTGCCCTAGACATCCATTCATTGCCCACTCCTCTTCTAGGCAAGATGCTACATATGACTGGGATCCCTCCCTTACACCTGACTACATCCATGGCTGACCTGTACTTATCCAACAGCTCCTGTCTCCTTACCGATGTTATTTCCACCAGCACTAAGATAATGGGCTTGTTCCCATTACCAGACATATTATCCAACCTGCTGACTATTTCACCAACACCAGCTCCTGTTAGGCACACCCTCTGTCTGACCTATGTTACAAAAAGCATGGTCCAAATATCTTACCTGAGAATCTCCCACAATTAGATATTCTTACCTTGATAAGCAGGGGAGTTAGTGGTACCTTTAATCTCGCTAACCACTGAAGTACACTCGTCCTGGAGGGCAGAGAATCGATTTCCTACCTTCACATCTTCTCTATTAACCTTCCTTATCATCTTCCTGAATTGTGAACCACTTGCCACTTAAAGCGGCTGCCACTCTCCAAATCACTGCTGGTAACTTTTTCCTCCTTACTAGCTACAACCATCTCACACTCACTCCCAAACCCATCTACACAAAGCTTCAGCCTCTTATTTTCCTCCTGAAGTAGAACCACCTCCTTCAACACTAACTTTATGAGTGACACTAAAGTAACAAGTCTTTATCAGTTTCAAACTCCACAAAGTGGCGATACTAATATAATTTGTTGGCTTAAAACATTCATAGACCTTTCATATCAAATTTCTCATCTATGATAGCTCTTGGCTCAGTTGCTGAAAAATGCTGTTTTTTTCATTAGGACCTTCGATTAAGAGTGAACATTTCAAACACTAAAGAGAATGATAATTTTTCCTTCTGATCTTGAATTTCCTAACTTTTATTTTAAGAAGTGATGCCATTCTCATTTAGGTGCAGTCCTATGGCAAGACAATCGGTAAATATAATGCATTAGCATTTACTAGAGCTATAAAGCTGAAATGAACACTAAAGCAACAAGCATTAGCTCCAGCTTGCCTCTCTATTTCTTTTAAAGTATTTGCCAGTACTTAGTGAAAATACTATGACTATGTACCTCTTATCCGTGTTTCAGAATAAGCAAGCTACGGGCAAATTAATCCAAACTTGCTGGGTGAACAGATGTCACTGATGTCTTTTCAAGGAATATCATTGCCATCATTGATGGCTTTCCTTTCAATGGAGAAGCTGGAAGAGCTAAGTTAGTTGATTAAATTTAGTTTAGTGAGATTGGGTTCCTGACCAGATGATGATACCTTGTCTGAAGTTATCAACGCTCATAAGTTATGAGTAACAACTGTCGTAGAAAGTAGCTAGGCTTGGTCCTCCTAGTTATGTAGTTCATCAGTGGGCATTAAGTCCATAGTGGTTACAGCTATGCAGAGAGTTCATGTGCCAGATGTTTCACATCCTAAGGACCTTCTATCAGACAGGCTAAGATGAACTAGCAGTTGCCTTGTATGGCAACTTGTATCTGAGAATACTCAGAATATAAAACGTTTGTGTATTAAAAAGGAAGTGCTGTACGGCTCGGTTTGTAGCGCATTCAGCTCACATACTGAGTGTATATGGTTAGATCTCCAGCATGGGTGGGAAAACTAAACATGTTTCCTTACACCTGCTACCCCTGTTCACCTAGCAGTAAGTAGGTACCTGAGTGTTAGTTGACTATTGTGGGAGACGTACTGGGGAATGGTTGTAGAAGACAAAACCTGGACAGGCCAGGCAGGGAGAAACGGGGTTCGGGGTCCACGTGACCATAGAAGGAACGAGCAGGAGGAACGTCGGGAAATACTTGCGCCTCAGGGTGGTCAGGAACTAGTGTAAACTTAGCGAGGAAGGGCTGGAGGCTGGACTTGGAAATGAGCTGAGGTAGTCAAGGAGGGGCTGGGTCAAGGATGGGCTGGGTCAAAGAGGGGCTGGGTCAAAGAGTGGCTGGGTCAAAGAGTTTGGAAGGTATGAGATGGAAGTATCATCGGGAAGTAGTGATCAAATGAGAGGGAAGTATCATCAGGCAGTAGTAATCAAGCGAGAGGGAAGTATCATCAGGCAGTAGTAATCAAGCGAGAGGGAAGTATCATCTGACAGTAGTAATCAAGAGAAGGGGAAGTATCATCGGGAAGTAATGATCAACTGAGAGGGAAATATCATCAGGCAGTAGTGATCAACTTTGGTCTCGATTACCCGACTTATCTAGGCAGGAAGACCTTAAAGCTGACCCACTCGTCTTGGCCCGGCTGACCCGCCCCCTACACCGCCCACACGCCGCCCGCCGCCCACACGCCGCCCCCGCCAATACGTCACCCCCTTCCCCACACAATTATAATTTTGCAATACCGACACTAATACACAACCATGATAACAAGTATTTCAATCTTAGGGCAGTAGAAAGGGAGACTGAACAGGTAGAATGAATAGGTTCATGTGTCTTGGAAGCAAATTCTGTACAGTTTCAAAGGTATTCAAGAACTGGGAGGTTAGAATCAGCATCAACGTCCGTCGATTGTTGGTTAAGAGGCGGGTCCAGGAGTCAGAGATCGACCTCTCTGAAGGATACCTAAAGGATGCTTCCGAGGATCAACCCCCCCCCCCTTCCTCGGGGCCTGGTCCAAGACCAGGCCTCCCTGTGGATCAAGTCCTGATCAACCTGGCTTTCACTGTTGCACGTAGTGAAACGTACGACCAGCCCAGCTACTCAGAAAATGACTTGAACTTGTCCAATTCCTTCTTCAAGACAGTCAAAGGTTTCTTGGTAATTCCCCTTTATGCACGGAGAGAGGGCACTGAGGAGTAAGGGGCCCGTTCTTTGTGTTTTGTAGTTCAGCAATCTCACCTCCCTTGAAAAGGGCCGTTAGTATGCAGCAGTATTCCAGCCTAGAGAGAACAAAAGACTTGAGTGACTGTCTTTGAATATAAGATATTCTGACGTTACTCCCAAGTCTCATACATGAAGCTTCCGTTCTATTAAATAATCTGAGTTTGTCCTCTACTCCGTTTTAGTTTTCATATTCTCCATTCTTCCACAGTTGAGCAATTGAAACTTGTCCTCATTGTACATCATATTGTCAGAGGCCCACTCTTGTCATCAGCAATGAATCTTTTTCTGCTCTGATTTATATCCTTGTCTATGTCGGATTTAAAAATGGGAAACAGAAGTAGAGTAAGTACTGTGCCTCGAGGAACAGAGCTTTTACTTGGACTAGCCTCTACCTTCACTCTGTTTACTACTACTACTACTCTGGGTTCTAAGTGTTAGGTTAAATATCCATCTGACCTGCCCGCATTTTGTGCACCATCAACCGTGGTCATACTTGTTGAGAGCTTTTGCTAGTCAGTGTACACAGTATCAGCATTTAGCTTGTCTTCCAGTGCATCCAAGACCTGTTCTAAACCTATGTTGCCCTGGATTATGGAATTTGTTGCGATTCCATTTAACTGACAATCCTGTTTCTTAGGACCCATTCAAAGATTTTGATGTGTGAAGTAGAGCTACTGGTCTGTAGTTTTTTGCAGTTGCTTTACTGTCACCTTGGTGAAGTGGGGAAATATCAGTGGTTTTTCAATGACTATGGGATGACAGTGTCCAGGCTCCTCCATATAATACTTAAGGTCCGAGTAATGATTTCATGCAATTTTTAATGAATATGAAGTTCCGCGAGTCTGGTCCTGGGGCAGAATGCTTTCGACTGCTTCTTCAAAGTCAACTAGGGATGGAAGTAAATCAGAAATTGTGGGGATGTCGGTGGTGTTTTGAGTTTCATGAAAAATTTGTTTGGATCATAGATGTGTAGTGATGAGTGGGTCACTGAACACTGTTACGCAAGTATTTAACTTATTTCCTAATTATTATTAGCGCATCTTCCATTTCTTTTAATTAAATGCCCTACATTCAATTCGGCTTTTGCCGTGGATTTTGCTTAAGAGAAGTATTTGGAATTTCTTTCAACTTCATTTATGGTTTCTTCCCTTTGTCTCATGGACTATATATGATGTAACCAGTTTGTACTCTATGTTCTCAATTTCCTTTCATGCATCAGAGAGTCTGTTGCCTTTGATATCTATTATCCATCGTCTTTGCCTTTAGAGGAAGCACCCCCACCCCTCCCCATTCTCTCTTGACTGTGCATTTCCTTTGCCATTGAGGGATATGTCTGGAGAATACTTCCAGCGCCAACGAGCTCGGCTTCCCGAGAAACTAGTTGAGATCGATGGTGGTCGTACCGTCTTCCCAGCATGCTGATCTCGTTAAGGTCATAATTTATTTGGTCCCAATTGATGCTCTTGCTGAAAGATGAATTTGTTGAATTTGCCTTCATGACTGATCATGTTTCTCTCTCCTAGGCAAGTGTGCACTTAGCTCTGAGCCTCGATTATGTTGTATGAGAATGCAGTCTTCGACACCGTTATATCCAGACCAGGTCCTTATTGTTAGTGAACATGTGTTTTACTCAGGCTGGTTGGTTCAGTGATCCGCTGGTTCAAGACGAGAATCCTCATCCAAGTTAGCTTCAAGGATTCTGTAATTACAGTCCTAATTATTCTTATATTCGAGGTGCCACAAAGTAAAATCGCCAAGTAACATGATATTTGGGTCTGGGTTTGATAGGTTTTCAAGACAATGCTCGATCTCCAGCGACTGGTTCTTGAACTGCTGAGAAATTGCATCCTATGGTTCATAAACAAGCAGAACTACTAAGTTCTGATTTTCTATTTTGACTGCTGAAACTACGACTACATCACTGGTGGTATTCAGTAGCTCAGTGCATACGAGTGTTTAACATACAGACCCTCCTCCTTGTTGCCTGTTTTTTTTTTTTTCCGGTCGCATCTAAATAGGTTGTGCCTTGGAATCCATAGTTCATTATCAAAACAGTGTTATTTGAGTCTCTGTGAGAGCTGCAAACACTAATAAATCATATTTTACTCTAAACCTCGTATTTTGTTTTTCCTCGGTTTGAGACCATACATATTTGCAAACACAAAAGATGATACAATGCTAGTTGTTGTGCTGAGAACTTGATGCTTGGACTTAGTATCTGTGGCTCTGATGAGCCAGTCACTGGCTTTGATTCAAGACTAGCATGTGGGTTGTAGGGTTGTAGTTTGTATGTTCAAACTGGGGTTCATGAGGCTTTATACGCCTCGTACTCTTCTTGTGGAAGGCCGGGCAGTTGAAATCATAACTGTTCTTTATTTACTAAACTAAGGTACATTTTCGGATGGAAGAGCTTGCAAGATCTGGAGCGACACGTTCCATTATTCGGAATTCGACATTTCTTGGGATGGTTGTATATGAAAATTTCTTTTCTGTTAGTGACAGCAGTGCCATATTTGTAGATGCCCCAAAAATAAGCCCTACATATTTCTGGTTTCTATTGGTCGTGGTTCTGGTGCTCCAAGTTTCCAACCGGAGCAATCTGTAAACATGCACCAGAACTAGGACATATTATACAGTATTATAATTATGGGGGAGCGTTAAACCCATAGGATTATACAGCTCACGTGGGGGAGGGGGAAAGGACAGAAGGTATTCAGCCTCAATTCAGGGAACTGGAACACAGATCCAATTCCCTAGATCGAAAGCGCCTCACCAGCGTCAAGGAACCTCCCTTGAGGGGTGTCAGAACTAGGATAAACACTGACAGCACACTGCTACTACCAGCTTCACTAGTACGAGAATCTATATTCACTCTTGCAGCGCTGTATAGCCCTTGTGGCTTAGCGCTTCTTTTTGATTATAATAATATATTCACTTTAGTGTCATCAAAGTCGTTTTCACTAGCATCGCCAGTACCTGTGAACGGACCTGAACCAGAAACTGCACAAGTATTGGCCCTAGACCCACAAGAGCCAATGGCATCAGCACAAGTTTCACTACTGGGAGCCACGATGTGCTCGCTGTCAACTGGGTTACGTTGGTTACATTTCTTACATCTTTCCGTTAGGTAACTTATACCAGACTGATCTTGGTCTCGACGGCAGTTCTTGTAAGGCCAAGCAAACCAGACATGAATGATGATGTAAGGCACCTGGCCATTATCTCTGATCTTTAAGGATAAACCCACGTCTCTCACATATCCAGAAGACAAAGTGATTTTAAATTGCAATCCTTCCGTATCCCCCCAGTTAGATCATTATATTTTAAACGAATATTAGCTCACCATATCTGGCACGAAATATATATAAGATATTCCAGTGAATCTTCTCGATACAGACACGCACTCAAAACTCGACAATTACAGTTCTGTAATTCAATGGACTATTCAATAGACTATTTCTCATCACACTTATTCTGACATATACCTATAACAGTTTCTGATTGGCAAGTACCTCAAATCAGTATCTGATGGGCAGAGTGAGGGTCCGTAGGATGGACTACGTCTGACCAGCAGTAATAACCTCGCTGATCAGAACTTGAATCACCAGGCGGCCTGATCTGGGACCAGGTCTCGAGGACAATAACCCCCACCCCCAGAAAAACCCTCAAGTTATACAAGCTTAATTAAATAACAATTAAGTTCGGTATGAACAGATCAGTGCAGGATTCAAAAACATACCTGTAACTCACCCGTGATCGGTTTTCAGAGTTTTACTACTATTTGGAGCCAGCTGTATGACAGTGACCTCCTGATCAATTAAATTATTGCTAACGTCCCATTACTTTCAGGTAACACAAATAACCCGCACATAGAAGAGAGGAGCTTACGACGACGATTCGGTCCGACTTGGACCATTTACAAAGTCACACTAAAAAAAGTGTGACTTTATAAATGGTCCAAGTCGGACTCAAACGTCGTCGTAAGCTCCTCTCTCCAAAGTCCGGGTTATTTGTGTATTGTTCCAGTCGCGGTATTGTGCCTTTTTGTTACTTTTAGGCTATTCCAGCGGCACCCCGTCCTCCCTCCCGCTCGCAGGAATTTAACTCCATCTGAAAATTCACCTGTCGGCAGTATACTCAAGAGTCAAGACTGTAATAAATCATATGTTTTGTAGCAGTTGATGGTTATGGGGATTAGTAAAGTTTTAGACCATGCCTCCGGACCAAGCTTGGTCAGTCACAAGGCTTGTGCCAGCCTTTCTTGGCTGCCACTAAAAAAATCGCGCATTTCATGACTGTCCAGGAAAGACTGAAAAAATCTGTCAAGCTGGTTTTTAAAGACAATTAAGTGGGGAGTGTTGGTAATTTTTTGTACTCGGGCAACACTGGTTTTCTTTAAGGAAATTTGCACCGTATCTCGAGCCTCCTCACCATATTCTTTAAATATGCGTAGAGGTTCAGGACTGGGCCGGCCTGTGGGAGACTAGGAACACTCCCTCGAATTGTGTAGCCATCGTAACATTGTGTAGCCATCGTAACATTGTGTAGGCATCGTAACATTGAGTTTTATATACTATCACTACAAGGCCACATTTGTCAAATGCCTTTATAAAATCCGAGTACACAACGTTTTGCATTTTATTTTCTTGCAATGCCTCCGTAATTTTTGTTATGGTGGTCTACTATTTGCAACAGACAGGATCTTCCTCTTATGCTCTATTGTTCACCGATGTAAAGTTTGTGGTTTCATTAAAAAAAAAAAAAAGACATTTGCTCCTGTATCACTCTTAAACACTTTTTATATACCTTTTTTGCTACTATTCTGCTGACTCTTTCGTATAGCGGAAATATCTTTGCCTTTTCCAGTGCCTAAACTCTCGCTGGAAAGTACAATGAGCGTCCTAGTTGTATTCTGCATTTTTATTTTTTTTAAATATGGCATTTCAGAAGTTGGTCTCCGGCACAGTGCATGGGCATGTTATCAAACTTTTCGTCCTACGTCTCTGGAATCTGTGTTTATACGAGTCAAACAATTTTTATGGTGATTTGAGTTAATGAATAAAACAGTCTTGGTCTTCTAGACAAATGTCTATTGAACTTTTATACGCAAATTCATATTGATCTTTCACTGTCCCTCATTCCCTTGTCATATGCGCCACCCACACCCTCATATGTGCCACCCACACCTCATATGTGCCACCCACACCTCATGTGCCTACCCACACCTCATATGTGCCACCCACACCTCATATGCGCCACCCACACCTCATATGTGCCACCCACACCTCATATGTGCCACCCACACCTCATATGTTCCTACTCACACCTCATATGTGCCACCCACACTTCATATGTTCCTACCCACACCTCATATGCGCCACCCACACCTCATGTGTGTCACCCACACTTCACATATTCCTACCCACACCTCATATGTTCCTACTCACACCTCATATGCGCCACCCACACCTCATATAGGTTTTTCTAAGTAGACATCAATGTTGCTAAGTTGGTATTTTTATAATTTCTTCCATCTGATGTAACTGTTTCAGTTTCCTGTCTTATTTCTCTCTTTAAGGTTTCTCTCCTATGTTCCGAAGTCTTACGTGATTGATTTCTTTGATAATTTAATCTCTCTCAATGGAATGTGTTTTATTCAGATTCTATATGCTTTTACATTCAATTTTTCTCAACAGTGTTACGGAACTAGTGTCCAGGATAGTTCGCCAATTATATACCAGAGTATTTATTGTCCCTATCAATACCCATATTTATTGTAAAATAAATTGATTAAACATTGCCTCGTGTTTGCCAATATAGCGTGACAGTTTACGCATGTTTGCACTTCAGTGACAAATACCTGTGTGTTGGTAGCACCATATGCTTAACTAGGCTATCAACCAGGCCTGGTCAGGTCTCTGACCAGGCCGCGAGACGATGACCATTGAAATCTACGACTTGTGTTTCCTTGTGAAAACGAAATCTAATGTATTATCCACTCTAGTTTAACAACTATGGCAGCACCTGTGAAATTAACACGCCTCAGAACACAAATCAAAGACGTAACTCAAGCATCCTGCAAGACAGTGCACAACCCCACTGCGGAACCAACATAAGATTAATACCTGTATCTTACCTGTGACCGATTTCGAGGGCTCTACTACTCCCTCAGCTCAGCCAAGGACAGGCTTCCCTGCTGCCCGCCTGGTCACTCAGCCTGTACCAGCGACCAACAGAGCCACACAGCCATCATAATTCAATTGACCCGGAACCAGTTTGTTCAGAAACTCAAAAACGTCCGAAGGTCTGAAACCAGACTGACCTCAGAGCAGAGAGAGGCAATATGAAGAAAGAATAAAATAAACAAACTTAATTTCTGAGAAAGAAAGCAAGAGTGATGCGCAAAATTACTAAAGAAAATTACAGGAAGATAGGAATAATCTGAAATACAAGGAACTAAGACAACGGGGATAGTGCAAGAACCTGAAAAAAATGAGACATACAGATGTCACGAAGTACTTCTTTAATATCAGGATGGAATAGAAATGAAAGTGGATGAGAGGTAATGAAGATAAATTCCATCTGTAGTCTCAAAAGTTAGCCAGAAAGAATGCTTGATGTCAAAGCTTAAGAACAAAGAAAGAATCAGAACAAGCTCTGTGTCAAAGTGTTGTTCTAAAGTTTGAAAGCTTTACACAGTGGTGCACTGCCAGTGTAATGTCGCCAGTACACGTTAATATTCATAGATTAAAAACACTGGGAGACTTTATCACCGCTAAAACGAATCGCCATATAAAATCTTAAGAGGAATTGAAAGGGACCAGAATCAAGGGGTCAGGGAGAAGCTGAAGACATAGGCGTAAGGCTGTTAAGAAGCAATTCTTTAGTCTCATGGTGGTTGAAGCAGTGGTGGAGGCAAACTTATTATACATCTTCAAGAATAGATATGGTGTCGATGATTGTAGTCTAGGATGCGGGGCCGGGAGCTAAGTACTGACTTCCGCAAATACAACAGCGAATCAAATCAGGGAACGGGTGGAGCTTGAACCCATGGCGAGTGAGTCCTCAAACTCACAGGCCAATGTGTCAACCACTTGGCCAGATGACTCGAATAAGATTCATCCAACTAGCGAGTACAACACATGCGCAACACTTTGGTATCTTAACTGAGAAGAATGGTTTTAACCGCAGTACAGAACTAAACAAGCCACTGGCTGGCCAAACTTTCCAAAGTAAAGATTTTGTACAATAAACAAACCCAAATGTTTCACAAATGTCTAATTCATCCTGTCGGTTATCTGAACCATTATCTACAACTCGGTGATTATTATGGGGAGCGCTAAACCCGTAGATATTATATAGAACTTGTGTGTGTGGGGAGGGGGTTGATGGAAGGCATTCAGGCTTAATTCAGGAAACTGAAGCACAGATCCAATTCCCTAGATCAAGAGCCCATCACCAGCATCAAGGAACCTCCCTTGAGGGGTACAACTCAGTGAGTACATACGACTCCCCTTGTCCTCGTCCCCTCACTTTCCATTCTGTATTAAGATGCCACAAGCTGCACGGGGACAAAGTAACAAACTTTCCCACGAATCGGCAGTATTGTCTACATTAGCTGGGCTCAAGAATTCGACTCCCGGAGGTGGGGGAGAGTTTATTAAGACCACAGAATGTTTTCCTGCCCGAGTGCCTGGGGTCGCATCCATCACACTTCCTCAACTCTGATCAAAATTTTTGGCCTGGCTTTGTGCCAAAGTAGCTTACCTGTTTTCTTTCCTGGAGAAACACTATAATATTTGCCTTTATCTCGGAATGAGATTATTTATCAGATATGCGGCCAGCAGCCAATAAGAGGATGCTTGGTCAGGAAGTAGCCAATAGGAGTCAATGCTTGGTCAGGAAGTAGCCAATAGGAGTCAATGCTTGGTCAGGAAGTAGCCAATAGGAGGCAATGCTTGGTCAGGAAGTAGCCAAAAGGAGGCAATGTTTGGTTAGGAAGTAGCCAATGGGAGGTAATGCTTCGTCAAGAAATAGGGAATAGGAGGCACTGCTTGATCAGGAAGTAGCCAATGGGAGACAATCTTAGGTTAGGTTAACAAACAGCCAGTGGGAGGCAGACCTAAATATTTGCTAACACCGATAATCCCTCATATTATACATCCTGAAGTGAAGGCCATAATAAAATCAAACAAATTACTCTTGGAAAATAATGTGACAACTGCTTGCAAATCTGCGTACTGAGACAACCACTAACGAGAGCAGCAGACATAGTACATGGTGCAGATTATCTCCAATAAGTATATTCGTGAAGTGACGATGGGAAATTAAGAAATGCATAAATAAAAATTATGTTTCTGGTCAATTAGATTGTGGGTCTGTGCGCTCACAGTAGGCACCAACAGCCTTACTGATCAGGCTTTCAATAGGGAGACGCTGTCCAAAACCCGATCGCGGAGGCGATGATTAAAAGAACCTGCAATTTAAAGAATTTGTCAGAATCTTGAAGGAGTATAGCAAATAATATTTTAGCAGAGATCACCCCAGGAGACAGCTCAGTTGAAAATTCACACACACACACACACACACACACACACACACACACGAGCTATTAAATATCTGCACCAAATTCACCTTAAAGCAACAAATATTAGAGCTTACAAGACTAGAAAATACGCTGGACCTCATCTTCACTAACAACGACGATCTGATACGTAATATAAATTATATTAAAGACAATACACTCAGATCACAACATAACAGAGGTACAGACATGTATGCACAAGGCTCCTGACCAGCAAAATGTGATCAGTCATGAGGGTGTCTTCACGAAATTCAACTTCAATAACAAAAACATACAATGGGAACAAATCAACCATGTTCTAAATGAAACAAACTGGGAAGATATCCTAAACAACATGCCTATAAAAATTTAACTTTGTAGCACTTGAGGTCTGCTCAAGGCACATTCCATTAAGAACAAGAAAGAGAAAATGTAAACTAGACGCTCCCTAAACAGGCGAAGGCGAAGAATCACAGAGTGGCTGAGAGGGGCCACTATATCTGAAATACGAAGAGAGGCAGTAGTCAGAGAAATAACAAATATCGAACTTAAGCTTAACGAAACTTACAAGAGACAAGAATCTCAGGAAGAACTAAAAGCAACAAAGGAAATTAAAAAAACCCAAAATACTTCTTCTCTTATGCCAAATCTAATGGTAAAACAACATCCAGTATTGAGCCCCTGCTTAGGCGAAATGGGATATACACAGACGACTGCCAAGAAATGAGCGAGATACTAAAGTCCCAACAAGGCTCAGTGTTCAGCGAGCCGTTACCGAGACTAAGGGTCGACAATCTAAATGAATTCTTTATGACAGACCCAAAATTTGGTCATCTCAAAAATCTCTGATATTATCCTAACACTACAAGAATTTGACAAGGCAATAAATGACATGCCCATGCACTCTGCCCCAGGCCCAGACTCACGGAACTCCGTATTCATCAAAAACTGCAAGAAGCCCTTGTCACGTGACATCAGCATTCTATGGAGAAGGAGCATGGACACAGGGGTCATCCCACTCACTAAAAACAACAGACATAGCCCCACTCTACAAACGTGGCAGTAAAGCAATTGCAAAGAACTACAGACTGATAGCACTAACTTCCCATATCATAAAAATCTTTGAAAGGGTTCTAAGAAGCAAGATCGCCAAGCACCTAGATACCCATCAGTTACAGAAGCCATGGCAACACGGGTTTCGAGCAGGTCGCTTCTGCCTGTCCCCAGCTACCGGACCACTATGACAAGATATTGGATGCTATAGAGGACAAACAAAATGTAGATGTAGTATACACACACTCTGCGAGAGTCTTCTACAAGTGGGGTTTCGACAAGTGTGACCACGGTGTAATAGCACACAAAATGCGTGACAGAGGAATAACAGGAAATTTTGGTAGATGGCTCTATAACTTCCTAACAAACAGAACACAAAGAGCAATAGTAAACAGAGTAAAGTCTGAGGCAGTTACGGTGAAAAGCTCTGTTCCACAAGGCACAGTACTCGCTCCCATCCTATTCCTCATCCTCATATCAGACAGAGATGTAAGCCATAGCTCCAAATCTTCCTTTGCGGATGACACCTGAATTGCCATGACAGTGACCTCCATCGACGACACCGCAAGAATACAAGCGGACATCAACCAAATCTTCAAATGGTCCACTCAAAACAATATGAAGTTCAATGAAGAGAAATTTCAACTACTCAGGTATGGAAAACTTGAGGAAATTAAAACTGTATCAGGGCAGGGTATACAACAAATTCTAACCATACAATAGAGCGGAAAACTAATGCGAAGGACCTGGGAATGATGTCAGAGGAACTCACCTTCAAAGACCACAACAATGTATCTACCACATTTGCTAGGAAAATGATAGGATGAATAGTGAGAACCTTCAAAACTACGGACGCCAAGCCCATTAGTCTCTTCAAATCGCTTGTTCTCTCTAGGCTGGAATATTGCTGTGAACTGCCCCCTTGAAGGTAGGCAAAATTACTGACCTGGAGTGTGTGCAAAGAACTGTCACGGCACACATAAGTACGATAAAGCACCTAAATTACTGGGAACGGTTGAAGTCCCTTGATTTGTATTCCCTGGAATGCAGGCGAGAGAGATGCATGATACTATACACTTTGAAAATTCTAGAGGGATTAGTACCAAACTTGTACACGAAAATCACTCCCTATGAAAGCAAAAGACTCGCCAGGAGATGCAACATTCCCCCAATGAAAAGCAGGGGTGCCACGAGAACACAGAGCCAATACAATAAGTGTCAGAGACCCATGACTGTTCAACTGCCTCCCAGCATACATAAGGGGGGATTACCAAAATACCCCTGGCTGTCTTGAAGAAGGCGCTGGACAGGCACCTAAAGTCAGTACCTGATCAACTGGGCTGTGGTTCGCAAGTCAGTTTGCGTGCGGCCAGCAGTAACAGCCTGGTTGATCAGACCCTGATCCACCACGAGACCTGATCTCAGACAGGGCCGCGGGGGCGTTGACCCCCAAAACCCTCTCCAGGTATACGCCAGGTAGTCTTTTGCTAAGAGAGAGTGTTAGGAGCCTGTTAGGAGCCGGTAAGCTTGAAGTACTAAACTTCGGGTTCCTGGCTAAGCTTGGGCAGGTGAAAACAATTAAAGAAATATATATATATCAAAACCTGACAACCAGGTTGTTGCTGTTGATGCCTTACTGGCGCACACATCCACCACAGCCTGGTTGGTCTGGCATTTCAAGATTTCTACATTTGTCCCGGCAATATTTCCGATAATTGCTGGTGGGAGACTGAATAGTCACGGTCCCTGGATGGTGATACAGTGCTCTCCTATTGTGCACGTGGTGCTCCTGTTTTTCATTAAATTTATTTTACGCTTTTGTACATCTCACTCCAGTACGTTGGACGGTAGTGTAGGTTTGAGATCAGGCCCTCAAAGGACAGCATCACTATCAACATACCTTCATACCTTTGATGAGTTTCAAGAGTCTTTCTACTCCCGGAGCCCGGCCATGGGCCATGCTAGAGCTTCAACAGACCACTAAAAAGAATATACATCAGAAACCTAGAAAGGTGTTAATGTAGTATTTATATTTTTGCAGAGGGACATCCAAAACCCACTAAAATACAGACCATTAAGATATGCAGTATTCAAAGTTCACTAAATTTGTTAGAGCTCAAGCGGGGTGTTAGGAATGAGTATTAATGTGTTGTGAACCTGCTGGTGTTCTATGATAGTGACTCAGTTTTTAGTAAACAAAACTGAATAAGCTAGCAGTGTGCTGCTCTGTTTCTCTGTCATATTACATCACCCAGGATGAGCATACACGGTGTTGAAATGTCAGTCTGAGATGGGAGACTTCAGCAGTGTCAGCCTGAGATGGGAGACTTCAGCAGTGTCAGCCTGAGATGGGAGACTTCAGCAGTGTCAGCCTGAGATGGGAGACTTCAGCAGTGTCAGCCTGAGATGGGAGACTTCAGCAGTGTCAGCCTGAGATGGGAGACTTCAGCAGTGTCAGCCTGAGATGGGAGACTTCAGCAGTGTCAGCCTGAGATGGGAGACTTCAGCAGTGTCAGCCTGAGATGGGAGACTTCAGCAGTGTCAGCCTGAGATGGGAGACTTCAGCAGTGTCAGCCTGAGATGGGAGACTTCAGCAGTGTCAGCCTGAGATGGGAGACTTCAGCAGTGTCAGCCTGAGATGGGAGACTTCAGCAGTGTCAGCCTGAGATGGGAGACTTCAGCAGTGTCAGCCTGAGATGGGAGACTTCAGCAGTGTCAGCCTGAGATGGGAGACTTCAGCAGTGTCAGCCTGAGATGGGAGACTTCAGCAGTGTCAGCCTGAGATGGGAGACTTCAGCAGTGTCAGCCTGAGATGGGAGACTTCAGCAGTGTCAGCCTGAGATGGGAGACTTCAGCAGTGTCAGCCTGAGATGGGAGACTTCAGCAGTGTCAGCCTGAGATGGGAGACTTCAGCAGTGCCAGCCTGAGATGGGAGACTTCAGCAGTGTCAGCCTGAGATGGGAGACTTCAGCAGTGTCAGCCTGAGATGGGAGACTTCAATATGGCAATGGGGATATCGTCAAGTATTCCAGGAAGGGTTCATCAGCTACGGCAGCTTCAAAGGTCTCGTTCCAGCAGAGCAACACGAGTGACAGTAATGATCGAGCTTAATGTTCCTAGATTACGTGAAAGCATTCGGCACAAGCCACCACCAGAGACTAACACATAACTTGAAGGAAATAGACGCTAATGTATTTATCTTGGACATCTATATTGTCTTTGGACAAAAGTGATCAAAGTTCAAGGACAGAAACGTTCTCAATAAAGGTATCCTAAGTGTAAATGTGTTCATTTCCCTCGGGTTGTCGGCCGTTATTTGCCTTAACTACTAACGCGTAAAACTGTAACCTGTTTCGAGGGGTAATTTTAATTTTATTATTATGTTTCGAGGGGTTCCTTAACCTTCGGTGCCACAGTTCCTATCTAACTGCCTCGACAACCGAGATGTTGCTGCTAGCGGTCCGCAGACACTTGCACAATGTTGTAGTCCAATTTCCTTCTGAAAACTTCCATCTTTGTGTCCGGCATCAGCTGGTAACAGGTTACATAGTCGTTGACTACAGATATTGACAGCGTTCTCTTATTGTGTCCATCATACCTTTACCGTCCTCCCATATTTCTCGTTCTGTTACGATAAATATCCTTGAGGACACAGTACACCTCTTAAGCCGACATAAACGAAATTATCCAGTCGGCTACAGAAAATATGATGGTCAATGAGGACAAATATCAGAAAAATATCTAAGATAGGGAATGGATTATAAAACAAACTCAAACCAGAGGAATGTGATGGATTTAAGAGAGATGTTAATACTCACATTCAAGGATCACAAATGTTACTATCTCAACCACAAGAAAAATGAAATGCTGGATAACAAGAACCTTCAAAACAAGAGATACTAAGCCAATGAAAGTACTCTTCAAGAATGTAGAGAACCTTATTTGCCAAAATAACTTCACACAGCTGAATTATTGGGAATACATAACCTCCCTTAAAGTATACACTCGAACTGTACTCCCTGAAATGTATGCCAGAAAGAAGCATCATAATTATCACCTGAAATTTTTTTGGTGGAAATGGTTCCAAATCTGCACACAGGAATTACTTCCTATCAGAGCAAGAGACTTGGCAGACGGTGCAAACCTACACCCCTCCCCCCCCCCACAATTGAAAGTAAAGGTGCAATGAGTGCACCAGAGAGATTATTCAATAAGTGTAAAGGGAACAAGATTTTTCAACACCTTTTCATATAAGAGAAGTGCCAAGAGACTAATACGTGTCTTCAAAAACGGAATTTGGCAAATTCCTTATGTCAGTTCTTGATCTGTTGTACCACTTTAGGGCTGCAAGCTTGCGCTCTAACAGCTTGATTGATCAGGCTAGCAACTAAGCAGCCCGGTCGGGGACAGAACTGCGGGGACGTTGACCCACGGAATCTCTCTCAGTTCCATAGAGTACATTCTAAGTGCTTTGAGCATTCCTAGTTGTTGTTTTACTGACTCTTACATAAACAG
Source organism: Cherax quadricarinatus (assembly GCF_038502225.1). Taxonomy (NCBI): domain Eukaryota; kingdom Metazoa; phylum Arthropoda; class Malacostraca; order Decapoda; family Parastacidae; genus Cherax; species Cherax quadricarinatus. The sequence goes on along the minus strand of NC_091350.1, from coordinate 19,061,726 downwards.
TAAACAATATCTGAAAAATTTTCAGTTCTGTGATCTCTCTCTCTCTCCCTCTCCTACCTAGAAAGGTGCTATGAGAACACGGCAGTTATTAGAGATTTGAACAGTACCATCATTAACATCGAATCTCGTTTTAAGATTCTCGTAATTCACTCGGTCACTTTCTTGGTCTTTGCCGCACTTTCCTTACTGTACATTCTATTAAATAGGCCACCCGATATTATTATTCCTTACCTGATTTTTTGTTCTATGAGATGGTCTGCTTGCGTTCGTCCTTCTGCATACAGTGGACCCCCGGATATCGTAGTCGTCGGATTTCGTAGTATTCGGTAATCGTAACTTTTTTCTTCAAAATATTGGCTCAGTGGTCGTCATTTAGCTCGGCAATAGTCGTTTGTACCAAACGCATACGAGCGGCCCCACACACCATTCCACACCATTTATAGTCAGTCTGCCATTGTTTATCAGCAAGTGACAGTCACCCCACGCGTTCATACGAAACATTTTGTAATATTCCATTCTTTTTAGTGCATGCAACTGCTAAATAAGCCACCATGGGTCCAAAGAAAGTTCCTAGTGGCAGCCAGCCCTTTGGTAAAAGGCTGAGAGAGGGCGGAGAATGTGAATTCTTCAGTGATTCTGCGATACGTATGATACTAAAGCAGCAGGAGTCGATAAAGGCTATAGCGCCAGCCAGCGACAAAGTGTAGCATTAACAGTGTAACAAATTAAGCAATTAATCGATAGACAAAAGACAGCACGAAACTGACTCCTCCAATGTTGTTGGAGTTACATAGTGCGAATGACAACACCGCCGTCTCTGCTGCCGCCATCACCTGGAGTTTACCTGGAGAGAGAGTTCCGGGGGTCAACGCCCCCGCGGCCCGGTCTGTGACCAGGCCTCCTGGTGGATTAGAGCCTGATCAACCAGGCTGTTACTGCTGGCTGCACGCAATCCAACGTACGAGCCACAGCCCGGCTGGTCAGGTACCGACTTTAGGTGCTTGTCCAGTGCCTGCTTGAAGACAGCCAGGGGTCTATTGATAATCCCCCTTATGTATGCTGGGAGGCAGTTGAACAGTCTCGGGCCCCTGACACTTATTGTATTGTCTCTTAACGTGCTAGCGACACCCCTGCTTTTCACTGGGGGATGTTGCATCGTCTGCCGAGTCTTTGGCTTTCGTTGTGAGTGATTTCGTGTGCAAGTTCGGTACTAGTCCCTCTAGGATTTTCCAGGTGTATATAATCAAGTATCTCTCCCGCCTGCGTTCACCACCACTATGTAAGGCTTATCTTTCAGTGGCCCTTATACACCCACCGACAAACACCACCACTCGTCATATACGTAACATATTTTATTCATTCTAGAGTATGTATCATGTTTCTATGTTATTAATATTGTTATGTCATATTAGATGTCATACTGAAGGACTATCTTGTCCCGACTCCAAACACACTCCCCTGCCGCCACCACAATTCCTAACATATGCCAGAAACAGACATCTCTGGAACACTTTTTTGAGCGATAGAGGTCCAGTGACTCTCAGCTGGTCTTAGTGTCATTAAAAAAAAAGAAGGGAAGCAATCCCGGAAAAGGACTTGGTACCTGAAGTCTTTATGGAAGGGGATTCCCCTTCCAAAACGGTAATTTCTCCACCCTCTCCCCTTCTCCCATCTTCAATACACTAAGAAGAATCTTCAATAAAGGTGTCATGTTATTACTGTTTTATTCCTTAGGTCTCTGTTTTCTGTGTAGGTAAATGTATATTTTAAGTAAAAAAATATTTTAATACTTTTGGGTGTCTGGAACGGTTTAACTGAATTTACATTATTACTTACGGGGAACATGAATTCGGAAATCGTTAAAGTCGGGTTTAGTCACACTCTCTGGAATGGATTAATTAGGATAACCGGGGGACCACTGTATATCTAACTCACTGAACATCATGTTATTCTTTCCCCTCTGGAAGACGGTTGATATTCGTAGTTTTTCAGTGCCTCCTACTAAAGGGACTTTTAGTATCAACAGATGATACGAAGCTATGGCAAGTTTTTCTTTACTAATGTTTATAGTAAAGATGAGAACCATTAAAGACGTCATAACCATGCTTCGTCCTACCCAACATTTTACTTAGTCAACACTTTTGGCCATATTTATTAGAAATCGGAATATCAACAACCTTGCTTTTCCTATTATATCTACTGACCTCATTTCATGGGCTATTAATCCAGGGTCGCATATGTCAAATGCCTTTGCAAAATCAGTACAGATCACACGGGGGTTTTGTCTTTCTTCCAAAGTCTCGATGATCTTGTCATCGAGCCGCTGCTTCCCTATTTGTGAAGAACTATCTACATTCATAAAGCCTCTGAGATTTCGATAAGAATACAGCATATGCTGTATACTTATCAAGTTTGATGGACTGATGACATTGACTCCTGGCTGAGGGACTGATTACCTCAAACTTCTTCTCATCTTCAACCATTCTTCTCTGTACTGGCCGGAGGAAACGTTACCACAATAAAGATACCCAAGTGTTGCATACGTGTCTAATTTATCAACATGTTGGTTCTCTGAACCATTTATCTACATTCCTCTGAGATTTCACCTGAAGTTAAGGTTCTCCAAAACGGAAGAACGCATGCCACTGACATGAAAAGAACTCCGACACATTCAGGAGTTCCTAAGTTACAGACGAAAAATGGTGAACGACCTTAGAAGACAGAATTACCAAGGATGATAAAGAGTGGTGGAGACAGAGGATACACTGACTGAGGTTAGAGGACCTGGGGCAAGACGACACTGATGGAAACTAACAATGCTGATTATTGTCATTCCTTGGATCAAGAGCCCATTACCAGTATCAACAGAGCACCCCCCCCCAGCTCCTACCGTGAAGGGGATATGAGTACACTCCTCTATACTCACTCCACCGATGTGCCGCCTAACTTACCTATGGAAAAAGTAAAATACTTTAATGGCAAGCTTTATATATTAGTGAATAGGATAAGAGAGAGAGAGAGAGAGAGAGAGAGAGAGAGAGAGATCACGTGTTTCTTAAAGTTTCCAGTACACAGAATTTCTAACTCTAAGTTACATACAGTATTTTTTATTTTATTATTCTAAACTCATCAGCCGCTTCCCACCAAGGCAGGGTGGCCCGAAAAAGAAAAACTTTCATCATTCACTCCATCTCTGTCCTGCCAGAGGCAGGCTTATACTACAGTTATAAATCTGCAACATTAACATCCCTCCTTCAGAGTGCAGACACTGTACTTCCCATCTCCAGGACTTAATCCGGTATGCCGTTTTGCCTAAATCCCTTCATAAATGTTACCTTGCTCACACTCCAACAGCACTTAAAGTCCTAAAAACAATTCGTCTCCACTATTGTCTAACACGCTCACATATGCTTGCTGGAATTCCAAGCCCCTCGCACACAAAACCTCGTTTACCCCCTCCCTCCAACCTTTCCTAGGCCGACCCCTACCCCGCCTTCCCTCCACTACAAAGTTACACTCTCGAAGTCATTCGATTTCGTTCCATCCTCTCTACATTCCGAACAACCTCAATAACCCCTCCTCAGCCCTCTGTATAATAGTTTTGGTAATCCTGAACCTCCTCCTAATCTCCAAACTACGGATTCTCTGCATTATATTCACACCACACATTGCCCTCAGACACGACATCTCCACTGCCTCCAGCCTTCTCCTTGTTCCAACATTCACCACCCATGCTTCACACCCATATAAGAGCGTTGGTATAACTATACTCTCGTGAATTCCCCTCTTTGCTTCCATGTTCTTTGTCTTTACATCTCCTCAGTGCACCACTCACCTTTTTCCCCAAGTCAATTCTATGATTCACCTCATCTTTCATAGACCCATCTGCTGACACGTCCACTCCTAAATACTGTATTTAAAAACATTCACCTCTTCCATACTCTATCCAATCTGCTGTCCAATCTTCCGGTACCTAATTTTTTCTTACACTGCAGTAACTACTGTAGTAGTTACTGCAGTGTCGGCTCTAGTTCTGTAGAACTAGAGCAGACACTTGCAGTAACTACTACAGAACTAGAGCAGACACTGCAGTAACTACTGCAGAACTAGACCAGACGCTGCAGTCGACACTCCATCACTAGAGCAGCCATTGCAGCAGCTACTACACCACTAGAGCAGACACTGCAGTAAACACTCCAGCACTAGAGCAGACACCGCAGTAGACACTCCAGCACTAGAGCAGACACTGCAGTAGACATTCCAGCACTAGAGCAGACACTGCAGTACACACTCCAGCACTACAGCAGACACTGCAATAGACACCCCAGCACAAGAGCAGCTACTGCAGCAGCCACTACAGCACTAGAGCAGACACTGCAGCAGCTACTACAGCAATAGAGCAGACACTGCAACAGCTACTACAGCGCTAGAGCAGACACTGCAGCAGCTACTACAGCACTAGAGCAGACACCGCAGCAGCTACTACAGAGCAGACACTAGTAGCTACTACAGCACTAGAGCAGACACTGCAGCAGCTACTACAGCACTAGAGCAGACACTGCAGCAGCTACTACAACACTAGAGCAGACACTAGAGCAGACACTGCAGCAGCTACTACAACACTAGAGCAGACACTGCAGCAGCTACTACAGCACTAGAGCAGACACTGCAGCAGCTACTACAACACTAGAGCAGACACTGCAGCAGCTACTACAGCACTAGAGCAGACACTGCAGCAGCTACTACGGCACTAGAGCAGACACTGCAGTAGCTACTACAGCACTAGAGCAGACACTGCAGCAGCTACTACAGCACTAGAGCAGACACTGCAGCAGCTACTACAACACTAGAGCAGACACTGCAGCAGCTACTACAGCACTACTACAGCACTAGAGCAGACACTGCAGCAGCTACTACAGCACTAGAGCAGACACTGCAGCAGCTACTACAGCACTAGAGCAGACACTGCAGCAGCTACTACAGCACTAGAGCAGACACTGCAGCAGCTACTACAGCACTAGAGCAGACACTGCAGCAGCTACTACAGCACTAGAGCAGACACTGCAGCAGCTACTACAGTATTAGAGCAGACACTGCAGCAGCTACAGACAGTTAGGTATCTTTATTTCGAAACGTTTCGCCTACACAGTAGGCTTCTTCAGTCGAGTACAGAAAAGTTGATAGAAGAAGAAGAGACTTGAAGACGATGTAATCGGTCCATCACCCTTGATGTTTTGAGGTGGTCAGTCCCTCAGTCTGGAGAAGAGTATTGTTCCATAGTCTGGAACAATATGGAGTTGAAGTGACAGGATGGAGCCTTATATAGCGCAAGGAGGTGAGACGTAGGTCACTAGTAGAGGTAAGGTTGAGAGGTCAGGTCCCTCTCAAATCCAGCCGTTCTCACTAGTAGAGGTTGTTGAAGTTGATTCCAAGTCTGTACCAAGATACCCTTGTGTTGCAGTGTCTGACAAGGGTATCTTGGTACAGACATGGAGTCAACTTCAACAACCTCTACTAGTGAGAACGGCTGGATTTGAGAGGGACCTGACCTCTCAACGTCTACATTCTTACCTCTACTAGTGACATACGTCTCACCTCCTGGCGCTATATAAGGCTCCATCCTGTCACTTCAACTCCATATTGTTCCAGACTATGGAACAATGCTCTTCTCCAGACTGAGGGACTGACCACCTCAAAACTTCAAGGGTGATGGACTGATTACATCGTCTTCAAGTCTCTTCTGCTTCTATCAACTTTTCTGTACTCGACTGAAGAAGCCTACTGTGTAGGCGAAACGTTTCGAAATAAAGATACCTAACTGTTGCATATGTGTCTTACCTAACAGCTACTACAGCACTAGAGCAGACACTGCAGCAGCTACTACAGCACTAGAGCAGACACTGCAGCAGCTACTACAGCACTAGAGCATACACTGCAGCAGCTACTACAGCACTAGAGCAGACACTGCAGCAGCTACTACAGCACTAGAGCAGACACCGCAGTAGACACTCCAGCACTAGAGCAGACACCGCAGTAGACACTCCAGCACTAGAGCAGACACTGCAGTAGCTACTACAGAATTAGAGCAGACACTGCAGCAGACACTACAGAACTAAAGCAGACACTGCAGTAGGCACTAGAGCAGACACTGCAGCAACTACACCACCACTAGAGCAGACACTGCAGTAGCTACTACACTACAGCACACACTGCAGTAGCCACTCCAGAACTACAGCAGACACTGCAGTACACACTCCAGAACTAGAGTAGACACTGCAGTAGACACTACAGAACTAAAGCAGACACTGCAGTAGGCACTAGAGCAGACAGACACTGCAGCAGCTACACCACCACTAGAGCAGACACTGCAGCAACTACTACAGCTCTAGAGCAGACAGCGCACAGCTACTACAGCTCTAGAGCAGACAGCGCACAGCTACTACAGCACTAGAGCAGACAGTGCAGCAGCTACAACACTAGAGCAGACACTGCAGCAGCTACTACAGCACTAGAGGAGACACTGTAGCAGCTACTAGAGCAGATACTGCTGCAGCTACTAGAGCAGATACTGCTGCAGCTACTAGAGCAGACACTGCAGCAGCTACTACAGCACTAGAGCAGACACTGCAACAGCTACTACAGCACTATAGCAGACACTGCAGCAGCTACTACAGCACTAGAGCAGACACTGCAGCAGCTACTACAGCACTAGAGCAGACACTGCAGCAGCTACTACAGCACTAGAGCAGACACTGCAGCAGCTACTACAGCACTAGAGCAGACACTGCAACAGCTACTACAGCACTATAGCAGACACTGCAGCAGCTACTACAGCACTAGAGCAGACACTGCAGCAGCTACTACAGCACTAGAGCAGACACTGCAGCAGCTACTACAGCACTAGAGCAGACACTGCAGCAGCTACTACAGCACTAGAGCAGACACCGCAGCAGCTACTACAGCACTAGAGCAGACACTGTAGCAGCTACTACAGCACTAGAGCAGACACTGTAGCAGCTACTACAGCACTAGAGCAGACACTGTAGCAGCTACTACAGCACTAGAGCAGACACTGTAGCAGCTACTAGAGCAGATACTGCTGCAGCTACTAGAGCAGATACTGCTGCAGCTACTAGAGCAGATACTGCTGCAGCTACTAGAGCAGACACTGCAGCAGCTACTACAGCACTAGAGCAGACACTGCAACAGCTACTACAGCACTATAGCAGACACTGCAGCAGCTACTACAGCACTAGAGCAGACACTGCAGCAGCTACTACAGCACTAGAGCAGACACTGCAGCAGCTACTACAGCACTAGAGCAGACACTGCAACAGCTACTACAGCACTATAGCAGACACTGCAGCAGCTACTACAGCACTAGAGCAGACACTGCAGCAGCTACTACAGCACTAGAGCAGACACTGCAGCAGCTACTACAGCACTAGAGCAGACACCGCAGCAGCTACTACAGCACTAGAGCAGACACTGTAGCAGCTACTACAGCACTAGAGCAGACACTGTAGCAGCTACTACAGCACTAGAGCAGACACTGTAGCAGCTACTACAGCACTAGAGCAGACACTGTAGCAGCTACTACAGCACTAGAGCAGACACTGTAGCAGCTACTACAGCACTAGAGCAGATACTGCAGCAGTTCTACAACACTAAAGCAGACACTGCAGTAGCTACTACAACTGACACTGCAGTAGTTGCGACATCAGACATTGCAGTAACTACTACAGCAGAAACTACTACAGCAGATATTGCAGTAACTACTACAGCAGACATTGCAGTAACTACTACAGCAGACATTGCAATAACTACTACAGCAGACATTGCTGTAGCTACTACAGCAGACACTGCAGTAACCACTACAACATTAAGCATTACAGAAGATACTGTAGTTTGTACTACAGCAGGTTAGACTACAGCAGCAGTGATGAGAGTGGCCCAGGCAGTGTTCACCTTTAAGTCAGGACACCAAGTTCAGGTGAGGCTGACCCAAATTCTCCACACAACCCCTCCCCTTACTACCACACTTGTTCACCCCTACTGTGTGTAAGTCCTCTCCTAGTGTGTGTGTGTGTGTGTGTGTGTGTGTGTGTGTGTGTGTGTGTGTGTGTGTGTGTGTGTGTAGGGGGGCTCGCTCATTTAACAACGTTCTGGCCACTTGCTCATTTAACAACGTTCTGGCCACTTGCTCATTTAACAACGTTCTGGCCACTTGCTCATTTAACAACGTTCTGGCCACTTGCTCATTTAACAACGTTCTGGCCACTTGCTCATTTAACAACGTTCTGGCCACTTGCTCATTTAACAACGTTCTGGCCACTTGCTCATTTAACAACGTTCTGGCCAACATTCCCATCATTCCACTGTTCATTACCTATACCTTCTTGTAAGGTTTTCTCGTTCCCTCTCGAAAAAATTTTTTCCTCTAAACACTTTCTATTTTTCCCTTCAAGAAAAATTCTCTCACCCATTGTATTGGCGAGTCCTTTCTTTCTTTCTATTTTTGTCAATTTGCAGATTAGATTTTCAAGAGAAAGTCTGATGGAAAGTTTCCTTATGGCAACAACCATCACTTTCTCTTTTATTTCCGAGTGATTACAGTGGCAACTATGATACATTTTATGTAGCAGATACATGTTTGAGACACGTGAAACACCTGGGTAGCTTGGAAACATGTGCAACACCTGGGTAGCTTTATTGGAAACATGTGCAACACCTGGGTAGCTTGGAAACATGTGCAACACCTGGGTAGCTTTACTGGAAACATGTGCAACACCTGGGTAGCTTTATTGGAAACATGTGCAACACCTGGGTAGCTTGGAAATATGAGTAACACTTAGATATCTTTACTAGAGACATGTGCAACGCCTGAGTATCTTGAAAACATGTGTAACACCTGGGTATCTTTATTGGAGATATGTGCAACGCCTGGGTATCTTTACTGGAAACATGTTCAAAGCCTGGGTATCTTTAGTGGACACATGTTCAACGCCTGGGTATCTTTAGTGGACACATGTTCAACGCCTGGGTATCTTTAGTGGACACATGTTCAACGCCTGGGTATCTTTAGTGGACACATGTTCAACGCCTGGGTATCTTTAGTGGACACATGTTCAACGCCTGGGTATCTTTAGTGGACACATGTTCAACGCCTGGGTATCTTTAGTGGACACATGTTCAACGCCTGGGTATCTTTAGTGGACACATGTTCAACGCCTGGGTATCTTTAGTGGACACATGTTCAACGCCTGGGTATCTTTAGTGGACACATGTTCAACGCCTGGGTATCTTTAGTGGACACATGTTCAACGCCTGGGTATCTTTAGTGGACACATGTTCAACGCCTGGGTATCTTTACTGATGGAGACATCACCAACCAGTGGTTTTTTCGGTCCAGTACAGAGCAAGCAAGAATACTGAGACTCCAGAAATATACCATTAATATAATTCCACAGATATGTGCGATATGCTGCCTTAAATTACTATAATAAAAAATGAAGCACTAAATACTCCCCTAAAGCCCAACTGCTTGATAGATTTTTTTTATACTCTGCGCATCATTAATCTGCTATAATGGATTTTCAAGTGGTCTTCCATTTCTATGCGTGACAGGCTTATAGTTTAAGGGATCTTCCCACCTGACAAGTTCCCAGCACTTCCTAGACCAACGCCTGATACAACACTGTTTCGAAAACCTGTCAAAGCTTCACTAAATATCCTATTACCTGGGGATTTCAATTTAAGTGGAAGAGCGTGGGAAGAACTGTAATGGAGAAAATTCATAGAGCCAGTTAGGACGAACAGTTTCATACAAGCAAATTACTAATACTGTGCAATAAAGTCGCTTTAAGCCCGCACATAACAGAGCCAGCCAGACTAGAAAATACCGTCTACCTCATATATACAAAATGAATAAGCCTGGGCTAAGACATAATGGCATTGAAGACAGCAAACTCAGACCACAACCTAATTGATGTTCAAACCTGCATACACACCGGTCTAACAGCAGAACACCGTCAATCATTAGGAGAGGAGGAGGGGGGGGGGTTATCCCGTGAAATATTTGTAACCAGTTTTGAGAGAGTACCTATTCCTGCAGCTCGGCCTGGTTAACCAGGCTGTCACTGGTGGTGGCCAACTGGTTCACATATCCCTCACAGCCCGGTTAATCTGGCACTTGGCGGCGGTATGATCCAGTTTCCTCTTTTAAGACCTCAACATTTCTTTTGGGAGTATTTCGGGTAACTGCTGGTAGTATGTTGAATTATCTAGACACAACGATGTTGATACAGTGTTCTCGTATCCAGTTAATTTCTGGATAAATTTTAAATTTTCTTCAAGTTGACATCAAACTGTGACTAGTGTTTGTATATATGATATGAGGACTTTGCTAATGCTAGATTTTTGTTTTGTTTACGCTACTCTGTGTTCTATTTTTGTCAGAAAACCGTATATATATCTGCTTACTTATCCCGTTATACTTAGTTACATTTTATGTTCTATCACTCCATTTGTCAAATGTCTTCACAAAATCCGTGTAGAGCACATCAGCATTTTTTTTTCAAAGCCTTATAATTTTGTCGTAGTGATTCAGCAGTCATGACGAACAATCTTCCAGCTCTAAAATCCAAACTGGTTTGAGTTAAGCAGGTCGTGCATTTCCACAAGGTTTATAATTTGGGATTGTATCACCCTTCCAAAGACTTTTTGTGTGTGATGTTAGCGTAATTTTTTTTGACAGTACTCAGCTGATTCCTGTACGCACACGAGTCGTGTACACTTGTTATGGGCCTTCGGAATTTCGCCAAGGTACAAGCTCTTTCTCCAAAGAATAAGGAGTTCTCGTGCTAGTGGCATTTTGAACTTTATAAACAAGCATGACAGACTGTGGTGGAACAAGCGACCGAGTCCATCGTTTCTCTCAACCATAACTTTTACAGATGGACCGATAAACCAGTGGAAGGCCTCGGTTAGACGACCAAAAGCTCCTGATGACGGGTTCATCATATAACTAAGACCCGCGCCAGGAAACACTTCTCCTGTTTACTGGCAAACCTTACCTAACCCAACTGAACCCTCTTGTAACAGTCACTAAGAGTGCCCATCCCAGTTATCTCGCTAGTACTGGGTGTGCTGTGGGCTGATGTAGGTTACACCTTATTGTTAGTACATTTATTAAACACTAGATCTAGCACTGATGCATCTAGTAAACACTAGGTGGTCAATATTGATGCATCTAGTAAACACTAGGTGGTCTAGTACTGATGAATCTAGTAAATACTTGCGGTCTAGTATTGATGCTTCTAGTAAACACTAGGTGATTATTACAACCCACGAGTCCCAAAGGCCTGTTATCCTGGGTGTAAAGGGAGCAAAATAAACAGCAGAAAAACTTTTGACTTGTATTATCCCTCACCAATTTAGAACAGATGTACACTATGTACAACAATAGGTATTAGTGCACCCCACGGTAAGCAAGGCAGAATAGAAGCCACTAGAGAGCAGACCGTGCTTCAACCAGCTCTAGAATGGGAATGACAAGGGCAAACAGGTGTGTGATACCCACATCACCTCTGCGATTGCCAAAACCATCTTCTCATTGGCTGGAACCTGGGTACTGATTGAACGACGGGGTCCCATCGTCAACCCTTAGCCCCTGGTTCGCTGGTTGGGGAGATAGCCTGTAAATGAGGGTGTGTACATGCGCCGAATAAAGGTTACGTACTCTTTGCATGCCACAGTAGTCTAATATTGATGCATCTAGTATTGATACTTCTAGTGGAGTCTACCTGAAGAGTGATCCGGGGATCACCGCCCCCGCGGCCCGATCCCAGACCAGGCCTTCTGGTACATAATAGTCTGATCAACCAGGCTGTTGCTGTTAGTCGCACGGAGTCCAACGTACCATGCACAGCCGGCTGGGACAGGAAATTGAAGGGAAAAGGGGGGGGGAAGAGATAGTGAACAGGAAGAGGGAGAAGAGGATAGGGGACGGGAGAAAGAAAAAGACAAAGGGATAAAAGAGAGGAAAGGAAGAGGCGGAGGAGAGGCGGACTGGGATAGGAGAAATATATATGAGATATAGAATAAACGTAGAAGAGAGAGCAGAGAGAATAGAGGAAGAAGCAGGGAGAAATGAGTGAAGAGAATAAGAGGCTCAGGGAGGAACAAGGACGAGAGATAGGAGAAAAAAGAAGAGTGTATAAGACAGAAGAAGAGAGCATAAGTGAACAGAGAGTATGAGGGAAAAGAAGACAGTATAATGATGAGAAATGGAGTGGAGATAATTAAGAGTGAATACAAGAGGAGGGAAGAAACGTGGAGGAGTTGGGAGAGGGGAAAACGGAGAAAATTAACCGGAGGAAAATGAGTGAATGGAGGAATATGGGAAGGTGGAAGAGGTCGAGGAAGAGAAGATGAAACACAGAGATGGAAGGAGGGATGTGAAGCATGGAGAGCAATGAATGAAAGACAAGACTTAAGCAAGAGAGAGAGAGAGAGAGAGAGAGAGAGAGAGAGAGAGAGAGAGAGAGAGAGAGAGAGAGACGGGCAGAAAGCAGCAACTTCACTCTGGTTGTATCCTTCTCCAGAACATCACTTCATCTGAGATCATTTATCCCCAGGATGACTCGAGTCTGGAACATATTCGTACATCATTATGATGTCAACGAGATAAAGTCAGTTGATCAAATGAAAATGATGGGCCACAGGTGGCTCCAACTTCATCCTGTTTCCCACTTGTATGTTTCATAACAAAAATGCTTTCAAATGAGCTCATGTGGTAACAGCTCTTAGCTTGTCAATAAAGTTAGGAATCCTTAACCTGTAAATAGCTTGTCAATAAAGCTAGGGATCATTAACCTAACCTTGTCAAACCCTGTGTAAAAAAAGAGAAAGAGAGAGAGAGAGAGAGAGAGAGAGAGAGAGAGAGAGAGAAGAGAGAGGGGGAGGGTAGGTCCTGTTCACACCACATCACCTTTATGGTCACACTGGCTCAATGGTCCACCCTCACCCCCTCTCACCCACCGTCACCCCCTCTCACCCACCGTCACCCCCTTTCACCCACTCTCACCCTCCCTCATCCACCCGTCTCCCTCAACCACCCACCCTCACCCTCCAAACTCCAGTGCCCATACTGTTGTAACTAATGTTATGTAGTGGAACAATGTTATAAGTGCATAAGAAAGAAGGAACACTGCAGCAGGCCTACCGGCCCATGCGAGGCAGGTTCAAGTCACCTCCCGGCTTAAACCAATGACCCACCTAGTCAGGTAGGTCATGTCTATTTAAGGAAGGAGCACGGCATCAGACCTATTAGCAAAAGCTAGTCAAGTCCCCCTCACACCCACTCATGAATTTATCTAACTTATTTTTAAAACTACACAACGTTTTAGCCTCTATAACTGTACTCGGGAGTTTGTTCCACTCATCCACAACTCTATTATCAAACCAGTGCTTTCCTATATCCTTCCTAAATGAATTTTTCCAACTTAAAACCATTGCTACGAGTCCTGTGTATGATAGATATTTTCAGCACACTATTTACATCCCCTTTATTCATTCCTGTTTTCCATTTATACACCTCAATCATATCCCCCCTAATTCTACGCCTTTCTAGAGAGTGCAGATTCAGGGCCCTCAGTCTATCCTCATAGGGAAGATTTCTGATACATTGGATCAACTTTATCTTCCTCCTCTGTACGTTTTCCAGAGCATTTATATCCATTCTGTAATACGGTGACCAAAACTGTGCAGCATAATCTAATGAGGCCTAACCAGGGATATATAGAGTTGAACAACTTGAGGACTTCTATTATTTATACTTCTTGCTATGAAGCCAAGGATTCTGTTCGCTTTATTGCGAACACTTATTCACTGTTGTCTTGGCTTCAGATTACTGCTAACCAGAACTCCCAAATCCTTTTCGCAATCAGTAATATTAAGATCTACATTATTTAGTTTATATGTGGCATGGTTATTTTCCTGTCTAACATTTAGAACTTTGCATTTGTCCATATTAAACTGCATCTACCACTTGTCCCACCACTGCATCAATCTATTCAAATCTTCCTGAAGTGGAACAATGTTGTATAGTGGAACAATGTTGTATAGGTCGAACAATGTTGTATAGTGGAACAATGTTATGTAGTGGAATAATGTCGTGTGGTGGAACAATGTGATGTAGCGGAACAACATGATGTAGTGGAACATGATGTAGCGGAACAACATGTAGCGGAACATGATGTAGTGGAACAACATGATGTAGCGGAACAACATGATGTAGTGGAACAACGTGTAGTAGAACAATGTGATGTAGTGGAACAATGTGTAGTGGAACAATATGTAGTGGAACAATGTGATGTAGTGGAACAATGTGATGTAGTTGAATGTTGTGAAGTGGAACAATGTTGCGGAAGCTGAACAATGTAGTGTAGTAGAAGAATGCTGTGTGGTGGAATATTACAACCTAGGATTTCAAATGGCCTGTTATCCCAGGTGTAATGGGAGCAAATAAACACAGTAGAAAAAGTTTAGACTTATATTATCCTTCACCAATTATAACAGCAATATGTACACTATGTACAGTGATAAATATAGTGCACTCCACGGTAAGCAAGGCAGAAATAGAAGCCACAAGATAGCAGACCGTGCTTCAACCAGCTCTAGAGTGGGAATGACCAGGGCAGACAGGAGAGCGGTATCCACATAACCTCTGCGATTGTCAATCCCACCTTCTTATTGGCTAGAACCTGGTCACTAGTTGAACGATGGGGCCCCATCATCAACTCTTAGCAACCTGGTTCGCTGGTTGGGGGAGATAGCCTGTAAATGAGGGTGTGTCCATGCGCCGAATAAAGGTTACGTACTCTTTGCATGCCACACCCCCACCCCCGAGAAGGCTCAGGATTAGGCTGCCACCTCCCAGTGGTAACCGTGCCGCCATGGCACAAAATAATGGGACCGCCTATCCTCTCCACCATCCAACTCTTAGATAGAGCTCAGCTTTCCTAGTGCCTGAAAGCCAAACCCTAAACTCAGAGTGAGACAGCAGTCAGATAAGCCAACATAGGTCCAAGATACAAGCGGACGGTAGCCCGTATCCCCTCACTAAAAAAAAACCCCACATCAGGGGATAAAAAAAAGAGCTTGAAAGGGGGGTTACCACAAATACATCCTAACCTAAATAAAATATTAAACTAGACTCTTGACAAAGAGTCTGCCAACACATTTTCTTTGCCGGCAATATATTTAATAAAAATATTGTAGGGCTGCAGCCTGAGAGTCCAACGCATAAGCCTTGTGTTGTGATTCTTCATGGCTTGGAGATAGACTAACGGGTTGTGATCACTGTAGACTGTGACCACCTGCGATGTTTGGCCCACATAAACATCGAAATGCTCCAAAGCCATTACCAGCGCGAGGGCTTCTTTTTCAATGGTAGAGTAAGCTCTCTGATGTGGCTGGAACTTGGCTGAAAAGTATGCGATTGGCTGCAGCTCCTTGTTCCCGATTTGTAATAGTACCGCCCCAACCCCAGACTCACAAGCATCAACCTGTAATGAAAAAGGTTTGGAGAAGTCTGGAGACAAGAGAATGGGTGCAGAGCACAATAATCTTTTTGCTTTATTAAAAGCAGTGTTACAATCTGACGTCCAATTAAAGGGAACTTTATGACTGGTAAGAGAGGTAAGAGGGGCTACAATATCTGAGAAATTCTTACAGAATCTTCTGTAAAATCCTATCATGCCTAGGAAACGTTGAAGAGATTTCCTATCATGAGGAACTGGATATTCTTTAATCGAAAGAACTTTAGCAAGTTTAGGTGCAACTTTACCACTACCTACTTCATGGCCTAGAAAAGTGACAGTGGCCTGGCCAAAGGAAGATTTAGACAAATTAACTGTTAATTGGGAATTCTTAAAGGTCTCAAACAGAGCTTTAAGTCTAAGTAGGTGTTGATCCCAAGTATCAGACACCACAACAATATCATCTAGGTATGCTGCCGTGCCTTCAAGTCCTTTAATAGCCTGATGGACGAGTTTCTGGAATGAAGAGGGGGAATTTTTCATTCCGAAGGGGGTAACTGTATACTGATAATGACCTCCTGGAATCACGAAGGCAGAGATTTCCTTCGCCTTATCTGTCAAAGGTACCTGATAGTAACCTTTAAGGAGATCTAATTTGGACACAAAAGTAGCCTTACCCACAAAGTCAATTACGTCATCCAGACGAGGAAGAGGGTAAGCATCTGTAATTGTGACCTCGTTCACTTTACGGTAGTCTGTGCACATACGAAACCCTCCATCAGCCTTTTTTACTAGGATGCACGGTGAAGCCCATGGACTAGACGACTCCTCCACTAAACCATGTTCTAACAAGAAGTCTACTTCCTGCTGAAGTAACCTTTGCTTTTCAGGATTAGCTCTGTAGGGGGAGAGTTTAATTGGTTTAGATTTTCCCACATCTACATCATGGTAACCTAACGTACATTTTTTCGGCACATCCGAAAAAATATTAGGATATGACTGTAGAAGCTCAGTTAAATTGGTTGCTTGTATTTCAGATAATCCATCCATTAACGGGCTAGGATCCTTGAGGAGGACAGAATTTGAAAGTTTAGTATTAATTTCAGAGATAGAGTGCAAAGAGTCAGAGTCGTCCTCAGAGGTAGAGGACAGAGTCATTACTGGGACTTTATCTGGTGTATGAAAGGCCTTGATTTGATTTATGTGGTAAGTTTTTGTTTTTGAGGTCTTATCAATGGGAGCTACCACATAATTTAAATCAGATAATCTACTTACTATCTGCATAGGTCCCGTAAATCTAGCTTTCAAGGTGTGGCCAGGTATAGGTTCCTGCACCAACACCTTGTCTCCTGGATGGAAGGAGCGGAATTGTGCACTTCTGTCATACCTCTGTTTCATCTTACTTTGAGCTGTCTTTAGCTTAGCCGTGGCTAACTCACGTGCCACCTGCAACCTTGAAGACGGGTTGTAGAGTGCTGAGCTTACGTCTTCTCCCATCCATCCTTCTTTGAGCACCCGAAGAGGACCTCGTACATTGTGCCCAAAGATCAGCTCAAACGGACTATACCCTGTAGACTCTTGCACCGTCTCTCGTACTGAGAACAGCAACAATGGTAGAGATTCATCCCAATCTGTCGGAAAGTGCATGCAAAAACTTCTCATCATTGTTTTTAATGTTTGGTGGAATCTTTCCAAGGCGCCTTGGGACTGAGGGTGATAGGCAGTGGATAAGTTGTGAATTATCCCTAACCTAGTTAATACTTCCCTAAATGCTTTGGCAGTGAAGTTAGTACCTTGATCACTTTGTATAGTTTTAGGAATGCCAAAACAAGAAATGAATTTTGTTAAAGCTTTGAGAATAGCTTTAGTATTGATACTACGCATTGGGATCGCTTCAGGATATCTGGTTACTTTATCCATAATTGTAAATAAATACTGATTTCCAGACTTTGACTTAGGTAGTGGACCTACACAATCTATAATTAAATCTGCAAAAGGTTCTCCATCAGCAGGTATGGGTTGGAGAGGTGCAGGTTTAATAGAATGTCCAGGTTTTCCAACTTGCTGACATTCTCGGCAACACCTAATATGATTCTTCACATCTTTCTTTAATGTTGGCCAATAAAATTCTTTTGTGATTCTATACAAGGTTTTTGTAATTCCTAAGTGACCTCCTGATGACGTATTATGAGCTATATTTAATATCTGAGGTCTATACTTGGTTGGAACCACTAACCTGTCGTATAATTGCCGGCCCTCTGTCTCCTTACCAGTCTCAGTGCATACCAAATAATCATTTTTAACTTCATACTTGACTGGATGACCCAAAGAGGATTTACCCATGGCTGCCTCAAAAGCGAATTTTAACGAAGGGTCCTTACGTTGTTCCTCCCGGAAGGACAGTCCCTCGGGCATGGAAACAGAGACATCTGGCAATCCTGCAACCTGGGAATAGGAAGGCTTGATCGGGGTCTGTTCACTTGATTTACGAGACTCCGGCCGGTGTGTCTCATAAAACAACGTGGCTATTCCGAGATCGGAGTCGTCCAAGGATAGGTCAACATTCTCCCCAGACAGCCCTTGGGATGTTGCCCGAGTTATGGCCAACACTGGAGAAGCATTAATCATTATAGGTTCAGGACACGAAGTAACAGTAGTAATGTTATTACCCAGTAATAACATGGCATTTTTCATGGGAAATCCTTTTGAGATACCTACAGTCAAGTACCCAGTGTAATATTTGCACTGTACATAAATTTTATGCAAAGGAACAGAATATATAGTTCCTCCATAGGCTTCCAATAAAACTGATGAATTCAAGGAAGTATTCTCTGAAAGGGGTAATATTCCTTCTCTGACAAGTGAGCAATATGCTCCAGTATCTCTAAAGGTATTTACTTTAGTTGGTTCTGAGTTTTCCTGAAGGGAAATAAGACTTTCGCAATAATAAGGGGCCATACCTTTTTCTACTTCTCTAGGGGACATGTTACTAGGGATATTAGAGATTTTCCCGATGGGTTGAGGTTTTTGGGGGCAGTTGGAACTGATATGACCTACTTTATTACACCTGAAGCAGACGACAGGCTTGCCCTTTACTCCCTGATGACGTTGCAAGTGGTGTCGTTCTGGCTGGTGCCTCTCTGGATATTGTTGTCGAGATGCTCCATAAGTAGTTTGCCTCTCCGCAGGGGGACCATATGTTGAGAAGCGTGGCTCACCAGGTGACTTGGTTGGATGTCGTAGACGCTCTCCCTCCGGCTGGCACTTCATTCTCCAATGTTGTCGATCTCTGCTCACGCCAGACTGTTGAAAAGAGAGACGGGACCGCTCGGACAAGGAGCGGTTCGTTTCGAAGGTATCAGCCAACCTGGCCGCCTCCAATGCAGTGGTTAAGTCACGATCCTGCAGAAAGACACGAACCTCTGGTCCCACAGACTCCAGCAGGTTATCAATCAGAATAAGCTGCACCAGCTCCTCAAAGTTAGAGACACCACTCGCTTTATACCAGCTGGTAAAAGCTTTGGTTTGCTGTCTCACAAAGTCCACCAGGGATTGACCAAGCTGCCGCCTGTTCAATTTGAAGGTCTTACGATATTTAGCTGGGATACATGTATATGCTCCCAACACTGTGGTCTTCACTACTTGATAATCAGAGAATTCAGCGTCAGTTAATACCGACGTAAATTCCTGTGCCTTACCCAATAATGCTGTATGAACCAACGCTGCCCAGTGCTGTTCCGGCCACCTCAAGGCTCGAGCCTGATTTTCGAAGCTTTCGAAAAATTGCTCTGGTTCGGCCTCATTGAAGCGGGGAACAAGCTGTACTGCTTTTTGTAAACTGAAATCGTTTACAGAATGCGAAAACTGCCTCCTTTCTCTTTCCCTATCAAATTCTTCCCTTGCGAATGCTCTCTGTTCCCTAGTTTGCTCAAGATTGATTTTTGCCAGCTGAAGTGCCAACGACGCTGATTCACCCTGAGACAACCCAGCTGCACTATACTGACCATTTTGCTCCGTAGGTGTATCATCTTCCTCCTGCGAGAACATAGTAGTTTTTTCCCTAGCTCCCGTAAAGGGAGGAGTTTGATGTGCCATCTCTTCTTCAATAAGTATGTCAGCAATAAGTGAACGCAGTTGCGCAGCTGTGAGAGTGCGTTTATAGGGAATGCCAATGGAACGAGCAATTTGCCAACAACGCTGTAGGGACAATTTAGGTAGGTTATGCAAAGTATATGCCGACACCAGGCGTCTGACTCGTCTAGGTGGCATAAGTTATTCGCTATGCACAGTACGAATACCCCAACGTAACACGTTAATTTGCAGAACACGCTTAGCTATGCACAGTACGATTGCAGAATACGCATACAAGCAAAGCCGACTGCACACAAGATTGACCGTAGCGAAGCGAGCACACTGAACAAGCTAGTAGCGAGCTGTTGAACGATCACACAATAGCAAGGCTGATCATAAGCAACTGACACGCAAAATTTGTAAAGCGAAGCGAAACAGCAAGCTACACAATGTTCCTGCTACAAGCTTCACCCTAAGCTCAACCGTTTCTCTAAGTCCAGCTCCCGGACAGGCCCCCATATTACAACCTAGGATTTCAAATGGCCTGTTATCCCAGGTGTAATGGGAGCAAATAAACACAGTAGAAAAAGTTTAGACTTATATTATCCTTCACCAATTATAACAGCAATATGTACACTATGTACAGTGATAAATATAGTGCACTCCACGGTAAGCAAGGCAGAAATAGAAGCCACAAGATAGCAGACCGTGCTTCAACCAGCTCTAGAGTGGGAATGACCAGGGCAGACAGGAGAGCGGTATCCACATAACCTCTGCGATTGTCAATCCCACCTTCTTATTGGCTAGAACCTGGTCACTAGTTGAACGATGGGGCCCCATCATCAACTCTTAGCAACCTGGTTCGCTGGTTGGGGGAGATAGCCTGTAAATGAGGGTGTGTCCATGCGCCGAATAAAGGTTACGTACTCTTTGCATGCCACATGGAACAATGTTGCATAAGTGGAGCAATGTAATGTAATGGAAAAATATGTAGAACAATGTAGTGTAGAGCACTGTGATGCAGTGGAACAATGTAGTGTAGTGGAATAGTGTGATTAGTGGAACAATGCTTATTGAAATAATGTGACGTAGTGGAAAAAGTTGTGTAATGGAACAATGTGATGTAGTGGAACAATGTAGTGTAGTGGAACAAAATTGTGTAATGGAACAATGTAGTGTAGTGGAACAAAGTTGTGTAATGGAACAATGTGATGTAGTGGAAGAACAATGTTGTCTGCCACTCCTTAACCCCTCTAGACACTTCACTAACCCCCCCCCCCTCTAGACACTTCAC
Organism: Cherax quadricarinatus; assembly: GCF_038502225.1. Lineage (NCBI taxonomy): Eukaryota > Metazoa > Arthropoda > Malacostraca > Decapoda > Parastacidae > Cherax > Cherax quadricarinatus. The sequence goes on along the minus strand of NC_091350.1, from coordinate 19,040,819 downwards.
TAACCCCCCCCTCTAGACACTTCACTAACCCCCCCCTCTAGACACTTCACTAACCCCCCCCTCTAGACACTTCACTAACCCCCCCTCTAGACACTTCACTAACCCCCCCCATCCCGTCCATACATTCCATTCACTTGCTGAAACAGTTGAACTTTGGCTAATAAACATGAATGAAGGTTGTTTGGTTTAGTTTAAAAGGTATTTACTAGACGAGATTCATTAAGTTGTTGCTCAGGAGACTTAACTCACTCGTATGCTGAATAATATAAACTCCCAGTGTATATATATATTGATGGATAACCTCTGTATATATACACAAATAACCCGCACATAAAAGAGAGAAGCTTACGACGACGTTTCGGTCCGACTTGGACCATTGACAAAGTCACTTTGTCAATGGTCCAAGTCGGACCGAAACGTCGTCGTAAGCTTCTCTCTTTTATGTGCGGGTTATTTGTGTATCGTTCCAGTCACTGTATTGTGCCTTTTTGTTATTTATCTCTGTATATATACACTGTTGCATACACACCTCTCGGTGTATATACCCATCAGAAGTGTTCAAGGCCGGAATATTTTCTATACACAATCGACCTCATTGGTGTTCAAGAACCTGTAGATATGGAAAATATGCAGTGTTATACATAAACATCAAAATAACTAAATTTATTTTCAGCATCGAAATAAAAAAAAAACCTGACGCACATAACCCCCCCTCCCTCCCTCCCCCCTTACGCCCAAAATAAAACACTGAACATCACTTGTTCAACAGCTGTCTTGCCGGAAGTGCGTGGATACTGCAATTGCAATGACCTTCAGCAACATGCCGACCTATTGTGTGTACGGCAATGTACGACGCATCTTCTGCAACACCATCAGTGATGGGATAATTGAACATAATGCAAAAACGATGTATTGTACATGAATGGTACATAATGTCGTCAGGATGAAGAATTAGACATATGTGCCACATCTGAGTATCTTTATTTGTAGACGTTTCACCATGCAGTGGCTTTATCAATACTATACAAGAATATAATGTGAAGAATGTATAACTATATGCAAAAGATGAGGTAATCATTCCCTCAGTCTTGGAGTTGAAGAGCACCGTGGTCATGAAGAATGTGAAGCACAGGCAGGAAGAATGATGTATAGTAAGAGGACACAGGTGCAACTAATGTGACATTTTATTGTTGCAACTTTTCGCTCCCCAGGAGCTTTGTCAAGATGTTACGGCTTGACAAAGCTCCTGGAGAGCGAAACGTTGCAACAATAAAATGTCACATTAGCTGCACTTGTGTCCTTTTACTTTACATATTGTCGGTAATTCTACCAACACATATACAGGAAGAATGATTCTTATATCAGCGCCAATCTTCCTGCCGGTGCTTCCGAGTCTTCAAGAATACGGGGCTCTCCAACTTCAAGGCCGAGGGACTGATTGTGCTGTATAGCCCTTGTGGTTTAGCGCTTCTTTTTGATTATAATAATAACGAGGGACTGATTACGTCATCTTTTGTATATATGTTGTTCTACATTCTTCCCATTATGTCCTCGTCTAGAAATAGAGATACCCAGATGTTGCACATGTGTCTAATTTTTTAATATAAAACCGAACCAGTCACTGTCACCATTTTTGGAAGCAATACACAAATCATAATAAATTGTAAAAATAGGCAATCACATTAAATTTTATAACCCTGCATGGAATATATTACTATAAACACACAGTGTTCTTTAAACCTCGATAGAGCTTTATTTTCGTATATACTTTAAAGTTCCTATTAGGAAGGTCATCGTCAATAATTCTTGTCTAAACTAAATTACATAGGCAAATTGCCAGTAATTTCTTTCTTAAATAAATTTAAAAGGCAAGAGTTAGAGAAGAAATTCTGCCCAACTGTTTGAAGAGAAATATCAGGAATTATATACTCAGTTTAATGAATCTAAACCAGAGTCAACTGACAGGGCTGCATCTGCTCCGGTTACCTCCTTCCTATCCGGAGTTTGCCTGAAGGGTGTTCCGGGGCTCAATGCCCCCCGCAACCCAGTTCTTGACCAGGCCTCTCTGTGAAACAGAGCCTGATCAACCAGGATGTTACTGCTGGCCACACGTAGTCCAACGTACGAACCACAGCACAGGTGATCGGGTACTGACTTTAGATATCTGTCCAGCTCCTCCTTGATTAGTTCTTAATCAGAAACATAGCAAATGTGTTGAGTTAGGAATAAAAATTAACAATGGTTCTTCTAATCAAATCGGAGAACGAATGAGGATAGAATCCAGTAATGTTTTCGCGATTTCCTGATTAACTCATTTTCTACCTTACAAGTTGAATTATTTGCTAATTTAATGGCCTAGTAACCCGACTCCATTACTAGTTTTAAATTACCACTACATGCACTTCACTAACCACGAAACGGGTGGGATTTGAACAAATGTCGAATGAGTCGTAAAACTCTAGACCAGTGTGTAAGCCACTCGGTCAGCTGGCCCAGTGGCTTACCCACTGCCCTGAAGTTTTAAGACTCACTCGCCATGGGTTCACTCCCCACCCGTTCCCTGGTTTGCTTGCAATCGTATTACGATTTCGCGAGTCATGCACTTCACTTACCGCAAAAGCCAGGTATATCAATGTGTGAGGAATATACAATTCTTGTAGATTCCATCTACAAACGACAGTGACAGAGCTGATAAATTTGACATAGGAAGTACCTTGAAGGAAGTAGTTGAGTATCACTGATCAATGTCTCTCATACTACACTACCTTGAGGACTGCTTTACAGCACCAGACATTCTTATTTATTGCCTCGGCAGCCAGATGCTGGTGTCAGATGTTGGTGCCAGATGCTGGTGTCAGATGCTGGTGCCAGATGCTGGTGTCAGCGGTCGTACACCTTCTGTAGTCAACAAAACCTGACATGATCATAACTATAATTTTTTGAATGGGAGGGCCGGTAAACCAGTGGAAGGCCTCGGTCAGATGACCAAAAGCTCCAGCAGCGGATCATCATGCGACTAAAACCTGTGTCAGGAAACACTTGTCCTGTTTCCTGACAAATCTAACCTAACTTGAAATATGTTGACTTGGTCTATTTTTCTTTTTGAAAACTTCTAGGCTACATAAAGGCACAACAGCGTCACTGAATCAATACATAAATAACCCACAAAATACTTAATGGTCCAAGTAGGACAGAAAAGTTGTTAGTTACTGGGAATGTTTGGAAGCACTTGACTTGTACTCACTGGAGAGCAGGCGAGAGAGATAAATCATAATCTACATTTGGAAAATTCTTGAAGGAATGGTCCCGAACCTGCACCAGACTGTTACTGCTGGCCGCACATAGTCCACCATACGAACCACAGCCCGGCTGATCCGCCACCGACTTTAAAGTATCTGTCCAGCTCCATCTTGAAGACAGCCAGGGGTCTATTGGTAAGGGGGATTACCAATAGACCCCTGGCTGTCTTCAAGCAGGCACTGGACAGGCACCTAAAGTCGGTACCTGACAAGCCGGGCTGTGGCTCGTACGTTGGATTGCGTGCAGCCAGCAGTAACAGCCTGGTTGACCAGGCCCTGTTCCACCATGAGGCCTGGCCACAGACCGGGTCGCGGGGGCGTTGACCCCCGGAACTCTCTCCAGGTAAACTCCAGGTCTCCAGAAATCACTTCCAACGAAAGCAAAAGACTGGGCAGGCGGTGCAAAATACCCCCAACGAAAAGTAGGGGCGGCATTGGTACACCAAGAGAAAACACAAGTGTCCGGGGCCCAAGACTGTTCAACACCCTCCCACCATGCATAAGGGGAATTACCAATAGACCCCTGGCTGCCTTCTAGATGGAGCTGGACAGATATTTTAAAGTCGGTGCCGGATCAGGCGGGCTGTGGTCCGTATGATGGACTACGTGCAGCTGTCAGTAACAGTCTGGTTGATCAAGATCTGATCCACCAGGCCGCCTGGTCGTGGACCGGAACACGAGGGCGTTAATCCCCGGAATACCCTCCAGGTAGTTGCAATCTTTTAATCTTTTATTGTATTAAAACTATCATTCTTTTGTTGTATTAAAACTAACATCCTTTTGTTGTATTAAAACTAACATCCTTTTGTTGTATTAAAACTAACATCCTTTTGTTGTATTAAAACTAACATCCTTTTGTTGTATTAAAACTAACATCCTTTTGTTGTATTAAAACTAACATCCTTTTGTTGTATTAAAACTAACATCCTTTTGTTGTATTAAAACTAACATCCTTTTGTTGTATTAAAACTATCATTCTTTTGTTGTATTAAAACTAACATTCTTTTATTGTATTAAAACTAACATCCTTTTGTTGTATTAAAACTAACATTCTTTTATTTGGTTAAATATTTTATAACTTGGCATAATCCTCTCAACATTTTTTTTTTGTCAATTCAATATTATTTATTAGACAATTTACACATACTCAAGAGCATTTTATAGGCACATTATTTCTGCATAAACTGTCGGGGCACAATTTATTAAAAGTGTGAACGATGTGTTATGATATTAATAACAGTGAAAACATTCACTACAATATGAGGTTTTGTGTGTGTTGCTATGCTGAAGGGACAACGTTTCGCCTTGTTGTGCGGATCTTGGTCAAGTGATAAAGTATTATACAGAGCGAAGTGTGACTGAGTGTTTTTGGACGCGAGACGTTGCAAAGGTTGTGCATCGTCTGGATACTGGCAACAGCCTTGATGTAGATCTAATTAAAGTTGATAAATGAGACACGTGTACAACATTTGGGTATTTTTATTCAGGAAACGTTTCGCCAGTCAGTGTCTTCTTCAGTCCAATACAGAGTAAGGTGAAAGATGGGGAGGAGTTTGAGGTAATCAGTCCCTCAGCCTAGAATCGATGTGTTCAGTCCATCAATCTTAATATCAAATATCGACTCCAGACTGAGGGACTGATTACCTCAAACTACTCATCTTCCACCTTTCTCCGCAACGGACTGTAGAAGCCAATGACTGGCGAAACGTTTCAGGAATAAAAAAATACCCAACTACTGCACAATTGTCTAATTTATCAACTTGTCGGTTTTCTCAACCATTTATTCAAATTCCAATTTAAGTATCGTCGGGACTTTAGTAAAACACGTAAGATACAGGAAGAAACTATTACAGTTTTTATATATAACAATGGATAGGGTGATGACTTAAATCACGGAGCGGATGGGGAATTGAACCCATGGCAAGTGTGTCCTCAAACTCAAGAGCCCAGTGGTTAAGGCACTGGCCAAGAGTTTTAAGGCTCACTCGCCATGGGTTCAAGCCCCACCTGGTCCCTGGTCTGTTTTCAATTGTGTTATTGGGATTTCGTGACTCATGATGAATTAGACGTCTGCAACTGATCATTTTAAAATTACATATCAGATTCTTCCAGCTTAACTTGCTGAGTACACACGTGTCCAACCCAGTACACACACGTGTCCAACCCAGTACACATACCTACTCAACCTGGTACAATGTGCGCAACCCAGTGCATACACGTGCCCAACCCAGTTAGTAAACACCCACCCACCTAACCCAGTACACACACCTACCCAACCCAGCACGCACACCTATAAAACCCAGTACACCCCCACCTAACCCAGTACACACACCCACCCAACCCAGTACACACACCTACTAAACTTAGTACATACATCTACCCAACCAAGTGCACACCCCCACCCAACCCAGTACACACACCTGCCCAACCCAGTACACACACCTGCCCAACCCAGTACACACACCTGCCCAACCCAGTACACACACCTACCCAACCCAGTACATGCACCTATCCAACCCAGCACACACCTAACCCAGTACACAAACCTACCCAACCCAGTACACACACCTAGTATATGCACCTACCCAACCCAGTACACACCTACCCAACCCAGTACACACACCTAACCAACCCAGTACACGCACCTAACCCGGTATACACACCTAACCCAGTACACATACCTACCCAACCCAGTACACACCTATCCAACCCAGTAGACACCTATCCAACCCAGTACACACACCTAACCAACCCAGTACACACACCTAACCAACCCAGTACACACACCTAACCAACCCAGTACGCACACCTAACCAACCCAGTACACACACCTAACCAACCCAGTACACACACACACCCAACCCAGTACACACACTTAACCAACCCAGTACACACACTTAACCAACCCAGTACACACACCTAACCAACCCAGTACACACACCTAACCAACCCAGTACACACACTTAACCAACCCAGTACACACACCTAACCAACCCAGTACACACACCTAACCAACCCAGTACACACACTTAACCAACCCAGTACACACACTTAACCAACCCAGTACACACACCTAACCAACCCAGTACACACACCTAACCAACCCAGTACACACACCTAACCAACCCAGTACACACACTTAACCAACCCAGTACACACACCTAACCAACCCAGTACACACACCTAACCAACCCAGTACACACACTTAACCAACCCAGTACACACACTTAACCAACCCAGTACACACACTTAACCAACCCAGTACACACACTTAACCAACCCAGTACACACACTTAACCAACCCAGTACACACACCTAACCAACCCAGTACACACACCTAACCAACCCAGTACACACACCTAACCAACCCAGTACACACACTTAACCAACCCAGTACACACACCTAACCAACCCAGTACACACACCTAACCAACCCAGTACACACACTTAACCAACCCAGTACACACACTTAACCAACCCAGTACACACACTTAACCAACCCAGTACACACACTTAACCAACCCAGTACACACACCTAACCAACCCAGTACACACACTTAACCAACCCAGTACACACACTTAACCAACCCAGTACACACACTTAACCAACCCAGTACACACACTTAACCAACCCAGTACACACACTTAACCAACCCAGTACACACACTTAACCAACCCAGTACACACACCTAACCAACCCAGTACACACACCTAACCAACCCAGTACACACACTTAACCAACCCAGTACACACACTTAACCAACCCAGTACACACACTTAACCAACCCAGTACAACATTAAGGAAAGACCTCCAAAGTCAATTATTTATTAATGGTAATAGCTACGATCATTTATCCAGGACTGTGAATTTATATTAATGACAAGAAGTAATAATCATTTACCCGTGTAATGACATTCAGAATCATTTACCCGCATAATGATATACAGAATCATTTACCCGCATAATGATATACAGAATCATTTACCCGCATAATGATATACAGAATCATTTACCCGCATAATGATATACAGAATCATTTACCCGCATAATGATATACAGAATCATTTACCCGCATAATGATATACATAATCATTTACCCGCATAAATATATTCAGAATCATTTACCCGTGCATCCCTGGAGTCTACCTGGAGGGTATTCCGGGATCAACATCACCGCGGCCCGGTCCAGAACTAGGCCTCCCGGTGGTTCAGGGCCTGATCAACTAGGCTGTTACTGTTGGCCACACGTAGTCCAACGTACGAACCACAGCCCGGCCGATCCGGCACTAAGTATCTATCCAGCTCCCTCTTGAAGACAACCAGGGACCTACTGGTAATTCCCCTTCTGGCTGGTGGGAGGCTGTTAAACAGTCATGGGCCCCGTACGCTTATGGTGTTTTGACATTTGGTGTAATGACATTCAGAACCATTTACCCGTGTAATGACATTCAGAATCACTTACATGTGTAATGACATTCAGAATCATTTACCTGTGTAATGACATTCAGAATCACTTACATGTGTAATGACATTCAGAATCATTTACCTGTGTAATGACATTCAGAATCACTTACATGTGTAATGACATTCAGAATCATTTACCTGTGTAATGACATTCAGAATCACTTACATGTGTAATGACATTCAGAATCACTTACATGTGTAATGACACTCAGAATGACTTACATGTGTAATGACATTAAGAATCACTTACATGTGTAATGACATTAAGAATCACTTACATGTGTAATGACATTCAGAATCATTTACCTGTGTAATGACATTCAGAATCATTTACCCGTGTAATGACATTCAGAATCACTTACATGTGTAATGACATTCAGAATCATTTACATGTGTAATGACATTCAGAATCACTTACATGTGTAATGACATTCAGAATCATTTACCTGTGTAATGACATTCAGAATCACTTACATGTGTAATGACATTCAGAATCATTTACCTGTGTAATGACATTCAGAATCACTTACATGTGTAATGACATTCAGAATCACTTACATGTGTAATGACATTCAGAATCACTTACCTGTGTAATGACATTCAGAATCACTTACATGTGTAATGACATTCAGAATCACTTACATGTGTAATGACATTTAGAATCACATGTGTAATGACATTCAGAATCATTTACCTGTGTAATGACATTCAGAATCACTTACATGTGTAATGACATTCAGAATCACTTACATGTGTAATGACATTCAGAATCATTTACCTGTGTAATGACATTCAGAATCACTTACATGTGTAATGACATTCAGAATCACTTACATGTGTAATGACATTCAGAATCATTTACCTGTGTAATGACATTCAGAATCACTTACATGTGTAATGACATTCAGAATCACTTACATGTGTAATGACATTCAGAATCACTTGTGTAATGACATTCAGAATCACTTACATGTGTAATGACATTCAGAATCATTTACCTGTGTAATGACATTCAGAATCACTTACATGTGTAATGACATTCAGAATCACTTACATGTGTAATGACATTCAGAATCACTTATGTGTAATGACATTCAGAATCACTTACATGTGTAAAGACATTCAGAATCACTTACATGTGTAATGACATTCAGAATCACTTACATGTGTAATGACATTCAGAATCACTTACATGTGTAATGACATTCAGAATCACTTACATGTGTAATGACATTCAGAATCACTTACATGTGTAATGACATTCAGAATCACTTACATGTGTAATGACATTCAGAATCACTTACATGTGTAATGACATTCAGAATCACTTACATGTGTAATGACATTCAGAATCACTTACATGTGTAATGACATTCAGAATCACTTACATGTGTAATGACATTCAGAATCACTTACATGTGTAATGACATTCAGAATCACTTACATGTGTAATGACATTCAGAATCACATGTGTAATGACATTCAGAATCACTTACATGTGTAATGACATTCAGAATCACTTACATGTGTAATGACATTCAGAATCACTTACATGTGTAATGACATTCAGAATCACTTACATGTGTAATGACATTCAGAATCACTTATGTGTAATGACATTCAGAATCACTTACATGTGTAATGACATTCAGAATCACTTACATGTGTAATGACATTCAGAATCACTTACATGTGTAATGACATTCAGAATCACTTACATGTGTAATGACATTCAGAATCACTTACATGTGTAATGACATTCAGAATCACTTACATGTGTAATGACATTCAGAATCACTTACATGTGTAATGACATTCAGAATCACTTACATGTGTAATGACATTCAGAATCACTTACATGTGTAATGACATTCAGAATCACTTACATGTGTAATGACATTCAGAATCACTTACATGTGTAATGACATTCAGAATCACTTACCTGTGTAATGACATTCAGAATCACTTACCCGTGTAATGACATTCAGAATCACTTACATGTGTAATGACATTCAGAATCACTTACATGTGTAATGACATTCAGAATCACTTACCCGTGTAATGACATTCAGAATCACTTACCCGTGTAATGACATTCAGAATCACTTACCTGTGTAATGACATTCAGAATCACTTACCCGTGTAATGACATTCAGAATCACTTACCCGTGTAATGACATTCAGAATCACTTACCCGTGTAATGACATTCAGAATCACTTACCTGTGTAATGACATTCAGAACCACTTACCCGTGTAATGACATTCAGAACCACTTACCCGTGTAATGACATTCAGAATCACTTACATGTGTAATGACATTCAGAATCACTTACCTGTGTAATGACATTCAGAATCACTTACCTGTGTAATGACATTCAGAATCACTTACCTGTGTAATGACATTCAGAACCACTTACCCGTGTAATGACATTCAGAATCACTTACATGTGTAATGACATTCAGAATCATTTACCTGTGTAATGACATTCAGAATCACTTACCTGTGTAATGACATTCAGAACTGCTTTGCTGCCTGACATTAATGAGTCACATGTAAATGACTCATTTTAGTACTCAGACTTTTATTTATGCAGGGAGTGTGTGTGTGTGTGTGTGTGTGTGTGTGTGTGTGTGTGTGTGTGTGTGTGTGTGTGTGTGTGTGTGTGTGTGTGTGTGTGTGTTTGTGTGTGAGAGAGAGAGAGAGAGAGAGAGAGCACCCTTTATCGGGCAGGCCAATATATTTACTGGCCTGCCTGAGGAGGCCAATAAGTATAGTGGCCTTCCCGGTAAAGGTTTAATGATGGCATGGAAAAAGTCACACTAAATATATAGACCAGTTGATAAATTAGACACATGTGCAACTCTTGGGTATCTTTATTGAGGAAACGTTTCGCCACACAGTGGCCGAGGGACTGATTACCTCAAACTACTCATCTTCCACCTTTCTCCGCAACGGACTGTAGAACCCAATGACTGGCGAAACGTTTCAGGAATAAAAAATACCCAACTACTGCACAATTGTCTAATTTATCAACATGTCGGTTCTCTGAACCATTCATCTACAAATATAGACCAGTACACAGGCTGAACCAGAATATCGGTTACATGTGTTACAGGTCAGTGGAGAAGCACATGTTGACATTACAAATATCAGACTACATCGAAGCTGGAAAAAAAACGTACATTAGTTCCGCTATCATACGCAGGCAATTACAGTTCCATGTCAGTTACCATTTTGTTGTAAAAAAATAAAAGTCGCAAAAGAGCATAAAAAGGCACAATACTGTGACTGGAACAGTACACAAATAACCCACACACATAGGAGAATGAAACTTATGACAAAGTTTCGGTCTTGTACCATTAATCGCTTGACTAGTTAATGGGCCAAGTCAGACCGAAACGTCGTCTTAAGTTTCATTCTATGAGGGGGGTTATTTGTGTATCAAAAAAAAAAGCTTAGTGTTAAGTAAATAACTATTGAATTGTTCTTCTGCCAAGATTTTAATGCTATCTAGATGTTCAATAAATCTTTTTTTTTTTGCTTATTTTTTTTTATTTTTTTTAGGTCAGTATTCGCTAGGACACAGGTGAGTAATTCAGAGCTTAGTGTCTGTCTTTTTTTATGAGTACTGTTATCTTGTGTCCTAACTTCCAACTCTAACTTTCACTAATGACTTGACACGTTGCCTGCCTACTGGTCCACTGGTGTGCCATTCCTATTGGTCCACTAGTGTACCATTCCTATTGGTCCACTAGTGTACCATTTCTACTGGTCCACTGGTGCACCATTCCTACTGGTCCACTGGTGTACCATTCCTACTGGTCCACTGGTGTACCATTCCTACTGGTCCACTGGTGTACCATTCCTACTGGTCCACTGGTGTACCATTCCTACTGGTCCACTGGTGTACCATTCCTACTGGTCCACTGGTGTACCATTCCTACTGGTCCACTGGTGTACCATTCCTACTGGTCCACTGGTGTACCATTCCTACTGGTCCACTGGTGTACCATTCCTACTGGTCCACTGGTGTACCATTCCTACTGGTCCACTGGTGTATTCCATTCCTACTGGTCCACTGGTGTACCATTCCTACTGGTCCATTCCTACTGGTCCACTGGTGTACCATTCCTACTGGTCCACTGGTGTACCATTCCTACTGCCATGGTCCTTCTGGTCCACTGGTGTACCATTCCTACTGGTCCACTGGTGTACCATTCCTACTGGTCCACTGGTGTACCATTCCTACTGGTCCACTGGTGTACCATTCCTACTGGTCCACTGGTGTACCATTCCTACTGGTCCACTGGTGTACCATTCCTACTGGTCCACTGGTGTACCATTCCTACTGGTCCACTGGTGTACCATTCCTACTGGTCCACTGGTGTGCCATTCCTACTGGTCAACTGGTGTACCATTCCTACTGGTCCACTGGTGTACCATTCCTACTGGTCCACTGGTGTACCATTCCTACTGGTCCACTGGTGTACCATTCCTACTGGTCCACTGGTGTACCATTCCTACTGGTCCACTGGTGTGCCATTCCTACTGGTCCACTGGTGTACCATTCCTACTGGTCCACTGGTGTACCATTCCTACTGGTCCACTGGTGTACCATTCCTACTGGTCCACTGGTGTACCATTCCTACTGGTCCACTGGTGTACCATTCCTACTGGTCCACTGGTGTACCATTCCTACTGGTCCACTGGTGTACCATTCCTACTGGTCCACTGGTGTGCCATTCCTACTGGTCCACTGGTGTACCATTCCTACTGGTCCACTGGTGTACCATTCCTACTGGTCCACTGGTGTACCATTCCTACTGGTCCACTGGTGTACCATTCCTACTGGTCCACTGGTGTACCATTCCTACTGGTCCACTGGTGTACCATTCCTACTGGTCCACTGGTGTACCATTCCTACTGGTCCACTGGTGTACCATTCCTACTGGTCCACTGGTGTACCATTCCTACTGGTCCACTGGTGTACCATTCCTACTGGTCCACTGGTGTACCATTCCTACTGGTCCACTGGTGTATTCCATTCCTACTGGTCCACTGGTGTACCATTCCTACTGGTCCACTGGTGTCCCATTCCTATGGTCCACTGGTCCATTCCTATCGGTCCACTGGTGTACCATTCCTACTGGTCCACTGGTGTACCATTCCTACTGGTCCACTGGTGTACCATTCCTACTGGTCCACTGGTGTACCATTCCTACTGGTCCACTGGTGTGCCATTCCTATCGGTCCACTGGTGTACCATTCCTACTGGTCCACTGGTGTACCATTCCTACTGGTCCACTGGTGTACCATTCCTACTGGTCCACTGGTGTACCATTCCTACTGGTCCACTGGTGTACCATTCCTACTGGTCCACTGGTGTACCATTCCTACTGGTCCACTGGTGTACCATTCCTACTGGTCCACTGGTGTACCATTCCTACTGGTCCACTGGTGTACCATTCCTACTGGTCCACTGGTGTACCATTCCTACTGGTCCACTGGTGTACCATTCCTATCGGTCCACTGTCGATACAACTCAGTTCTCTCATGACGAGAATGGTGGTGAAAATTAAAGAATTATTTAACCGAACCTAACAAAAAAAATCCAAAATAATAGAACGTTTAGAAACTGATGCAGTGTAAGGCAAAAAAAAATGAAGTTTAATATAGTAACTACATATAATACAGTAAGATGTATAGTAACTACGTATATAGTAACTACGTATAATATAGTAACTACGTATATAGTAACTACATATAATACAGTAAGATGTATAGTAAATACGTATGATATAGTAACTACACATGATATAGTAACTACATATAATACAGTAACTACATATATAGTAACTACATAAAATACAGTAACATATATAGTAACTACATATAATACAGTAAGATGTATAGTAACTACATATAATACAGTAAGATGTATAGTAACTACGTATGATATAGTAACTACATATAATACAGTAAGATGTATAGTAACTACGTATAATACAGTAAGATGTACAATAACTACGTATGATATAGTAACTACATATAATACAGTAAGATGTATAGTAACTACATATAATACAGTAAGATGTATAGTAACTACGTATAATACAGTAACTACGTATATAGTAACTACATATAATACAGTAAGATGTATAGTAACTACGTATGATATAGTAACTACATATAATACAGTAAGATGTATAGTAACTACATATAATACAGCTGTATAGTCCTTGTGGCTTAGCGCTTCTTTTTGATTATAATAATAATAATAATAATAATACATATAATACAGTAAGATGTATAGTAACTACATATAATACAGTAAGATGTATAGTAACTACATATAATACAGTAAGATGTATAGTAACTACATATAATACAGTAAGATGTATAGTAACTACATATAATACAGTAAGATGTATAGTAACTACATATAATACAGTAAGATGTATAGTAACTACGTATGATATAGTAACTACATATAATACAGTAAGATGTATAGTAACTACATATAATACAGTAAGATGTATAGTAACTACATATAATACAGTAAGATGTATAGTAACTACATATAATACAGTAAGATGTATAGTAACTACATATAATACAGTAAGATGTATAATAACTACGTATGATATAGTAACTACATATAATACAGTAAGATGTATAATAACTACGTATGATATAAGTAACTACATATAATACAGTAAGATGTATAATAACTACGTATGATATAGTAACTACATATAATACAGTAAGATGTATAAGTAACTACATATAATACAGTAAGATGTATAAGTAACTACGTATGATATAGTAACTACATATAATACAGTAAGATGTATAGTAACTACGTATAATACAGTAAGATGTATAGTAACTACGTATGATATAAGTCTAACATATAATACAGTAAGATGTATAGTAACTACATATAATACAGTAAGATGTATAGTAACTACGTATGATATAAGTAACTACATATAATACAGTAAGATGTATAGTAACTACATATAATACAGTAAGATGTATAGTAACTACATATAATACAGTAAGATGTATAAGTAACTACGTATATAGTAACTACGTATAATATAAGTAACTACGTATATAGTAACTACATATAATACAATAAGATGTATAGTAACTACATATAATACAGTAAGATGTATAGTAACTACATATAATACAGTAAGATGTATAGTAACTACATATAATACAGTAAGATGTATAGTAACTATATAATACAGTAAGATGTATAAGTAACTTTACATATAATACAGTAAGATGTATAGTAACTACATATAATACAGTAAGATGTATAATAACTACGTATGATATAGTAACTACATATAATACAGTAAGATGTATAGTAACTACGTATGATATAGTAACTACATATAATACAGTAAGATGTATAGTAACTACATATAATACAGTAAGATGTATAGTAACTACGTATATAGTAACTACATATAATACAGTAAGATGTATAGTAACTACATATAATACAGTAAGATGTATAGTAACTACATATAATACAGTAAGATGTATAGTAACTACATATAATACAGTAAGATGTATAGTAACTACGTATGATATAGTAACTACATATAATACAGTAAGATGTATAGTAACTACGTATAATACAGTAAGATGTACAATAACTACGTATGATATAGTAACTACATATAATACAGTAAGATGTATAGTAACTACATATAATACAGTAAGATGTATAGTAACTACGTATAATACAGTAAGATGTATAATAACTACGTATAATACAGTAAGATGTATAATAACTACGTATGATATAGTAACTACATATAATACAGTAAGATGTATAGTAACTACATATAATACAGTAAGATGTATAGTAACTACATATAATACAGTAAGATGTATAGTAACTACATATAATACAGTAAGATGTATAGTAACTACGTATGATATAGTAACTACATATAATACAGTAAGATGTATAGTAACTACGTATAATACAGTAAGATGTACAATAACTACGTATGATATAGTAACTACATATAATACAGTAAGATGTATAGTAACTACATATAATACAGTAAGATGTATAGTAACTACGTATAATACAGTAAGATGTATAGTAACTACATATAATACAGTAAGATGTATAGTAACTACGTATGATATAGTAACTACATATAATACAGTAAGATGTATAGTAACTACATATAATACAGTAAGATGTATAGTAACTACATATAATACAGTAAGATGTATAGTAACTACATATAATACAGTAAGATGTATAGTAACTACATATAATACAGTAAGATGTATAGTAACTACATATAATACAGTAAGATGTATAGTAACTACATATAATACAGTAAGATGTATAGTAACTACGTATGATATAGTAACTACATATAATACAGTAAGATGTATAGTAACTACATATAATACAGTAAGATGTATAGTAACTACATATAATACAGTAAGATGTATAGTAACTACATATAATACAGTAAGATGTATAATAACTACGTATGATATAGTAACTACATATAATACAGTAAGATGTATAGTAACTACATATAATACAGTAAGATGTATAATAACTACGTATGATATAGTAACTACATATAATACAGTAAGATGTATAATAACTACGTATGATATAGTAACTACATATAATACAGTAAGATGTATAATAACTACGTATGATATAGTAACTACATATAATACAGTAAGATGTATAGTAACTACATATAATACAGTAAGATGTATAGTAACTACGTATGATATAGTAACTACATATAATACAGTAAGATGTATAGTAACTACGTATAATACAGTAAGATGTATAGTAACTACGTATGATATAGTAACTACATATAATACAGTAAGATGTATAGTAACTACATATAATACAGTAAGATGTATAGTAACTACGTATGATATAGTAACTACATATAATACAGTAAGATGTATAGTAACTACATATAATACAGTAAGATGTATAGTAACTACATATAATACAGTAAGATGTATAGTAACTACGTATATAGTAACTACGTATAATATAGTAACTACGTATATAGTAACTACATATAATACAATAAGATGTATAGTAACTACATATAATACAGTAAGATGTATAGTAACTACATATAATACAGTAAGATGTATAGTAACTACATATAATACAGTAAGATGTATAGTAACTACATATAATACAGTAAGATGTATAGTAACTACATATAATACAGTAAGATGTATAGTAACTACATATAATACAGTAAGATGTATAATAACTACGTATGATATAGTAACTACATATAATACAGTAAGATGTATAGTAACTACGTATGATATAGTAACTACATATAATACAGTAAGATGTATAGTAACTACATATAATACAGTAAGATGTATAGTAACTACGTATATAGTAACTACATATAATACAGTAAGATGTATAGTAACTACATATAATACAGTAAGATGTATAGTAACTACATATAATACAGTAAGATGTATAGTAACTACATATAATACAGTAAGATGTATAGTAACTACATATAATACAGTAAGATGTATAATAACTACGTATGATATAGTAACTACATATAATACAGTAAGATGTATAGTAACTACATATAATACAGTAAGATGTATAGTAACTACGTATGATATAGTAACTACATATAATACAGTAAGATGTATAGTAACTACATATAATACAGTAAGATGTATAATAACTACGTATGATATAGTAACTACATATAATACAGTAAGATGTATAGTAACTACATATAATACAGTAAGATGTATAGTAACTACGTATGATATAGTAACTACATATAATACAGTAACTACATATATAGTAACTACATAAAATACAGCAACATATATAGTAACTACGTATAATATAGTAACTACATATATAGTAACTACATATAATACAGTAACTACATATATAGTAACTACATAAAATACAGTAACATATATAGTAACTACATATAATACACCCCTCGGGGAAGGTTCCTTGATGTTGGTGAGGGGCTCTTGATTTAGGGAATTGGATCTGTGCTCCAGTTCCCCGAACTAAGCCTGAATACCTTCCCCCCCCCCAGGCGCTGTATAATCCTACGGGTTTAGCTCTTTCCTTTGATTATAATAATAATACATATAATACAGTAACTACATAGTAACTACGTATAATACAGTAACTACATAGTAACTACGTATAATACAGTAACTACATAGTAACTACGTATAATACAGTAACTACATAGTAACTACGTATAATACAGTAACTACATAGTAACTACGTATAATACAGTAACTACATATACAGTAACTACATAAAATACAGTAACTACATAGTAACTACGTATAATACAGTAACTACATATATAGTAACTACATACTTCTCCTCTACAATTTCCTATTATAGTTTTGTTTTAGAATACCGTCACTGACTCCCAACCGACAAGAATATTTAAAACCACCACTGTTACTGGTGGGTTACCTGTGGTTGCTTTCCGAGGTCACTGACCCCGCGGCCCAGCTCCAGACCAGGTCTCCTGGCTGCTCGCTTGATCAGTCAGGCTGGTTGTGCCCGCCCCCAGTAGTCTAACGTATGCACCACAACCCAGCTGATCAGGAACTGATGTGAGGAATTAGTCGAGTTCCGTCTTGAAGAGGGCCAGAGGTATGTTGGTAATCCCCCTTCTGTATGGAGGGAGGGTGCTGAGTTGAGCTCCCTTCACACTTACTGAGCTCTCTCAATGTACTCAACGCTTCCCTGCTTTCCATCAAAAGTATCTTGCACCATCTTCCAAGCCTGTTTTCATGTAATGATTTAGGTGTAAGATTTGTTAACAATCCCTCCAGTATCTTTCTCGCCTACGTTCCAGGGAGTACAGCTCGAGGGACTTCAGGGGCGCCCAGTAATTGATGTGCTCGACTGATTATAGAAGAGCTTTGAAGATTTTGTTGGGATTATTAATTAACCTGGAGAGTTGGTAATCCAGGATAACCCAGGATGTCACCGAACACACATTCTAATTTACATAATATAAAGAAGGAACACTGCTTTAGGCCTATTGGCCCATACTAGGCAAGTCCTTCTCAAGCCCAAACTCACCAACAAATATAAATACCCAACCCATTTACAATTTTATCCGAGGCTTAGGGTCCTTTAATATCCCCCCCCCCAGGATACGATCCACGCTAGTCACCTAACATACAGATACCTACTTACTGCTTAATGCCTTATGTAACTGCCTGAAACGATGAAGGCTCAGATATTTCCTGTTTGCTTTGAAAGCGCTGCTACACGTGTAAGTTACACTGCCAACACTAACAATCGCAACACAGGATGTATACACTGTGAGGTGTATATCTCTCAGTGTATGCACTATGTGCTGAGATTATACTTTAACCCCTTTAAGAATTTAAATATTCTTGACTGGTAGTGAAGAGGCGACATTCAGCCTTAATGACCTTAGTTTTATCTAAAGCTTTCATTAAATTCACTTAACCAACCAATCAGTTAACAGTCGTTAACAGTTACCTTCAAAGTACTATGACTGTTCAACAACTTCTCGCTCAGTTTTACAGTCTGTCCTACAAGCAACTGTAAACTCCAAAAGTATAAAGTAGAAGTGCTGAGCTTCACACAGTTTAATGCGGTGTTTATGAGGTGTTTGTAGCGGCGGTACACAGTTGGTACAATACTTCAAGTGAAAAAGTTCCTGATTAACAGGTCTGTGGTGCTTACACAGCAGGAGGTAGGAGAAGAGCAGGAGGAGGAAGCAGCAGCAGGAGGGAGCAACAGCAGCAACAACAAAAAAACAAGAAAAACAGAAGCAAGAAAAGAAGGAAAAAACAAGAAAAACAGAAGCAAGAAAAGAAGAAAAAAACAAGAATAACACCAAGGACAAGGAAAAAAAAAACAGATATTTACTACTGATGGTATCACCTGTGGAGCGAGGCGTCGAGGGCGATCACCCCAGGAAACCAAGTGCCAGATAGTTTCCAGGCAGTACATGAATGGTATACAATACCGACAACAAAAAGACTTAGACACATGTGCAACATTTGGGTATCTTTATTTGAAGACATTTCGCCATACATTGGCTTTATCAATACAAGGTCATAATGGGAAGAATGTAGAACTATATACAACAGATGAGGTAACCAGTCCCTCAGCCTTGAAGTTGGTGAAGAGCCCCGTAGTCTTGAAGAATCTGAAGCACAGGCGGGAAGAATGGCCCATATACCATTGTCATATGCCACTGTCATATTCATCCCATTGTAATATTCATCCCATTGTAATCATCCCATTGTAATATTCGTCCCATTGTTACATACCACTGTCATATTTCATTATATTCATATCTGAGTAACTGTTGTGACATTTACTAAGTACTTTGGCCTTGTAGGTCAATTAGCTACCATAGCCATAAAAATATATAAAACACATTAAAAAAAGCAAAAATAACATTGAAAATAACGAAGATAAGCACTCACATAAACACTATTATACCAACCTCTGATGACTTTCCAGAGTCTCACTATTCTCGGAGCCCGGCCATGGGTCAAGCTCGTCTGATGGTTGCCTGGTTAACCAGGCTGTTGCTGCTGGAGGCCCGCTACCCGCACATATCCATCACAGCCTGGTTGATCTGGCACCTGGTGAAGATACTTGTCCAGTTTCCTCTTGAAGACTTCTACACTTGTTCCAGCAGTGTTTCCGAGTTAAAATAACCAGCAGAATATTGGAGTCGGACAAATTAAACCAACAGAAATAAGACAAAAAGTGAAGATGAAACGAAAGAAACACCAGCCAAAAAAATAAAGCTAGTTGAAGCAACGCAGAATAGGAAAATAATAGCAGATAAAAGTGAAACAGTGATACAGACTCAGCCGCTAGCAAGAAATGTAAAACAAAAGGAGACAATCGAAGATAAGGAAATAAAACAAGTGCAACGCTTGGGTATCTTTATTGCTGTCGAAACATTTCGCATGTTCTCCAGGCTTCTTCAGTCCAATACTGAGGTGACAAATATTATAGACAAGAGAAGCAGTGGAGAGGCAAACATGACGTGATTAATCCGTCAGCCTTGAGGAAGTAGATCACAGAACGGGTGGTGTTCGAACCCATGACAGGACTCATTTGCCATGGATTAAAGCCCCCACCCGTTCCCTGATTTGTTTGCAGTCGTGTTATTGCGATTTAGAGTCATGAGAGAGCAGCTTTGAGGTGGTCAGTCCCACAGCCCTATGAACTGTTCACTCCACAATCTCCATTAAAATTAAATTAAAATAACAGTGAAAGAGTATTCACAAAACAGTATATATAAATCACAAGGAACACCATCATGAAGAAATATATACAATATTCTGATAAATATACCACGAGGTGAATGTTCCCACTTAGCAGTGATGTTGCTTCTATCTTCCAAACAATGTAAGACTTGTTCCTTTATGAGACAAGAAACATTACAGAGGCACACGACTGATACAAAATAATTCGGAAAATTAAATAAAATACGCAGCGAGATAAACGGGTAAAAATGAATATAAAAACATCTAAACGTAGACCAGCCACAAAAACACTGAAAACATCCCGTGGGATGACATGGGGAGACAGTCTCCCAACCATGTACACTAAAACGAAGATACGCGAGAAAATTTTGGTATAAAATGTTTCACTGATCAAGGGTTTTGTCAGTCATCAAGATAGCTTTGCTGCCTCTCCCTCCCGTACTCCACACAAACTACTACAATAGTAAGCACTACATAACTGGATGGTACAAGAATACATATAGCGAGTCCTTCAGTACCAGACTGACTTTTACCAGAATCAACAAATATGTAAACACGACAATATGCGGTTTATGATAATTTATCAAGAAGACGTTTCGCCCGCCAGAGACTATCAATTCTCACAAGGTAAATGAAAGTCCCTCGTGGACGAAACGTTTTCACAAAAAAAAGAAAAAAGATATAACGCGCTTTGTGTATTTTATGTCCACAAAAACACATTAAAGATTTCTTGAACAGTGAAGTTGAATACCAGAAATACAAACATACGTGAAGGTTATGTCAAAAGCTTTTTTATAATTAAAGTCAACGAATTATGTAAATGTATTAGGAATACAAGGAGAAAACTATTGTTTCTCCTGGTATAGAAGCCATCGTCAGCACCGACTGACGGAATTTACTCAGTAACATTATCCTCCACTAAAACTACTTCCACTACCTTCTACTACTTTCACTACCAACTTTATTACAACTACTATTATTCTTCCTCTCTTTGTCCCGTCCCTGTCGCCCTCGCCTATATATACTGGCTCCCTCACTCTTCTGTGTTAGTGTGACTTTTAAATGGCTCAAGCCGGACCGAAATGTCGTCGTAAGCCCCCCCCCCTCTACCACACTCCCTCCCTCCGGCCCTCCCTCCCTCTCTCTCTCTCTCTCTCTCTCTCTCTCTCTCTCTCCTATGTGCGGGTTATTTGTGTATTGTTCCAGTCACGGTATTGAGCCCTTTTGTTCTTGATCCTCCTAGGAGATTTCAACCTCTCAAATGTCAAATGGATGACGGCAAACAAGAATGTTGTATTACCGGAAAGAATTCTGAAAAGAGCGCACACACCTAGCAGTGAACACGTGTGACACTGTAACAAGTGTACACCGAGTCTGATAGTGGACCTGTGACATTGTGGCATCAACCTTGGTAACTGAAACCGACAAGTGACTTAAAAACACACATTTATTAGAAAATGTTCGGTCCTGGGACCTTGATCCAGTTCCACAAGGCACTGTTCTGGCACCTTTGTTCTCTTTCAGCATTATTTAAATACAGGCAAGAAATGATCAAAGTTCCAGAGCCCAAATGTCGACGAACCTGTGACTAGTTTCGAGGGTTCTTCTAACCTCTCACAGCAAGACCTAAACAAGGAAGTTCTTGTTGACTGTTTGGCCAACCAGTCTGTTGCTGCTAGCGCCCTCAAACACCTCTGCTAGAAATAAAAATACACTAGATGTATCTCCAGATACTTCACCCGAGTAATGATTACTGAAAATATATCAGCCTCTCACATACAACACTGATCACCCTCACTCAGAGTAAGGTGAAATTTATATGTTGCGACCAAATGTATAATGTATAATGTTATAATGCAAAGAAGTACAAAATATTCATGAGTGACAATTTATGAGGTTATATGGTATAGCACTCAAGTATGGAAATGATAGTAGTAGCGCTGAAGCGATCAGTGCGTCAGTCTTGTTACAAGGTGGTCAGTCCCTCAAATCTGATGGACAATTACTTAATAAACTATGGAAGTAGATATATTTTTAATAAACATGCCACAATAGGCAATAATAAACGTAAATCTAATCCAAATACAGATTAAAGGCTCAGTTCCACAAGAAACTGTTCTGGCACCTTTGTTCTTTCTCACATCAGACAAGACTACGAACTATAACGTCATGCACTCTTTTCCAGATACTAAAATACAAAAAAATTGTCTCAGTACAAGACACTAAACTACAGACTAACAAATTCATACATTGAAAAAACTACAAATATGATGATAAAATACAATTCACCATCCCTGGATGTTTAAAGTTAAAAATATTCTAAATGGACCATTTCACATTCTTAGACAAGGAAAATCTGAATCATTTTGGTACGACTCAGCAAGCCTAGCAATTTCTTTTCAATGCAAGAACAATGAAAGAACGAAAAATAAAGACTGGATATATAGAAGAATTAAATCTGGTCATAGAACTGAGATAACAGGTGACAGTTCAGAGTTTGTTGATGTCAGATGGCCTAAACTTAAAGAGCGCGTCTCACAGCACTCTTCAACGAAGGGTTTGGTGGGGAAAGGGGGGGGGGTGTAGATATCAAATGATAGAGGTCTCGTTATCATCGTTATCAGAAACTGCCGGAACTGGTGAAAGTCTTCAAAAGGAAGCTTGACACAAATACCCCTTCCCCAAGTTTCGAAACAATCAGACCGTGATGGATATATAGGCCAGCAGCATCAGCAGCAGCCTGGTTGACCAGGCAACAGACAAGCCTAGCCCAAGGCATGGCTGAAGGAGTAGAGGAAACACTCAACCGGTTACAGGTACATCACGGGTACTCACAAATAGTAAATGATAACTGGACGACATTTCGGTCCGCTCTGGATTCACTACCTGATGATAATCCAGGATATCCGGCCAGAAATTTCATCTCGTTTTCATTCCGTGATTTATTTCTGAAGACGGATAGCTCCTAATTTTTTACATACAAAATATTCTAAGGGAAAGTTCACGATCTGCAATAACTTTCCCGAGTGAAAGATAAGGCAGTGTAGAATAAACCAGTGAAGTACACGACACCACAAGCAGTGAAGTACACATACACAGTGAAGTACACAACACCATACACAGTGAAGTACAACACACCATATGCAGTGAAGTACACGACACCATACAGAGTGAAGCACACGGCACTATACACAGTGAAGTACAACATACAATACACAGTGAAGTACACGACACCATACAGAGTGAAGTACACGGCACCATACACAGTGAAGTACAACATACAATACACAGTGAAGTACACGACACAATACACAGTGAAGTACAACATACCATACACAGTGAAGTACACGACACTATACACAGTGAAGTACAACACACCATATACAGTGAAGTACACGACACCATACGCAGTGAAGTACAACACACCATACACAGTGAAGTACACAACAGCACACGCAGACAGTGAAGTACACAGCAGCACACGCAGACAGTGAAGTACACACACGCAGACAGTGAAGTACACAAGAGCACACGCAGACAGTGAAGTACACAAACGCAGTGAAGTACACGAGCACACGCAGTGAAGTACACAACACCACACGCAGTGAAGTACACAACACCACACGCAGACAGTGAAGTACACAACAGCACACGCAGACAGTGAAGTACACAACAGCACACGCAGACAGTGAAGTACACAACAGCACACGCAGTGAAGTACACGACACCACACGCAGACAGTGAAGTACACAACACACGCAGACAGTGAAGTACACAACACCACACGCAGACAGTGAAGTACACAACACCACACGCAGTGAAGTACACAACACACGCAGACAGTGAAGTACACAACACCACACGCAGACAGTGAAGTACACAACACCACACGCAGACAGTGAAGTACACGACACCACACGCAGAAAGTGAAGTACACGACACCACACGCAGAAAGTGAAGTACACGACACCACACGCAGAAAGTGAAGTACACGACACCACACGCAGACAGTGAAGTACACAACACACGCAGACAGTGAAGTACACAACACCACACGCAGACAGTGAAGTACACGACACCACACGCAGTGAAGTACACGACACCACACGCAGACAGTGAAGTACACGACACCACACGCAGTGAAGTACACGACACCACACGTAGACAGTGAAGTACACAACACCACACGCAGACAGTGAAGTACACAACACCACACGCAGACAGTGAAGTACACAACACCACACGCAGACAGTGAAGTACACACACGCAGACAGTGAAGTACACAACAGCACACGCAGTGAAGTACACAACACCTCACGCAGACAGTGAAGTACACAACACCTCACGCAGACAGTGAAGTACACAACAGCACACGCAGTGAAGTACACAACAGCACAAGCAGACAGTGAAGTACACAACAGCAAAGGCAGACAGTGAAGTACACAACAGCACACGCAGACAGTGAAGTACACAACACACGCAGTGAAGTACACACCACACGCAGACAGTGAAGTACACAACAGCACACGCAGACAGTGAAGTACACAACACCACACGCAGACAGTGAAGTACACAACACCACACGCAGACAGTGAAGTACACAACAGCACACGCAGACAGTGAAGTACACAACAGCACACGCAGACAGTGAAGTACGCACACGCAGACAGTGAAGTACACAACACACGCAGTGAAGTACACACCACACGCAGACAGTGAAGTACACAACACACGCAGTGAAGTACACACCACACGCAGTGAAGTACACAACAGCACACGCAGACAGTGAAGTACACAACACCCCACGCAGTGAAGTACACAACACCACACGCAGACAGTGAAGTACACAACAGCACACGCAGACAGTGAAGTACACAACAGCACACGCAGACAGTGAAGTACACAACACCTCACGCAGACAGTGAAGTACACAACATACACAGTGAAGTACACGATATACACAGAGAAGTACACAACATACACAGTGAAGTACACAACATACACAGTGAAGTACACAACATACACAGTGAAGTACACAACATACACAGTGAAGTACACAACACCCCACGCAGACAGTGAAGTACACAACACCTCACGCAGACAGTGAAGTACACAACATACACAGTGAAGTACACAACACCCCACGCAGACAGTGAAG
The DNA here is from genome assembly GCF_038502225.1 of Cherax quadricarinatus. Taxonomy (NCBI): domain Eukaryota; kingdom Metazoa; phylum Arthropoda; class Malacostraca; order Decapoda; family Parastacidae; genus Cherax; species Cherax quadricarinatus. Next base: position 19,014,563 of record NC_091350.1, on the reverse strand, counting down.
TACACAACACCCCACGCAGACAGTGAAGTACACAACACCCCACGCAGACAGTGAAGTACACAACATACACAGTGAAGTACACACCACACGCAGACAGTGAAGTACACAACACCACACGCAGACAGTGAAGTACACAACAGCACACGCAGACAGTGAAGTACACAACAGCACACGCAGACAGTGAAGTACACAACACCCCACGCAGACAGTGAAGTACACAACATACACAGTGAAGTACACAACACCCCACGCAGACAGTGAAGTACACAACATACACAGTGAAGTACACACCACACGCAGACAGTGAAGTACACAACACCACACGCAGACAGTGAAGTACACAACAGCACACGCAGACAGTGAAGTACACAACAGCACACGCAGACAGTGAAGTACACAACAGCACACGCAGACAGTGAAGTACACAACACCACACGCAGACAGTGAAGTACACAACATACACAGTGAAGTACACAACAGCACACGCAGACAGTGAAGTACACAACATACACAGTGAAGTACACACCACACGCAGACAGTGAAGTACACAACACCACACGCAGACAGTGAAGTACACAACAGCACACGCAGACAGTGAAGTACACAACAGCACACGCAGACAGTGAAGTACACAACACCCCACGCAGACAGTGAAGTACACAACATACACAGTGAAGTACACAACACCCCACGCAGACAGTGAAGTACACAACATACACAGTGAAGTACACACCACACGCAGACAGTGAAGTACACAACACCACACGCAGACAGTGAAGTACACAACAGCACACGCAGACAGTGAAGTACACAACAGCACACGCAGACAGTGAAGTACACAACACCCCACGCAGACAGTGAAGTACACAACATACACAGTGAAGTACACAACATACACAGTGAAGTACACAACATACACAGTGAAGTACACAACATACACAGTGAAGTACACAACATACACAGTGAAGTACACAACACCATACACAGTGAAGTACAACATACTATACACAGTGAAATACAGAACAGCACAAGTCGTCAGAGTTACAACCAACTACCAACAAATTTAAGAAACAATGTCCAAACAAAAGCAAAAATTTTCGGAAAGAAACGAGATAAGTTTGTGTAGGATGTACCTGAGCAACCAGGCTGTGATGACCTGATGTACCTAAGCAGCCAGGCTGTGATGACCTGATGTACCTGAGCAGCCAGGCTGTGATGACCAAATGTGACTGCGGACTGATGGTAGCAATAACCTAGCTGATCAGGTGGCCACTATGCAAGACTGTTGGCAATGTGTTACAGGTATGGATTGGTACTTGGAGTTGAGAGAGAGAGAGAGAGAGAGAGAGAGAGAGAGAGAGAGAGAGAGAGAGAGAGAGAGAGAGAGAGAGAGAGAGAGAGAGAGAGAGAGACTAACACCTCCACCTCCAAATCAGATTAACAGCAACAATAATGTTGTAGACTTCAGACATCATAACCAACAACTGCATCAATGCTGCTGCAGTCTTCAGACATCATAACCAACAACTGCATCAATGCTGCTGCAGTCTTCAGACATCGTAACCAACAACTGCATCAATGCTGCTGCAGTCTTCAGACATCGTAACCAACAACTGCATCAATGCTGCTGCAGTCTTCAGACATCATAACCAACAACTGCATCAATGCTGCTGCAGTCTTCAGACATCATAACCAACAACTGCATCAATGCTGCTGCAGACTTCAGACATCATAACCAACAACTGCATCAATGCTGCTGTAGACTTCAGACATCATAACCAACAACTGCATCAATGCTGCTGCAGTCTTCAGACATCATAACCAACAACTGCATCAATGCTGCTGCAGACTTCAGACATCATAACCAACAACTGCATCAATGCTGCTGCAGTCTTCAGACATCATAACCAACAACTGCATCAATGCTGCTGCAGACTTCAGACATCATAACCAACAACTGCATCAATGCTGCTGTAGACTTCAGACATCAGACATCATAACCAACAACTGCATCAATGCTGCTGCAGTCTTCAGACATCGTAACCAACAACTGCATCAATGCTGCTGCAGTCTTCAGACATCATAACCAACAACTGCATCAATGCTGCTGCAGACTTCAGACATCATAACCAACAACTGCATCAATGCTGCTGCAGACTTCAGACATCATAACCAACAACTGCATCAATGCTGCTGCAGTCTTCAGACATCATAACCAACAACTGCATCAATGCTGCTGCAGTCTTCAGACATCATAACCAACAACTGCATCAATGCTGCTGCAGTCTTCAGACATCATAACCAACAACTGCATCAATGCTGCTGCAGTCTTCAGACATCATAACCAACAACTGCATCAATGCTGCTGCAGTCTTCAGACATCGTAACCAACAACTGCATCAATGCTGCTGCAGTCTTCAGACATCGTAACCAACAACTGCATCAATGCTGCTGCAGTCTTCAGACATCATAACCAACAACTGCATCAATGCTGCTGCAGTCTTCAGACATCATAACCAACAACTGCATCAATGCTGCTGCAGTCTTCAGACATCATAACCAACAACTGCATCAATGCTGCTGCAGTCTTCAGACATCATAACCAACAACTGCATCAATGCTGCTGCAGACTTCAGACATCATAACCAACAACTGCATCAATGCTGCTGCAGTCTTCAGACATCATAACCAACAACTGCATCAATGCTGCTGCAGACTTCAGACATCATAACCAACAACTGCATCAATGCTGCTGCAGTCTTCAGACATCATAACCAACAACTGCATCAATGCTGCTGCAGACTTCAGACATCATAACCAACAACTGCATCAATGCTGCTGCAGACTTCAGACATCATAACCAACAACTGCATCAATGCTGCTGCAGACTTCAGACATCATAACCAACAACTGCATCAATGCTGCTGCAGACTTCAGACATCATAACCAACAACTGCATCAATGCTGCTGCAGACTTCAGACATCATAACCAACAACTGCATCAATGCTGCTGCAGACTTCAGACATCATAACCAACAACTGCATCAATGCTGCTGCAGACTTCAGACATCATAACCAACAACTGCATCAATGCTGCTGCAGACTTCAGACATCATAACCAACAACTGCATCAATGCTGCTGTAGACTTCAGACATCATAACCAACAACTGCATCAATGCTGCTGCAGACTTCAGACATCATAACCAACAACTGCATCAATGCTGCTGCAGACTTCAGACATCATAACCAACAACTGCATCAATGCTGCTGCAGACTTCAGACATCATAACCAACAACTGCATCAATGCTGCTGCAGACTTCAGACATCATAACCAACAACTGCATCAATGCTGCTGCAGACTTCAGACATCATAACCAACAACTGCATCAATGCTGCTGCAGTCTTCAGACATCATAACCAACAACTGCATCAATGCTGCTGCAGACTTCAGACATCGTAACCAACAACTGCATCAATGCTGCTGCAGTCTTCAGACATCATAACCAACAACTGCATCAATGCTGCTGCAGACTTCAGACATCATAACCAACAACTGCATCAATGCTGCTGCAGTCTTCAGACATCATAACCAACAACTGCATCAATGCTGCTGCAGTCTTCAGACATCATAACCAACAACTGCATCAATGCTGCTGCAGTCTTCAGACATCATAACCAACAACTGCATCAATGCTGCTGCAGTCTTCAGACATCATAACCAACAACTGCATCAATGCTGCTGCAGTCTTCAGACATCATAACCAACAACTGCATCAATGCTGCTGCAGTCTTCAGACATCATAACCAACAACTGCATCAATGCTGCTGCAGTCTTCAGACATCATAACCAACAACTGCATCAATGCTGCTGCAGTCTTCAGACATCATAACCAACAACTGCATCAATGCTGCTGCAGTCTTCAGACATCATAACCAACAACTGCATCAATGCTGCTGCAGACTTCAGACATCATAACCAACAACTGCATCAATGCTGCTGCAGACTTCAGACATCATAACCAACAACTGCATCAATGCTGCTGCAGACTTCAGACATCATAACCAACAACTGCATCAATGCTGCTGCAGTCTTCAGACATCATAACCAACAACTGCATCAATGCTGCTGCAGACTTCAGACATCATAACCAACAACTGCATCAATGCTGCTGCAGACTTCAGACATCATAACCAACAACTGCATCAATGCTGCTGCAGACTTCAGACATCATAACCAACAACTGCATCAATGCTGCTGCAGACTTCAGACATCATAACCAACAACTGCATCAATGCTGCTGCAGACTTCAGACATCATAACCAACAACTGCATCAATGCTGCTGCAGACTTCAGACATCATAACCAACAACTGCACAATGCTGCTGCAGACTTCAGACATCATAACCAACAACTGCATCAATGCTGCTGCAGACTTCAGACATCATAACCAACAACTGCATCAATGCTGCTGCAGACTTCAGACATCATAACCAACAACTGCATCAATGCTGCTGCAGACTTCAGACATCATAACCAACAACTGCATCAATGCTGCTGCAGACTTCAGACATCATAACCAACAACTGCATCAATGCTGCTGCAGACTTCAGACATCATAACCAACAACTGCATCAATGCTGCTGCAGACTTCAGACATCATAACCAACAACTGCATCAATGCTGCTGCAGACTTCAGACATCATAACCAACAACTGCATCAATGCTGCTGCAGACTTCAGACATCATAACCAACAACTGCATCAATGCTGCTGCAGACTTCAGACATCATAACCAACAACTGCATCAATGCTGCTGCAGACTTCAGACATCATAACCAACAACTGCATCAATGCTGCTGCAGACTTCAGACATCATAACCAACAACTGCATCAATGCTGCTGCAGACTTCAGACATCATAACCAACAACTGCATCAATGCTGCTGCAGTCTTCAGACATCATAACCAACAACTGCATCAATGCTGCTGCAGACTTCAGACATCATAACCAACAACTGCATCAATGCTGCTGCAGCATCTTCAGACATCATAACCAACAACTGCATCAATGCTGCTGCAGACTTCAGACATCATAACCAACAACTGCATCAATGCTGCTGCAGACTTCAGACATCATAACCAACAACTGCATCAATGCTGCTGCAGTCTTCAGACATCATAACCAACAACTGCATCAATGCTGCTGCAGACTTCAGACATCATAACCAACAACTGCATCAATGCTGCTGCAGACTTCAGACATCATAACCAACAACTGCATCAATGCTGCTGCAGACTTCAGACATCATAACCAACAACTGCATCAATGCTGCTGCAGACTTCAGACATCATAACCAACAACTGCATCAATGCTGCTGCAGACTTCAGACATCATAACCAACAACTGCATCAATGCTGCTGCAGACTTCAGACATCATAACCAACAACTGCATCAATGCTGCTGCAGACTTCAGACATCATAACCAACAACTGCATCAATGCTGCTGCAGACTTCAGACATCGTAACCAACAACTGCAAATGCTGCTGCAAGACAACTGCATCAATGCTGCTGCAGACTTCAGACATCATAACCAACAACTGCATCAATGCTGCTGCAGACTTCAGACATCATAACCAACAACTGCATCAATGCTGCTGCAGACTTCAGACATCATAACCAACAACTGCATCAATGCTGCTGCAGACTTCAGACATCATAACCAACAACTGCATCAATGCTGCTGCAGACTTCAGACATCATAACCAACAACTGCATCAATGCTGCTGCAGTCTTCAGACATCATAACCAACAACTGCTGCTGCATCAATGCATGCTGCAGTCTTCAGACATCATAACCAACAACTGCATCAATGCTGCTGCAGACTTCAGACATCATAACCAACAACTGCATCAATGCTGCTGCAGACTTCAGACATCATAACCAACAACTGCATCAATGCTGCTGCAGTCTTCAGACATCATAACCAACAACTGCATCAATGCTGCTGCAGACTTCAGACATCATAACCAACAACTGCATCAATGCTGCTGCAGACTTCAGACATCATAACCAACAACTGCATCAATGCTGCTGCAGACTTCAGACATCATAACCAACAACTGCATCAATGCTGCTGCAGACTTCAGACATCATAACCAACAACTGCATCAATGCTGCTGCAGACTTCAGACATCATAACCAACAACTGCATCAATGCTGCTGCAGTCTTCAGACATCATAACCAACAACTGCATCAATGCTGCTGCAGTCTTCAGACATCATAACAACAACTGCATCAATGCTGCTGCAGTCTTCAGACATCATAACCAACAACTGCATCAATGCTGCTGCAGACTTCAGACATCATAACCAACAACTGCATCAATGCTGATGCAAACGTCAGACGTCACAACCATTTTAATTAACCCTTCAACATCACCCCTGAAAGGAGTTAATTAAGGGAATAATAAAACCCTCCTGACCAACCATTATTAAGATTATCCCAACAGAGACAAACTTTATAATTAATAATACTGCATAACTTTTAAGAAGGTTCGAAATTTTCAGATTCTTGAATATATCGGATCGCTCTTAACATTCTTTAGGTTAATGTATTTTATCAGTGTTAAGAATACTAGATGAGCGTTCTGACAGTGTTAAAAGTGAGATAGGGCAGTGTAACAACAGTGTTAAGTGTGGTAGGGCAGTGTAACAACAGTGATATGTCAAAACAGAGTTGGGCTTGAACAGTGATAAGAGTGTTAGAACTGTGTGTGTGTGTGAGGAGGGGTATGTGTGTGAGAGGGGGGGTTCGTGTGCGTGTTTGAGAGGGGTTTGTGTGTGTGACGGGGGTTTGTGTGTGGGGGGGGGTTGTGCGTGGGCATCAGAAATGCTGGAACAAGGGTAGCGTCAAGAGAAAACTGGACAAATATCTTCACCAGGGGCCAGAGCAACCAGGCTGTTATGGATATGTGGGGCAGTGATTGACCAGGCTACCAGCAGACGAGCCTGGCCCAGGGCCAGGCTCAACGTGTGTGTGTTGTGTGTGTGTGTGTGATTGTGTGTGGTGTGTGTGTGGCGTGTGTGTGGTGTGTGTGGTGTGTGTGATGTGTGTGGGTGTGGTGTGTGTGGGTGTGGTGTGTGTGGGTGTGGTGTGTGTGGGTGTGGTGTGTGTGGGTGTGGTGTGTGTGTGGTGTGTGGTGTGTGTGTGGTGTGTGTGGTGTGTGTGGGGTGTGTGTGGGGTGTGTGTGGGGTGTGTGTGGGGTGTGTGTGTGTGGTGTGTGTGGTGTGTGTGTGGTGTGTGTGTCTGGTGTGTGTGTGTGTGGGGGGTGCTGAGTAAGGTCAGCAGGTCACACCGTCTCACCTTCCTGCATGTACACCGCTGATACTGCTTCTGTTGGCTGGCCGAGGCACCCACTTGTCCCCTACCTGCTCCGCCCCTAGTACCAGCTGGACCTCTGCCCCGCCCCTCAACCCGACCTCTGCTCCGCCCCTCGACCGGGCCTCCACCTTGATCCCTGCCTCTATCCTCAAGATTTGATCGCGTTTGAGGCAGCATGACAGTACTAGACACACAACTCTGGGATGCAGGAGACACTAGGAGAGGCAAGGATAGGGAGGATACGTATGTCTTGGGGAGAGGTAAGGGGTCCGTAGGGGCTGACCTGGCGGGTGGATAGGGCGTCTGGGTGGCGGCGTCCACAAGGCTAGGTGTTGCTGAGGCGGCTAGGGATGCCTCGCGAGTGTAGTGGTGGCTAGGTGAAGTTAAGAATGTGGTAGAGGAAGGCGCTGGGGCATAGCCTAGTGGAGTTTGTCTGCCTGAAGAAAACTTCACCTCGCTATAGCTTTCGTCAGACGAGCTGAAATCTTCCTCTTTGTGATAATTTTGACTAGTCTGAGCTTTAGCGAGCGAGGTTGGCTGCCTGAGCTCAAAGTAAAGCTCAGTGCGTTTGTTGCACGTGAGTGGAGAGGTGCTCTCATGCCCAGCGGGCTCTGCGCTCTCACCCCCAGCAGGCTTGTCGCTCTTATTGGATTCTTGAGCTTGGGGCTCTCTGTCGGTTACATTCAAGGGGATGTTGGGGTTGGATGTACTCTTGACGCGGCCCGGCCACCTCTCCTCCTCGCTCCAGGGATCCAGCAGCTTATGCTGGCTTCCAGACAACTCATAACTGCCGCTCACAACATCCAGTACATTTTCTCTGCTACCCTGAGAGTCCTCTAGGACGTCAACAGTTGCAGAGCGGCCAAGATGAAAACGAGCAGCCATTTCTTGGTGGACGTGTTGTCGTTGGGCGTCCCCAAGTGGTACTCCCCACAAGCGATCTTCACCAGGCATGTCAGGAGCACTGCGGGAATGGACAGGCCCTACATCCAGTGAGCCAGAGATCCTTGTCGGGTAAGCAGGAGGCATAGGTGGGTATCCTACGGCGTGGTACTGCTTTGCTTGTGACGTGGGATAACCAGACTCGGGAACACGGGTGCGAGGATAAACGCCTGGATAGGAAATTTTCTGCCTGTGAATCGTTGGTGTTTTATATGTAAAGTATGTGTCTACAGATCTCGGTTGGTGACGACAGGCAAGGGACTGGGTTTGGGTACTGCGGCTTTGCATGTCTGAGTCATACAGATCCTCCTGCAGGGAGTGAGCGTAGATTATCCTGCGTGGGTCAGACTGAACCCAGGAGCACCCGTTGTGGCCCTCTGCTGTGTCGCCCAGGCTGGCCTCGGCCTCCAGGCTATACTGGTAAGGCATCTCCCGCAAGGATTTACTTCGCCTCAGTACCTGTCGCTGGTGCTTCGATTCATCCTTCCAGTAACACGCCTCGGCCTCCAGAGTTTCCTGATACACGAATCTGTGACCTTTGTCACCGGAAGTGCTGTAACCTGTGTCACGGAACATGTCGGGCCTCCGTGTGTCACGGAGTGTACCATCTCTATTACGGGACGAACTATTTGCGTCAAGAAACACACCACTAATATTACGAATATTTTCACCACTTGGGTCTCGGAATGCATCATTACGTGCATGACGGAACGTGCTGCCATTCTCACGAAATGCACGACTACTTGCGTCCCTGAACGCACCATTACGTGTATCATGGAACACACCGCCATTATCACGAGAAGCGTCACTACTTGCGGCACAGAGGGAAACACCAAGTGTATCACAGAACTCACCATCTGTATTACGGAACACACCACCGCCCGTATCACGGAACACACCACCGCCTGTATCACGGAACACACCACCGCCTGTATCACGGAACACACCACCGCCCGTATCACGGAACACACCACCGCCTGTATCACGGAACACACCACCGCCTGTATCACGGAACACACCACCGCCTGTATCACGGAACACACCACCGCCTGTATCACGGAACACACCACCGCCTGTATCACGGAACACACCACCGCCTGTATCACGGAACGTGCCACTGCCTGTATCAAAAAATGCACCATCAGCATGATATGAGCGGCAAGCATCATCAATCATGACGCCTCGACCTGTGTCACGATCTGAGAGAAAGCCGTCCCTACGACCTGCGTCACGACCGTCCCTACGACCTGCATCACGGCCGTCACCACGACCTGCACCACGACTGCCACCACGACCTGTGTCACGACCGTCACCACAACCTGTGTCACGCTTCATGGTGTGACCTGTTCTACGGTTTCCATTCACAAGTCCATCATGGCATACATAACACTGACTCCGAGCGGCTCCCAGGGTGGGCATCCGTAGCGACGTTGATTCTTCAACGGCTGTATGGAGGTGCCCATCACTCGCGCCGCGACCTGACACCTGAGGGCTTGCAGCCGATGCACCCCTTGGGACACCAGCTCCCTCCAGAGCAGGACGCTGCGACCCTGATATGACACTCCCAAAACCTTCTCTCAGTTGGTTGCGGTAATCCACTAGTTTACCCCCACACTGGAGCACTAGCAGGTCCAGGGCCTTCATGATCACTCCCTCAAGCGTCAAGTGAACAAAGATCAGGGGCCTTCATGATCACTCCCTTAAGCGTCAAGTGAACACAGATCAGGGGCCTTCATGATCACTCCCTCAAGCGTCAACTGATCACAAGAGGATAGAAAACGCAATGCGGGGCCACCACTTGGCACCTCTCACACCCATCTTCGTTTATATTGGCTACCAGCATACCAAGACACTTTTTTTCTAATACCGGATTTCCCTTTCCTATTACCGGGCCAATGTATCGAACAAGTAATCAACCGAAAGAAACGCCTCATTAATGCATCTCTCCAAACGTCTCGTCAATAATTCTCAGTCGATAAAGATACACAGTTATTGGACAGGTGTCTTATTCATCAATCTTCTGAACCTTCTTTCAAGTGAGGCGCTCTTGATCCAAACAACTAGACTTATCATCCCTTGGATCGGGCTTGAATACCTTATATTCTCCAGGAGCTATAAGACCCCAAGTGAGTTTAGCGCTTCCCTCTGTTTCAAGTAATAAAATTCCGAACATATATCCCACCTCTCGTGTACAAACTTGAAAAAAAATAAAAACAAGAAAAAAAAACAGATCAATTTGCACGCTTGTGAGGTCTTGTGTGGGACGGGGGCCGCGGGGGCGGTGACCCCCGGAAGTGACTATGGGGTAGCACAGCAAGAGAGAACGCCATTTAGAGTAAGCTCTCTTTATAAAGCTCCTTATATAATATATTTTTTTCTGTAAACAAGAGTGAAAAAGCTTATCCTAAGCCGAATAGTGTAGAAAACCCTTCATAGTACGTGTTGTTTAAGTTCTGGTTGCGCAGTTTGAATTGCATCTGCAAAAAAAAAAAATGAAAAAGCTTTATATATGCTTACCGTTCCTTGGTGAGCGTTAGGTATATACACACTGAGAAGTATATGCCTCTCAGAGTGTAGGTACAGTTGCTTTTATCTTTATATTAGGGATTAAGGTGTTATGGACTGGTGGTAAACAGGCGATATGAAACAATAACATACGGCATTTATCGAATGTTTTGATTGTGACTGTCATTCCCACAATCTGTCGGTATTAACATACCTGTACAGATCACAAGCAGCCTAGGTGACCTTTTGGGTAAGGGATAGGCTGTGTACTTAGAACCAATTCGTGTATCCACCCTTAGTGGAATGGCTGGTTCTAGTCTACTTGTCCGAGGTCAGATTTATCTTTTCTATCCAAAGTAGAGATTTTACTGCTTCCTTTCTTGTTGTAGACCAGATCAATTTCCCTGGTGATCTACTGGGATTCGCTTCTATGAGAGATTTACATGTTGTACTTATCCTTATCAATGGCATGCCCGAACTGACTATTTGATCGTACCATTCTGGGGCTACCAGCTTGGATCAGAGATCTGTCATACTGCTGCGGATTATGAAGTTCGAATTAAGTCCTTACAGAGTTGTGCTTTCTCTAATAACGTAACCAAGAGGTCAGGCACTAGTAAAACTGTCACTCCTGTCTGTGATCAAACTCCTACAGCTTCATGCACGCAGGATAATGTTCAGTTGACTCAGATGTCAGAGGAACCTCAGACAACCTTGGGTACTGAGACTATCCTATCGATAGTTACTTGTTCAAGTGGTAGTTCCTCCATAGGGGACGGCTTGTCGGAAAACGACTACTTGAAACGAGTCATGTCATCTCTTGTCGATGTCACAGGCAGTCTGCAGAAAGACGTTTTTGTTGTGGCTAGTGCACTCACTAGATTATCTGTTGTTGTCCTTTGTGTTCCAGATGGCGATAACGTCCTAAATGACAGTGATTCTTCCAAAGTAAAGGGTTTGTATGTCGAGCCTTCCTTATATGTTGTAAAAGATAATAAGGGCCATTCGGTATCAGTAGTTAATGCAAATTTAGATCCTCCTCAATCACAGAATGTGTTAGCCATTGCAACAGAATTTGACCACCCTACAGATGATCACCACTCTGCATATATAAATCTCACCATAGCAGAGTTGGCGTTAAATGTAACACCTGTATAGATGAATAGCATAGTATAAAAAGTATTTCAACTGTGTGCATAGTAAGCCTTCTAGTAGTCGATTTAATTGTGTTCCATTTTTTTAACAAGTGTTCACGTTCTCTCCAAATTCTGATATTTAACAGTAAAAGACTTGTGTGCACCAAGTTTGCCTTTTCTGTTAAACACTTTTTTCTTTGTAAATACATTTCCTCAGAATCCATAGACCACACAACTACCGATCGATCAGCTCTCTTTAACTGTACTCTCACTGATTCTATCATTTACCTTGATCTGTAATGCATTACATTTAATTGTCTTATGCTGTTGTGTACATTGTTCATAGTACTGTACAGAATCAGCCCAAAGCCGAAATCTTTATTGGCTATCCTTCGTACGAGTTAGGTGTATGTCGGGGACGCCATACGCCGAGCTGTCAACCGTGTTACTTTAGTAGTACACTTACATAGTTAGATATTCCAACCACATTACACTAAGGCTCTCCTGCTAGCCATGACGTCACGAGACTCTCCAAGTGAGCCGTAGGCCAGAGGCCCCGCGCTCATTCCTCGGCTAAGCACAGGTGACGGTAGACAAGGCGGCCTGGGCTCCTCTCTTTAAGACTGAAATATACGCTTCCATGACAACTTACAAGTGTATTCCATACCTCCAAATATCCCCTACGAACCCCACAACACGTTCGTAGCGTGCTTCATGAAAGTATTGTCACGAAGCTACGTTCGTGACGTGCTTCACGAAGAGCCACTCAAGGGATGATTTTGATTATTCATACATTCACAAGCGCTGAAACCGAATGGGTCATGCAACGGCACAAGGTGGGAAAAAAAGGCGTAGGCAGGGAAGAGTATGCACAGTTTCGCCCAAGAAATCATAGAAAGCGGCTAAAAATGACACATGACAACCCCCTCAAATGTCACCCCTCTGAGGTGTTCCCAGGGACAGAGTGAAGGGACATTCCTAGCCTTGCAGCTCACCCCTGAGATGCGTCCCCACCAGAGACAGCGTGGCGGGACATTCTTAGCCTAGCAACTCACCCTTGAGATGTGTCTCCACCAGAGACAGTGACAGGACATTCTTAGTCTTGCAGCTCACCCTTGAGATGTGTCCCCACCAGAGACAGCGTGACGGGACATTCCTAGCCTTGCAGCTCACCCCTCTAAGCACCACTGGGACCACCTGTTCGCTGTCACCCTAGCCATGATCCAGCTGGTGCAGGGCGTAAATAGTGCCAGACAAGGGCTCAGCTGGGGCAGCAGGAGGGAGAGAGTGGCTCACACACACAACGAAGAGAGAAAAAAAAGGAGGGTGGGTTTAGGGGAGGATAGTGAGAAAGGGGAGGAATGAAAGAGATAAAGGATAGGGGCACAGATACATATAATACACCCTACACACACACACAGTCTCGACCCCTGCAACCGCAATTAGGTGAGTACAATTAGGTGACCAAGCACACACACACACACACACACACACACACACACACACACACACACACACACACACACACACACACACACACACACACACACGCACATGCACATACACACACGCACACACCCACACACACACACACATACACATGCACACACACACAACGCACATACACACACATGCATGCACATACAACCGGCCTAGTGTCTAATGGGCATGTGCCTAGGACCAAATGGTAACACACACACACACACACATGCACACACACACAAACACACATACACACAAACACACACACACACACATGCATGCACATACAACAGGCCTAGTGTCTACTCGACATGTTCTTAGGACCAAATGGTAACTAACACACACGACATACCTGTGACTAGTCTCAAGGGCTTTTCTACCCCTGCAGACCGGCCTGAGACCAGGCCTCCTTGCTGACTGCCTACTCAAGTAGGATGTCTGTGCTCTGCTGATCCAACGCTTGTCGTTCTAACAATATTTCTGATAGCTGCTGTAAGCATGGTATTAAGTGGTATGGTGATACTGACAAACTGTGACACAGAACACTACTGTACAGTTCAGGACTGTATTATATATATATATATATATATATATATATATATATATATATATATAATGATGGATTACATGTGGGTAGTACACGATCTCTCCGGAGTAGAAAAGCGCTGCGAATGCGAGTACAGAACAACATTAACGTCGTTGACAGCACAATTTACAAAGTAACATCAGTGGTGTTGATTCACATTTTCTCATCGACCCGGTTATTTGTGACCTGTGAGCGGTTAATTTATTGTGCACCCAATGTTCATCCTGTGGGAGGGTGAGGGGAGAAGAAGGGGAGGGTGAGGGGAGAAGAAGGGGAGGGTGAGGGGAGAAGAAGGGGAGGGTGAGGGGAGAAGGGTGTGAGTGAGAGAGAGAGAGAGAGAGAGAGAGAAATTACAGAAGTCACAATGGATCTTCATCAAGCCGCAATGGACAAGGTCACATATTTACAAGGTTAGTCATTTCATATACTATTACTGTTACTTCACGTATCTAATATACACAGCTGCAATATATCTTTGATAAGTTTCGAGAGTTTTCTACTCCCGGAGTTCGTCTAGGCTTGTTTGGCGCTCGTCTCATCAACTAGGCTGTTGCTTTTAGTGACCCGCTGGCCCAAGTATCCATCACAGCCTGGTTGATCTGGTACTTAGTGGAGATATTGGCCCAGTTTCCCTTTGAAGACCATTGAGATACAAGACCACGGAGAAGCAGTCCCAATAAAAATTAAGTACTATCTTATTACCACTAAGAAAATGGTCAGTACTGGGTAGCTGTGTCCTTCAGTATCAGTTCACAACTTACTGTGTACTGACTTCTGCTACAATGACTGTTTTCCAAATGACGCAGAGCTGACACTTTTACTTTTAACATACCTTTGAAGGCTTTCGAGTGTTTTCCTACTATCGCAGCCTTGCCCTGGTTCAAGCTTGTCTGGTGCTTGCTTGGTCAACCAGATTTGCTTGTCTCAGTTGGTCTGTGCTTCTCAAACAGTTAAAAAACCGTCAACATAGAGTAAAAAGGCACAATACCGTGACTGGAACAATACACAAATAACCCGCACATAGGAGACAGAAGACGTTTCGTTCCGACTTGGACAATTTACAGTCACACCGAGACTGTAAATGGTCTAAGTCGGGCCGAAACATCGTCTATCTTCTATGTGCTGGTTATTTATGTAGTGTAACACTGAACATGTTATTTTTATTTACTCACTGAAAGACTGTTGATACTTGTTTGTAGTTTTCATGTGCTTCCGCTTAGGTGACTTTCATACTTGTTTTGATATCGGCGAAAGACGATACGAAGCTGTGGTTAGTGGTTTTCATCTATGTCAGCAAAGAGGATGAGAAACAGCACTGGCGCTAGTACGGTGCCTTGGGGTACTAACCTGTTTACTTTGCCGAAACTAGACCTTGCCTTGTTTAATGCCATTCTTTCTGATTTGCTAGAAATTTAAATATCATTTTCCCCGCCCGTGGTATGGTTTGTTTGCAATCGTGTCATTACGATTTCGTGAGTCATCATTTCACTACTTTTCCCGTTAAACCCAATGACCTACCTGGAGGGTATTCCGGGGATCAACGCCCCCGCGGACCGGTCCATGACCAGGCCTCCTGGTGGATCAGGGCCTGATCAACGAGGCTGTTACTGCTGGTCGCACGTAGTCCAACGTACGAACCACAGCCAGGCTGATCCGGCACTGACTTTAGGTATATGTCGAGCCCCCTTTTGAAGACAAGCAGTTGTCCTCGTTATATTACTGTTTTTCTTCTAAGACCTCACTTAAGGAACTCAAACACTAGAAGAGAAGAGGCTCATGGGGCACATGATAATGACATACAAAATACTCAAATTAGTGTGGATTTATACAGACTATTTGTAATGCCAGTAAAGGGCACGTGTTGAGGTTAATGATGGAAATGTCACATGAAAGAATTTCTCCCGTCTGGCTGTGGTTAGGAAACAAAGTTCTGAATGAGAACTGGTGGAAGCAGACTCTCTACACAGTTTTCTGAGTAGGTACTCGTTGGAACGCAGGAGGGAGAGATATATCATAATCTACACTTGGAAAATCCTGGAAGGAATGGTCCCAAATCTGCACACAGAAATCACTCCCTACGAAAGTAAAAGACTGGACAGGCGATGCAAAATGCCCTCAATTAAAAGTAGGGGCGCCATTGGTACACTAAGGGAAAACACCATAAGTGTCCGGGGCCCAAGACTGTTCAACAGCCTCCCATCAAGCATTAGGGGAATTGCCAATAAACCCCTGGCTGCCTTCAAGAGAGAGCTGGAGAGATACCTAAAGTCAGTGCCGGATCAACCGGGCTGTGGCTCGTACGTTGGACTGCGTGCGGCCAGCAGTAACAGCCTAGTTGATCAGGCCCTGATCCATCGGGAGGCCTGGTCATGGACCGGGCCGCGGGGGCGTTGATCCCCGAAATAACCTCCAGGTAACCTCCAGGTAACCAGGTATGATAGGGTATATAAGGCGGGAACAGTGCGCGAGGAGGGGTCGGTAGAGACAGTCACAAATAAGCGAGAGTCCACGCCATTCCCCTCTTCCACATCTACACATATCCACACCCCACACCTACGCACACGCGTACACACACACACACACACACACACACACACACACACACACACACACACACACACACACACACAGTAATTCCGCTCTAGACGCAAAACATTCCCAGATATTGCGTCTTACGTGGGATAACTGCAAGAGCAAGCACTAGCACGCAACTCCCTGGCCTATTATTGCGTCAGCACAAAACTCAGCACGCGCACACAGACAGACGGGAGGCAGAGTGGACCTAGTAGCGATCAGCGAAGGAACGGGGCCAGGAGCTATGACCCCTGCAACCACATACAGGTGAGTGCACACGGACTCGAGTCATCCTAGGAATAAATGATCTCAGATGAAGTGATGTTCTAGAGAAGGTTACAGTCAGAGTAAAGGTGCTGCTGGCTGCCCGTCTTGTGGTGTAGAACAGACAAACACTGCCTGTGCTCTATGCAAAGATTCTAAGTTAATGGGTGGCGGCAGTTCTTGAAGAGGACGCAACCTCTCAGTCAGGATTTTATAACACTGTTCCCTACACATTAGCCAAGGATGTTAATTGAGGATAAGCACTATGTAAGGAAGCCTGGCTTGGTACGTCACTGATGACGTCTTCCCTGACTTCTCAAGGAAAACACTGTGTTATAGGAGGCTTCAGCAGTCACGTTGTTATAGAAGGCTTCAGCAGTCACGTTATAGGAGGCTTCAGCAGTCACGTTGTTATAGGAGGCTTCAACAGTCACGTTGTTATAGGAGGCTTCAGCAGTCACGTTGTTATAGGAGGCTTCAACAGTCACGTTGTTATAGGAGGCTTCAGCAGTCACGTTGTTATAGGAGGCTTCATTAGTCATGGAGTAAACATTCCCTGTCTTGTGATATAAAATATTTTAATAATACGTTATATTGTGGTTTAGACACTACAGTGATGTGCCTCAGACACTACAATGATGTGCTTCAGACACTACAATGATGTGCCTCAGACACTACAGTGATGTGCCTCAGACACTACAATGATGTGCTTCAGACACTACAATGATGTGCCTCAGACACTACAGTGATGTGCTTCAGACACTACAATGATGTGCTTCAGACATTACAATGTGCTTCAGACACTACAGTGATGTGCTTCAGACACTACAGTGATGTGTTTCAGACACTACAATGATGTGCTTCAGACACTACAGTGATGTGCCTCAGACACTACAATGATGTGCTTCAGACACTACAGTGATGTGCCTCAGACACTACAGTGATGTGCTTCAGACACTACAATGATGTGCTTCAGACACTTCAGTGATGTGCTTCAGACACTACAGTGATGTGCTTCAGACACTACAATGATGTGCTTCAGACACTACAGTGATGTGCCTCAGACACTACAGTGATGTGCTTCAGACACTACAATGATGTGCTTCAGACACTACAGTGATGTGCCTCAGACACTACAGTGATGTGCTTCAGACACTACAGTGATGTGCTTCAGACACTACAGTGATGTGCTTCAGACACTACAATGATGTGCTTCAGACACTACAGTGATGTGCCTCAGACACTAGTGATGTGCTTCAGACACTACAGTGATGTGCCTCAGACACTACAATGATGTGCTTCAGACACTACAATGATGTGCTTCAGACACTACAGTGATGTGCCTCAGACACTACAGTGATGTGCTTCAGACACTACAGTGATGTGCTTCAGACACTACAGTGATGTGCCTCAGACACTACAGTGATGTGCCTCAGACACTACAATGATGTGCTTCAGACACTACAATGATGTGCCTCAGACATTACAATGATGTGCTTCAGACACTACAATGTGCTTCAGACACTACAATGATGTGCTTCAGACACTACAATGATGTGCTTCAGACACTACAATGATGTGCTTCAGACACTACAATGATGTGCCTCAGACATTACAATGATGTGCTTCAGACACTACAATGATGTGCTTCAGACACTACAATGATGTGCTTCAGACACTACAATGATGTGCTTCAGACACTACAATGATGTGCCTCAGACATTACAATGATGTGCTTCAGACACTACAATGATGTGCTTCAGCCACTACAATGTGCTTCAGACACTACAATGATGTGCCTCAGACACTACAATGATGTGCTTCAGACACTACAATGTGCTTCAGACACTACAATGATGTGCCTCAGACACTACAATGATGTGCTTCAGACACTACAATGATGTGCTTCAGACACTACAATGATGTGCTTCAGACACTACAATGATGTGCTTCAGACACTACAATGATGTGCTTCAGACACTACAATGATGTGCTTCAGACACTACAATGATGTGCTTCAAACACTACAATGATGTGCTTCAGACACTACAATGTGCATCAGACACTACAATGATGTGCTTCAGACACTACAATGATGTGCTTCAGACACTACAATGTGCCTCAGACACTACAATGATGTGCTTCAAACACTACAATGATGTGCTTCAAACACTACAATGATGTGCTTCAGACACTACAAAGATGTGCTTCAGACACCACAATGATGTGCTTCAGACACTACAATGATGTGCCTCAGACACTACAATGATGTGCTTCAGACACCACAATGATGTGCTTCAGACACCACAATGTGCTTCAGACACTACAATGTGCTTCAGACACTACAATGTGCTTCAGACACTACAATGATGTGCTTCAGACACCACAATGTGCTTCAGACACCACAATGTGCTTCAGACACTACAATGATGTGATTCAGACACTACAATGATGTGATTCAGACACTACAATGTGCTTCAGACACTACAATGATGTGCTTCAGACACCCCAATGATGTGCTTCAGACACCCCAATGTGCTTCAGACACCACAATGATGTGCTTCAGACACTACAATGATGTGCTTCAGACACTACAATGATGTGCTTCACACACTACAATGATGTGCTTCACACTACAATGATGTGCCTCAGACACTACAATGATGTGCTTCAGACACCACAATGTGCTTCAGATACTACAATGATGTGCTTCAGACTACAATGATGTGCTTCAGACACCACAATGTGCTTCAGACACTACAATGATGTGCTTCAGACACTACAATGATGTGCTTCAGACACTACAATGATGTGCTTCAGACACTACAATGATGTGCTTCAGACACTACAATGATGTGCTTCAGACACTACAATGATGTGCTTCAGACACTACAATGTGCTCAGACACTACAATGATGTGCTTCAAACACTACAATGATGTGCTTCAGACACTACAATGATGTGCTTCAGACACCACAATGATGTGCTTCAGACACTACAATGTGCTTCAGACACTACAATGATGTGCTTCAGACACCACAATGTGCTTCAGACACTACAATGATGTGCTTCAGACACCACAATGTGCTTCAGACACAATGTGCTTCAGACACTACAATGATGTGCTTCAGACACTACAATGATGTGCTTCAGACACCACAATGTGCTTCAGACACTACAATGATGTGCTTCAGACACTACAATGATGTGCTTCAGACACTACAATGATGTGCCTCAGACACTACAATGATGTGCCTCAGACACTACAATGATGTGCTTCAGACACTACAATGATGTGCCTCAGACACTACAATGATGTGCCTCAGACACTACAGTGATGTGCCTCAGACACTACAATGATGTGCTTCAGACACTACAATGATGTGCCTCAGACACTACAATGATGTGCCTCAGACACTACAATGATGTGCCTCAGACACTACAATGATGTGCTTCAGACACCACAATGTGCTTCAGACACCACAATGTGCTTCAGATACTACAATGATGTGCTTCAGACTACAATGATGTGCTTCAGACACCACAATGTGCTTCAGACACTACAATGATGTGCTTCAGACACTACAATGTGCTTCAGACACTACAATGATGTGCTTCAGACACTACAATGATGTGCTTCAGACACTACAATGTGCTTCAGACACTACAATGATGTGCTTCAAACACTACAATGATGTGCTTCAGACACTACAATGTGCCTCAGACACTACAATGATGTGCTTCAAACACTACAATGATGTGCTTCAGACACTACAATGATGTGCTTCAGACACTACAAAGATGTGCTTCAGACACTACAATGATGTGCTTCAGACACCACAATGATGTGCTTCAGACACTACAATGTGCTTCAGACACTACAATGATGTGCTTCAGACACCACAATGTGCTTCAGACACAATGTGCTTCAGACACCACAATGTGCTTCAGACAAAATGTGCTTCAGACACTACAATGTGCTTCAGACACTACAATGATGTGCTTCAGACACTACAATGATGTGATTCAGACACAATGATGTGCTTCAGACACTACAATGATGTGCTTCAGACACCCCAATGTGCTTCAGACACCACAATGATGTGCTTCAGACACTACAATGATGTGCTTCAGACACTACAATGTGCTTCACACACTACAATGATGTGCTTCACACTACAATGATGTGCCTCAGACACTACAATGATGTGCTTCAGACACCACAATGTGCTTCAGATACTACAATGATGTGCTTCAGACTACAATGATGTGCTTCAGACACCACAATGTGCTTCAGACACTACAATGATGTGCTTCAAACACTACAATGATGTGCTTCAGACACTACAATGATGTGCTTCAGACACTACAAAGATGTGCTTCAGACACTACAATGATGTGCTTCAGACACCACAATGATGTGCTTCAGACACTACAATGATGTGCTTCAGACACTACAATGATGTGCTTCAGACACCACAATGTGCTTCAGACACTACAATGATGTGCTTCAGACACCACAATGTGCTTCAGACACAATGTGCTTCAGACACTACAATGTGCTTCAGACACTACAATGATGTGCTTCAGACACTACAATGTGCTTCAGACACCACAATGTGCTTCAGACACTACAATGATGTGCTTCAGACATTACAATGTGCTTCAGACATTACAGTGATGTGCTTCAGACACTACAGTGATGTGTTTCAGACACTACAATGATGTGCTTCGGACACTACAGTGATGTGCCTCAGACACTACAATGATGTGCTTCAGACACTACAGTGATGTGCCTCAGACACTACAGTGATGTGCTTCAGACACTACAATGATGTGCTTCAGACACTTCAGTGATGTGCTTCAGACACTACAGTGATGTGCTTCAGACACTACAATGATGTGCTTCACACTACAATGATGTGCCTCAGACACTACAATGATGTGCTTCAGACACCACAATGTGCTTCAGATACAATGATGTGCTTCAGACTACAATGTGCTTCAGACACCACAATGTGCTTCAGACACTACAATGATGTGCTTCAGACACTACAATGTGCTTCAGACACTACAATGATGTGCTTCAGACACTACAATGATGTGCTTCAGACACTACAATGATGTGCCTCAGACACTACAATGATGTGGTTCAGACACTACAATGATGTGCCTCAGACACTACAATGATGTGCTTCAGACACTACAGTGATGTGCTTCAGACACTACAGTGATGTGCTTCAGACACTACAATGATGTGCTTCAGACACTACAGTGATGTGCCTCAGACACTACAGTGATGTGCTTCAGACACTACAATGATGTGCTTCAGACACTACAGTGATGTGCTTCAGACACTACAGTGATGTGCTTCAGACACTACAATGATGTGCTTCAGACACTACAGTGATGTGCTTCAGACACTACAATGATGTGCCTCAGACACTACAGTGATGTGCCTCAGACACTACAGTGATGTGCTTCAGACACTACAGTGATGTGCTTCAGACACTACAGTGATGTGCTTCAGACACTACAGTGATGTGCCTCAGACACTACAGTGATGTGCTTCAGACACTACAGTGATGTGCCTCAGACACTACAGTGATGTGCTTCAGACACTACAATGATGTGCTTCAGACACTACAATGATGTGCTTCAGACACTACAATGATGTGCTTCAGACACTACAGTGATGTGCCTCAGACACTACAGTGATGTGCCTCAGACACTACAATGATGTGCTTCAGACACTACAGTGATGTGCCTCAGACACTACAATGATGTGCCTCAGACATTACAATGATGTGCTTCAGACACTACAATGATGTGCTTCAGACATTACAATGATGTGCTTCAGACACTACAATGATGTGCTTCAGACACTACAATGATGTGCTTCAGACACTACAATGATGTGCTTCAGACACTACAATGATGTGCCTCAGACACTACAATGATGTGCCTCATACACTACAATGATGTGCCTCAGACACTACAATGTGCTTCAGACACTACAATGATGTGCCTCAGACACTACAATGATGTGCTTCAGACACTACAATGTGCCTCAGACATTACAATGATGTGCTTCAGACACTACAATGATGTGCCTCAGACATTACAATGATGTGCTTCAGACACTACAATGATGTGCCTCAGACATTACAATGATGTGCTTCAGACACTACAATGATGTGCCTCAGACACTACAATGATGTGCCTCAGACACTACAATGATGTGCTTCAGACACTACAATGATGTGCCTCAGACACTACAATGATGTGCTTCAGACACTACAATGATGTGCTTCAGACACTACAATGATGTGCTTCAGACACTACAATGTGCTTCAGACACTACAATGATGTGCTTCAGACACTACAATGATGTGCTTCAGACACTACAATGATGTGCTTCAGACACTACAATGTGCTTCAGACACTACAATGTGCTTCAGACACTACAATGTGCTTCAGACACTACAATGATGTGCTTCAGACACTACAATGTGCTTCAGACACTACAATGATGTGCTTCAGACACTACAATGTGCCTCAGACACTACAATGATGTGCTTCAAACACTACAATGATGTGCTTCAAACACTACAATGATGTGCTTCAGACACTACAAAGATGTGCTTCAGACACCACAATGATGTGCTTCAGACACCACAATGTGCTTCAGACACTACAATGATGTGCTTCAGACACTACAATGATGTGCTTCAGACACTACAATGATGTGCTTCAGACACTACAATGATATGCTTCAGACACTACAATGTGCTTCAGACACTACAATGTGCTTCAGACACTACAATGATGTGCTTCAGACACTACAATGATGTGCTTCAGACACTACAATGTGCATCAGACACTACAATGATGTGCTTCAAACACTACAATGATGTGCTTCAAACACTACAATGATGTGCTTCAAACACTACAATGATGTGCTTCAGACACTACAAAGATGTGCTTCAGACACCACAATGATGTGCTTCAGACACCACAATGTGCTTCAGACACTACAATGTGCTTCAGACACCACGATGTGCTTCAGACACTACAATGATGTGCTTCAGACACCACAATGTGCTTCAGACACTACAATGATGTGATTCAGACACTACAATGATGTGATTCAGACACTACAATGATGTGATTCAGACACTACAATGTGCTTCAGACACTACAATGTGCTTCAGACACTACAATGATGTGCTTCAGACACCCCAATGTGCTTCAGACACCACAATGATGTGCTTCAGACACTACAATGATGTGCTTCAGACACTACAATGTGCTTCACACACTACAATGATGTGCTTCACACTACAATGATGTGCCTCAGACACTACAATGATGTGCTTCAGACACCACAATGTGCTTCAGATACTACAATGATGTGCTTCAGACTACAATGATGTGCTTCAGACACCACAATGTGCTTCAGACACTACAATGATGTGCTTCAGACACTACAATGATGTGCTTCAGACACTACAATGATGTGCTTCAGACACTACAATGATGTGCTTCAGACACTACAATGATGTGCTTCAAACACTACAATGATGTGCTTCAGACACTACAATGTGCCTCAGACACTACAATGATGTGCTTCAAACACTACAATGATGTGCTTCAGACACTACAATGATGTGCTTCAGACACCACAATGATGTGCTTCAGACACTACAATGTGCTTCAGACACTACAATGATGTGCTTCAGACACCACAATGTGCTTCAGACACTACAATGATGTGCTTCAGACACCACAATGTGCTTCAGACACAATGTGCTTCAGACACTACAATGATGTGCTTCAGACACTACAATGATGTGCTTCAGACACCACAATGTGCTTCAGACACTACAATGATGTGCTTCAGACATTACAATGTGCTTCAGACATTACAGTGATGTGCTTCAGACACTACAGTGATGTGTTTCAGACACTACAATGATGTGCTTCGGACACTACAGTGATGTGCCTCAGACACTACAATGATGTGCTTCAGACACTACAGTGATGTGCCTCAGACACTACAGTGATGTGCCTCAGACACTTCAGTGATGTGCTTCAGACACTACAGTGATGTGCTTCAGACACTACAATGATGTGCTTCACACTACAATGATGTGCCTCAGACACTACAATGATGTGCTTCAGACACCACAATGTGCTTCAGATACAATGATGTGCTTCAGACTACAATGATGTGCTTCAGACACCACAATGTGCTTCAGACACTACAATGATGTGCTTCAGACACTACAATGTGCTTCAGACACTACAATGATGTGCTTCAGACACTACAATGATGTGCTTCAGACACTACAATGTGCTTCAGACACTACAATGATGTGCTTCAAACACTACAATGATGTGCTTCAGACACTACAATGTGCCTCAGACACTACAATGATGTGCTTCAAACACTACAATGATGTGCTTCAGACACTACAATGATGTGCTTCAGACACTACAAAGATGTGCTTCAGACACTACAATGATGTGCTTCAGACACCACAATGATGTGCTTCAGACACTACAATGTGCTTCAGACACTACAATGATGTGCTTCAGACACCACAATGTGCTTCAGACACAATGTGCTTCAGACACCACAATGTGCTTCAGACAAAATGTGCTTCAGACACTACAATGTGCTTCAGACACTACAATGATGTGCTT
The DNA here is from genome assembly GCF_038502225.1 of Cherax quadricarinatus. NCBI lineage: Eukaryota > Metazoa > Arthropoda > Malacostraca > Decapoda > Parastacidae > Cherax > Cherax quadricarinatus. Next base: position 18,988,980 of record NC_091350.1, on the reverse strand, counting down.
CAGACACTACAATGATGTGATTCAGACACAATGATGTGCTTCAGACACTACAATGATGTGCTTCAGACACCCCAATGTGCTTCAGACACCACAATGATGTGCTTCAGACACTACAATGATGTGCTTCAGACACTACAATGTGCTTCACACACTACAATGATGTGCTTCACACTACAATGATGTGCCTCAGACACTACAATGATGTGCTTCAGACACCACAATGTGCTTCAGATACTACAATGATGTGCTTCAGACTACAATGATGTGCTTCAGACACCACAATGTGCTTCAGACACTACAATGTGCCTCAGACACTACAATGATGTGCTTCAAACACTACAATGATGTGCTTCAGACACTACAATGATGTGCTTCAGACACTACAAAGATGTGCTTCAGACACTACAATGATGTGCTTCAGACACCACAATGATGTGCTTCAGACACTACAATGATGTGCTTCAGACACTACAATGATGTGCTTCAGACACCACAATGTGCTTCAGACACTACAATGATGTGCTTCAGACACCACAATGTGCTTCAGACACAATGTGCTTCAGACACTACAATGTGCTTCAGACACTACAATGATGTGCTTCAGACACTACAATGTGCTTCAGACACCACAATGTGCTTCAGACACTACAATGATGTGCTTCAGACATTACAATGTGCTTCAGACATTACAGTGATGTGCTTCAGACACTACAGTGATGTGTTTCAGACACTACAATGATGTGCTTCGGACACTACAGTGATGTGCCTCAGACACTACAATGATGTGCTTCAGACACTACAGTGATGTGCCTCAGACACTACAGTGATGTGCTTCAGACACTACAATGATGTGCTTCAGACACTTCAGTGATGTGCTTCAGACACTACAGTGATGTGCTTCAGACACTACAATGATGTGCTTCACACTACAATGATGTGCCTCAGACACTACAATGATGTGCTTCAGACACCACAATGTGCTTCAGATACAATGATGTGCTTCAGACTACAATGTGCTTCAGACACCACAATGTGCTTCAGACACTACAATGATGTGCTTCAGACACTACAATGTGCTTCAGACACTACAATGATGTGCTTCAGACACTACAATGATGTGCTTCAGACACTACAATGATGTGCTTCAGACACTACAATGTGCTTCAGACACTACAATGATGTGCTTCAAACACTACAATGATGTGCTTCAGACACTACAATGTGCCTCAGACACTACAATGATGTGCTTCAAACACTACAATGATGTGCTTCAGACACTACAATGATGTGCTTCAGACACTACAAAGATGTGCTTCAGACACTACAATGATGTGCTTCAGACACCACAATGATGTGCTTCAGACACTACAATGTGCTTCAGACACTACAATGATGTGCTTCAGACACCACAATGTGCTTCAGACACTACAATGATGTGCTTCAGACACCACAATGTGCTTCAGACATTACAATGTGCTTCAGACACTACAATGATGTGCTTCAGACACTACAATGATGTGATTCAGACACAATGATGTGCTTCAGACACTACAATGTGCTTCAGACACCACAATGTGCTTCAGACACTACAATGAGCTTCAGACACTACAATGTGCTTCAGACACCACAATCTGCTTCAGACACTACAATGAGCTTCAGACACCACAATGTGCTTCAGACACTACAATGAGCTTCAGACACTATAATGATGTGTTTCAGACACTACAATGATGTGCTTCAGACACTACAATGTGCTTCAGACACTACAATGATGTGCTTCAGACACTACAATGATGTGCCTCAGACACTACAATGATGTGCCTCAGACACTACAATGTGCTTCAGACACTACAATGATGTGCTTCAGACACTACAATGTGCTTCGGACATTGCAATGATGTGCTTCAGACACTACAATGTGCTTCAGACACCACAATGTGCTTCAGACACTACAATGTGCTTCAGACACTACAATGATGTGCTTCAGACACTACAATGATGTGCTTCAGACACCACAATGTGCTTCAGACACTACAATGACCTTCAGACACTACGATGATGTGCTTCAGACTAACATGCTACTGGTGTCTCAAAGATAGTGAGAAGAAAACAGGAAAATAAGTATTTGGTCTGTCTTCTAGTACATTCACCATGTCAATAAGATACAATGTTTCGTTCACCAGCGGATGAAACTTCACCATAAAATGGCCGGGCCACCTCTTGGAAAAAGCCCGGGCCGGGCCACCTCTTGGAAGAGGCCCGGTTTGGGCACTAGTACCGGCGAATCGACAACATAAAATGTCGTAACTTGCAGTGTGTCTTATTTACGTACTATGTATTCTACCACTGTATTACCATCCAAGACCTTGCTATAACGGTCTAGCTACCATGTGAGGCAAGAGTGACCTGCTCTACATCCATGATGATCTGGACTGCAATTGTGATTGTGTGCATAGGAGTCTCGCTTTCTAACCTTTCAAAAATTCTGATATGGAGCATAAATGCTACCAGTCAACACTTTTTTTTTTTGGCAATTGTTTTGCTGCCACTTTTGTGGAGTTAGTTGTACCGCCTGAGCGGCTAGTTTATTGTACAACCCGATGCTCATATTTTGGGTGGTAGCGCAAAAATAGGGATTACAGTGGTGACAATGGGTCATTGTCAGACTCTCACTGTACACTGTTACATCACTAGAAAATATTAGTCATTTCGTATATTCTAGTTATTTCATATATTTAATGTACAAAATACAGTATGACATACAATCTCAAAACACTGATATCTTATTTCCACTAAAAACCATTGGTCACAATTGGGCTCGAATCTCAAAAAAAAAAAAACTTTCATTCCTCTAGTCGATGAAAAATATTGATGCAACCAGATTTCAGATATTTTATCATTAACAATGAAGTGTGGAAATAAATGGTATCAAATACCGACACAGTGGAAATATAAACACATATGTAGTATAATGTGATCCTTTATTGACAACGTTTCACCCACACAGTGGGCTTTTTCAAGTCACACACAGATCTACCTGGGGTGGAAGGTACGGGAGTATTTATAGCCAGAGAAGACACTGCCGAGAAAAGATACATAGTCCTCCCCACCAACTCCATTGCCAAACATGTTTCCAACATCTTTTCCAATACATCATTCCAAGTATCTACCTCCACAACCAAGACCATCAAGGACATCACCAGTAGTAGACAGGACAAGCCTCCATCCTCTGCAGGGGTATACATAATCCCTTGTAATGACTGCAACAAATTATATGTGGGCGAAACATCAAGAGACCTCCAAACACGTATTTCAGAACACCAATATGCAAGCAGGACTGACGATACAAGGAATGCCTGTGTACAACATCGCAATTCACACAACCATTTAATTAACTACAGAAACTCAAGACTTATCGCCACAGAAGACAACACTCAATACCGAAGAATCCTGGAATCATCGCTTATCTCTATAACCAACAATTTCAACCAGAACAACGGCTTCTATAACATAGCTGAACCACTCGCCAAGAAACTTCTTCATCGCTATCCCACATAAGAACATAGAACACTGCAGAAGGTCTACTCACAACTTGTCCAATACCCCTGCCAAGCTACCCAAGACTCTATAACTCCACCCGGTACATCAGATGCAGCATTCTCCACCTGACCTCAACATTCTGAACATGACTATAAATACTCCCGTACCTTCCACCCCAGGTAGATCTCTGTGTGACTTGAAAAAGCCCACTATGTGGGTGAAACGTTGTCAATAAAGGATCACATTATACTACATATGTGTTTATATTTCAACAATGAAGTGTTTTGACATATCCTGTAATGTCTGCATGGAGGTGTATCTGGAAGGTTGGATGTTTAGACACTAAGATATAATGCTCCAGTGTATGGCTCTGTCTACACACTTTACATTTTATGACACAGACATCATAAAAACCGTAGCAGTAACATCTTGCAGTTTATTAACCTTGTTACTTTTCCCATCAGAAAGTACTATGATGGATGACTCAAGAAATCGTAATGACACGATTGCAAACAAACCATACCCCCGGCCGGGATTGAACCCGCGGTCATAGAGTCTCAAAACTCCAGCCCGTCGCGTTAGCCACTAGACCAGCTAGCCACAATAAGATTCATCCAACTAGGTATATTTCTACACCATAGGAAGGTTAGCACAGGCACCTCTGTGACCATAAATGCAAGTTTTTACAGACGAATCTATGATGGATAATGGATCTGCTAGTTCCTATCTGTACTATTCTGTCTTCAACCTCGTTTGTTAAACTAATTCAGACAGAATTTCGTAAACTTCTTTTGGGAAAAGCACACACGTCTGTTAAATGTGGCAATATCCGTGGTTTTCAATGAGTGAGATGACTCCTGCGTCCAAACACGTGATTTCTGACGAATATGGAGTTCCATGACTGGGCCTGGGGCGGAGTGCATGGGAATACTATTAATGACTTCGTGATAGTAGGAGGGGTGGAAGGAGGGGGGTTAAGTTAGGTCAGAAATTTTTAAGATGTTTTGGGGTCTTATTTGTGAAAAAAAAAATCGCACTGATTAACAATCTTCAGTCTCTCTACCCAAAATTTCACCAGGCTCTTGAAGAAGTGTGAGACCTTACCTGTACATAGTTTTGATATACCATTCATGAGTTCTGAGAGCTTTTCTACTATACTTTCTCTTCTTTGCCTGGTCAGCCAGGCTGTTGCTGCTGGTGACCAGCTGCCCCATGTATCCATCACGGTGGCAATATAAACACAAATGCAGTATAACGTGATCCTTTATTGACCACGTTTCGCCCACACAGTGGGCTTTTTCAAGTCACAAACAGAACTACCTGGGGTGGAAGGAACGCGAGTATTTATAGTCCGGCTGAGGTCAGGTGAAGAATGCTGCATCTGATGATGTACCGAGTTGGGTTGTAGAGTCTAAAAACTTGGGTAGCTTGGAAAGGAGACTGGACAAGTTTGTGAGCAGACCTTCTACAGTGTTCTTATGTGGGATAGCGATGAAGAAGTTTCTTGGCAAGTGGTTCAGCTATGTTATAGAAGCCACTATTCTGGTTGAAGTTGTCGGATATAGAAATAAGTGATGATTCCAGGATTCTTCGGTATTGGGTGTTGTCTTCTGTGGCGATAAGTCTTGAGTTTCTGTAGTTTATCAAGTGGTTGTGTGAATTACGGTGTTGTACGCAGGCATTCCTTGTGTCGTCAGACCTGCTTGCGTATTGGTGTTCTGAAATACGTGTTTGGAGGTCCCTTGATGTTTCGCCCACGTATAACTTGTTGCAGTCATTACAAGGGATTATGTATACCCCTGCAGAGGATGGAGGCTTGTCCTGCCTACTACTGGTGATGTCCTTGATGGTCGTGGTTGTGGAGGTAGATACTTGGAATGATGTTTTGGCAAAGATGTTGGAAACATGTTTGGCAATGGAAGAATGCACTATAATTGAACAGGTATTTTCCAAACTCCACTATCCTCGTCACTTCATCAGAGACTGCAGACGGCGAGCACTAAACATCTTCAACACACCCAGAGAAGACACTGCCGAGAAGAGATACATAGTCCTTCCCACCAACTCCATTGCCAAACATGTTTCCAACATCTTTGCCAAAACATCATTCCAAGTATCTACCTCCACAACCACGACCATCAAGGACATCACCAGTAGTAGGCAGGACAAGCCTCCATCCTCTGCAGGGGTATACATAATCCCTTGTAATGACTGCAACAAGTTATACGTGGGCGAAACATCAAGGGACCTTCAAACACGTATTTCAGAACACCAATACGCAAGCAGGTCTGACGACACAAGGAATGCCTGCGTACAACACCGTAATTCACACAACCACTTGATAAACTACAGAAACTCAAGACTTATCGCCACAGAAGACAACACCCAATACCGAAGAATCCTGGAATCATCACTTATTTCTATATCCGACAACTTCAACCAGAATAGTGGCTTCTATAACATAGCTGAACCACTTGCCAAGAAACTTCTTCATCGCTATCCCACATAAGAACACTGTAGAAGGTCAGCTCACAAACTTGTCCAGTCTCCTTTCCAAGCTACCCAATTTTTTAGACTCTACAACCCAACTCGGTACATCATCAGATGCAGCATTCTTCACCTGACCTCAGCCGGACTATAAATACTCGCGTTCCTTCCACCCCAGGTAGTTCTGTTTGTGACTTGAAAAAGCCCACTGTGTGGGCGAAACGTAGTCAATAAAGGATCACGTTATACTGCATTTGTGTTTATATTGCCATTGTGTCGATATTTTATACCATTTATTTCCATGTATCCATCACAGCTTGGTTGATGACACCTGATAAGGATACTTGTCCAGTTTCCCCTCGAAGACTTCACACTTGTCCCAGTAGTGTTTCTGATATTTTCTGGTAAAATGATGAATAGTCTTGGACACCCGGACGTTGATACAGTGTTCCCTTACTGTGTTTACCGCAACCCTACTTTTTATTGTTTATTTTGCACTTTCCAGAGGTTTGGGGATTTGTCGTTTTCACCTGCAGAGGGAACATCTCTCTCACTTGCCTCAAATATTCATTTTTCTAGAGCACAATACTAGTGCCACTGAGCTCATCCTCTAGAAATACTGGTTTAAATGCATGTTACTTATACCAACTTCCTCTGATATTTTGGCAGGTTCATGATTTATTGGATACCAGTTAATGTGTCTACTGTTTAAGTAAAAATATTGAATACATCCTAATGACTGTGTTATTCTTAAGACCAGTGTGTACTCACCTAGTTGAGGTTGCAGGGGTCGATTCCTAGCTCCTGGCCCCGCCTCTTCACTGGTCGCTACTAGGTCACTCTCCCTGAGCCGTGAGCTTTATCATACCTCTGCTTAAAGTTATGTATGGATCCTGCCTCCGCTACATCGCTTCCCAAACTATTTCACTTCCTGACTACTCTATGGTTGAAGAAATACTTCCTAACATACCTGTGATTCATCTGTGTCTTCAACTTCCAACTGTGTCCCCTTGTTGCTGTGTCCCATCTCTGGAACATCCTGTCTTCGTCCACCTTGTCAATTCCTCTCAGTATTTTGTATGTCGTTATCATGTCCCCCCTATCTCTCCTGTCCTCCAGTGTCGTCAGATCGATTTCCCTTAACCTCTCCTCGTAGGACATACCTCTTAGCTCTGGAACTAATCTTGTTGCAACCCTTTGCACTTTTTCTAGTTTCTTTACGTGCTTGGCTAGGTGTGGGTTCCAAACTGGTGCCGCATACTCCAACATGGGCCTAACGTACACGATGTACAGGGTCCTGAACGATTCCTTATTAACATGTCGGAATGCTGTTCTGAGGTTTGCTAGGCGCCCATATGCTGCAGCAGTTATTTGGTTGATGTGCGCTTCAGGAAATGTGCCTGGTGTTATACTCATCCCAAGATCTTTTTCCTTGAGTGAGGTTCGTAGTCTCTGGCCCCGAGACTGTACTCCGTCTGCGGTCTTCTTTGCCCTTCCCCAGTCTTCATGACTTTGCACTTGGTGGGGTTGAACTCCAGGAGCCAACTGCTGGACCAGATCTGCAGCCTGTCCAGATCCCTTTGTAGTTCTGCCTGGTCTTCGATCGAGTGAATTCTTCTCATCAACTTCACGTCATCTGCAAACAGGGACACTTCGGAGTCTATTCCTTCCATCATGTCGTTCACAAATACCAGAAACAGCACTGGTCCTAGGACTGACCCATGTGGGACCCTGCTGGTCACAGGCTGACACTCTGACACCTCGCCACGTACCATGACTCGCTGCTGTCTTCCTGACAAGTATTCCCTGATCCATTGTAGTGCCCTCCCTGTTATCCCTGCTTGGTCCTCCAGTTTTTACACTAATCTCTTGTGTGGAACTGCATCAAACGCTTCTTGCAGTCCAAGAAAATGCAATCCACCCACCCCTCTCTCTCTCTCGTCTTACTGCTGTCACCATGTCATAGAACTCTAGTAGGTTTGTGACACAGGATTTCCCGTCCCTGAAACCATGTTGGGTGCTGTTGATGAAATCATTCCCTTCTAGGTGTTCCACCACTCTTCTCCTGATAATCTTCTCCATGACTTTGCATACTATACATGTCAGTGACACTGGTCTGTAGTTTAGTGCTTCATGTCTGTCTCCTTTTTTTAAAGATTGGGACTTCATTTGCTGTCTTCCATGCCTCAGGCAATCTCCCTGTTTCGATAGATGTATTGAATATTGTTGTTAGGGGTACACATAGCGCCTCTGCTCCCTCTCTCAGGACCCATGGAGAGATGTTATCTGGCCCCATTGCCTTTGAGGTATCTAGCTCACTCAGAAGCCTCTTCACTTCTTCCTCGGTTGTGTGTACTGTGCCTAGCACTTGGTGGTGTACCCCACCTCTCCGTCTTTCTGGAGCCCCTTCTGTCTCCTCTGTGAACACTTCTTTGAATCTCTTGAGTTCCTCACATACTTCACGGTCATTTCTTGTCTCTCCTCCTTCCTTCCTTAGCCTGATTACCTGGTCCTTGACTGTTTTCCTCCTGATGTGGCTGTATAACAGCTTTGGGTCAGATTTGACTTTCGCTGCTATGTCGTTTTCATATTGTCGTTGGGCCTCCCTTCTTATCTGTGCATATTCATTTCTGGCTCTACGACTGCTCTCCTTATTCTCCTGGGTCCTTTGCCTTCTATACTTCTTCCATTCCCTAGCACACTTGGTTTCTGCCTCCTTTCACCTTTGGGTGAACCAAGGGCTCATCCAGGCTTTTTCATTATTCCTATGTGTGTGTGTGTGTGTGTGTGTGTGTGTGTGTGTGTGTGTGTGTGTGTGTGTGTGTGTGTGTGTGTGTGTGTGTGTGTGTGTGTGTGTTAATCGCCTAGTTGTGGTTGCGGAGGTCGATTCACAATTCCTGGCCCCGCCTCTTCAACTGGCCGCTACTCAGTCACTCTTCCTGCTCCGTGAGCTTTAGGGTGAGTGGAAGGAAGGGTAGGGTGACTGGAAGGAAGGGTAGGGTGAGTGGTAGGAAGGGCAGGGTGACTGGAAGGAAGGGTAGGGTGAGTGGAAGGAAGGGTAGGGTGAGAGGGTGGATGGAGTGAGGGGGGAGAGAAATGGATGAGGTGAGGGGCACGTGGGGGGGGTCGAATGTGGGAAAGAAGGGAAGAAATGTTGTGCTTGGCGCTCACACACCCCTCCCCAACCCCGTCCCCCCTGCCTATGTTCTTATGGTAACGACTACAGTGCCTGGCACACCTCACACTTCTGGAGGTCTCATCTATCCTCTCCCTATTCTCTCCCTATTTCACTCCCCAGTCCTCCCTTTCTCCGCTCCCACTCATTTGTTTGCGTTGAGGGGGGAGGGGGCTGTTCAATACCTCGAAGGCCCCTCTTAAACTATACACACTGACTTTTCTGGTTATGTTCACCCTGAGCCCTGACATACCTTCTCTTGAAACTGTGTATGGAGTCTGCCTACACCTTTTCCTTGCCTAATCTCACTTCATTACCACCTTAATATGAAGAACTATTCTTAACATCCCTATGGAGCATTAAGAACATAAGAAAGGAGCATTGCAGTAGGCCTATTGGCCCATGCTAGTCAGATCCAACTCACACCCACCCATACCCACTCAAGCTGAGGGACTGATTACTTCAAACCCATTCTGATCTTCATGGTTCTTTTCTGAACAAGACTGATGAAGTCACTGTGTGGCGAAACGTTTCCCACAATAAAGATACCCAAGTGTTGCATATATTTCTAATTTATCAACGATCCTGTATAAGTGTACGAATCAAAAAGAGTAACGCAGAAGGCTCTCTTCTCAACCTCTGGAACATCAACTCTCTCAACCTGGCTATGACAGCGGGTTAAAAGCATTTTGCAAAACCCCATCGTCTGTATTTAACTACAACAGTGATTTTACCAACACCATTCAGCCGAATAAAAGATCTGCGCTTGTTTGTGTTGTGACGGTGAGTGGCGCTGGTATAAAACCCACCACTGTCTGGAAAAGCTTCTACCCGAAGCCCCAAATATCTCGTTGCCGGGTTATTTCAACTTGACACCGTGAACATCAAAATGGTATACAATACCGACAGGTTGGTAGGTAAGACACATAGGCAACAGTTAGGCAACTTTATTCCGAAACGTTTCGCCTACACAGTAGGCTTCTTCAGTCGAATACAGAAAGTAGGCAGGAACAGTAGAGATGTGAAGACGATGTAATCAGTCCATCACCCTTGAACTTCTCCAGGCCGAGGGACTGACAACCTCAAATTCTACGACTTCAAGGGTGATGGACTGATTACATCGTCTTCACATCTCTACTGTTCCTGCCTACTTTCTGTATTCGACTGAAGAAGCCTACTGTGTAGGCGAAACGTTTCGGAATAAAGTTGCCTAACTGTTGCCTATGTGTCTTACCTACCAACTTGACACCGAAAATGGAGGAATGTGGCAAATGTTTCAGCAGATGGGCAGCTCAGATGAAAATTCACTCACGATCAGTCTTATAACTTAACCTAACATACATTAAGCTAACCTTATAACCTGACCTAGCCTAAACCAACCTTATAACCTGACCTAGCCTAAACCAACCTTATAACCTGACCTAGCCTAAACCAACCTTATAACCTGACCTAGCCTAAACCAACCTTATAACCTGACCTAGCCTAAACCAACCTTATAACCTGACCTAGCCTAAACCAACCTTATAACCTGACCTAGCCTAAACCAACCTTATAACCTGACCTAGCCTAAACCAACCTTATAACCTGACCTAGCCTAAACCAACCTTATAACCTGACCTAGCCTAAACCATAGCCTAAACCAACCTTATAACCTGACCTAGCCTAAACCAACCTTATAACCTGACCTAGCCTAAACCAACCTTATAACCTGACCTAACCTAACCCAACCTTATAACCTGACCTAGCCTAAACCAACCTTATAACCTGACCTAGCCTAAACCAACCTTATAACCTGACCTAGCCTAAACCAACCTTATAACCTGACCTAGCCTAAACCAACCTTATAACCTGACCTAGCCTAAACCAACCTTATAACCTGACCTAGCCTAAACCAACCTTATAACCTGACCTAGCCTAAACCAACCTTATAACCTGACCTAACCTAACCCAACCTCATAACCTGACTTAGCCTAACCCAACCTCATAACCATACCTAGCCTAACCCAACCTTATAACCTGACCTAGCCTAACCCAACCTTACAACCATACCTAGCCTAACCCAACCTCATAACCATACCTAGCCTGACCCAACCTTATAACCTGACCTAGCCTAACCCAACCTTATAACCTGACCTAGCCTAACCCAACCTTATAACCTGACCTAGCCTAACTAAGCCTTATAACCTGACCTAGCCTAACCCAACCTCATAACCATACCTAGCCTAACCCAGCCTTATAACCATACCTAGCCTAACCCAGCCTTATAACCTGACCTAGCCTAAGCCTTATAACCTGACCTAGCCTAACCCAACCTCATAATCATACCTAGCCTAACCCAGCCTTATAACCATACCTAGCCTAACCCAGCCTTATAACCTGACCTAGCCTAACTAAGCCTTATAACCTGACCTAGCCTAACCCAACCTTATAACCTGACCTAGCCTAATAACCTGACCTAGCCTAATCCAACCTTATAACCTGACCTACCCTAACCCTACCTTATAACCTGACCTAGCATAACCCAACCTTATAACCTGACCTAGCATAACCCAACCTAGCCTAACCCAGCCTTATAACCATACCTAGCCTAACCCAACCTTATAACCATACCTAGCCTAACCAAGCCTTATAACCTGACCTAGCCTAACCCTACCTTATAACCTGACCTAGCCTAACCCTACCTTATAACCTGACCTAGCATAACCCAACCTTATAACCTGACCTAGCCTAACCCAGCCTTATAACCATACCTAGCCTAACCCAACCTAACCATACCTAGCCTAACCCAGCCTTACAACCTGACCTAGACTAATCCAACCTTATAACCATACCTAGCCTTACAACTTGACCTAGACTAATCCAACCTTATAACCATACCTAGCCTAACCCAACCTTATAACCATACCTAGCCTAACCCAGCCTTACAACCTGACCTAGACTAATCCAACCTTATAACCATACCTAGCCTAACCCAACCTTATAACCATACCTAGCCTAACCCAGCCTTACAACCTGACCTAGACTAATCCAACCTTATAACCATACCTAGCCTAACCCAACCTTATAACCATACCTAGCCTAACCCAGCCTTATAACCTGACCTAGCCTAACCCAACCTATACCATACCTAGCCTAACCCAGCCTTGCAACCTGACCTAGACTAATCCAACCTTATAACCATACCTAGCCTAACCCAGCCTTGCAACCTGCCCTAGACTAATCCAACCTTATAACCATACCTAGCCTAATCCAGCCTTGCAACCTGACCTAGACTAATCCAACCTTATAACCATACCTAGCCTAACCCAGCCTTGCAACCTGACCTAGACTAATCCAACCTTATAACCATACCTAGCCTAACCCAGCCTTGCAACCTGACCTAGACTATCCCAACCTTATAACCTGATCTCACCTCACAATAATAATAATAATAATAATAATAATAATAATAATAATAACAATAATAATAATAACAATAATAATAATAATAACTAATAATAATAATAATAATAATAATAATAATAAGTCTTCATTTCTACAAGTACATGATACAGCTTATATAGACCATAGCTGACATCAGTGACATATTATATAGGAAGCCCCTGGTATGCAGAGCATGACTCACGAAATCGTAATGACACGACTGGAGAGCATTTCGGTTACATTAGGTTAGTTTTGTTCCCCAAGATACCACCCACACCAGTCGGTTAATACCCAGGTACCTACTTAGTGCTAGGTGAACAGAGACAGCAGGTTTACGGAAACACACCCAATGTTTACATCCGTACCGGAGATCGAGCCACGAACACTCAGTGTGAGCTGAGTGCGCTATCAACCTAGCTACGGGACACCTAACCCACCTTCATAACTTAAAATGATTTTTATTAGTAGTACAAGGCAGATCCCTCACATACAGGGCAGATCCCTCACATACAAGGCAGATACCTCACATACAAGGCAGATCCCTCACATACAAGGCAGATCCCTCACATACAAGGCAGATCCCTCACAAGGCAGATCCCTCACATACAAGACAGATCCCACACATACAAGGCAGATCCCACACATACAAGGCAGATCCCTCACATACAAGGCAGATCCCTCACATACAAGGCAGATCCCTCACATACAAGGCAGATCCCTCACATACAAGACAGATCCCACACATACAAGACAGATCCCACACATACAAAACGGATCCCTCACATACAAGGCAGATCCCTCACATACAAGGCAGATCCCTCACATACAAGGCAGATCCCACACATACAAGACAGATCCCACACATACAAGACGGATCCCTCACATACAAGGCAGATCCCTCACATACAAGACAGATCCCTCACATACAAGACAGATCCCACACATACAAGGCAGATCCCTCACATACAAGGCAGATCCCTCACATACAAAGCAGATCCCTCACATACAAAGCAGATCCCTCACATACAAGGCAGATTCCTCACATACAAGGCAGATCCCTCACATACAAGGCAGATCCCTCGCATACAAGGCAGATCCCACACATACAAGACAGATCCCACACATACAAGACAGATCCCACACATACAAGACGGATCCCTCACATACAAGGCAGATCCCTCACATACAAGGCAGATCCCACACATACAAGACAGATCCCACACATACAAGACGGATCCCTCACATACAAGGCAGATCCCTCACATACAAGACAGATCCCTCACATACAAGACAGATCCCACACATACAAGGCAGATCCCTCACATACAAGGCAGATCCCTCACATACAAGACGGATCCCTCACATACAAGACAGATCCCACACATACAAGACGGATCCCTCACATACAAGGCAGATCCCTCACAAGGCAGATCCCACACATACAAGACAGATCCCACACATACAAGACAGATCCCACACATACAAAGCAGATCCCTCACATACAAGGCAGATCCCTCACATACAAGACAGATCCACAAATACGAGACAGATCCCACACATACAAGGCAGATCCCACACATACAAGACAGATCCCACACATACAAGACAGATCCCACACATACAAGACGGATCCCTCACATACAAGGCAGATCCCTCACATACAAGGCAGATCCCTCACATACAAGACAGATCCCACACATACAAGACAGATCCCACACATACAAGGCAGATCCCTCACATACAAGGCAGATCCCTCACATACAAGACAGATCCCTCACATACAAGACAGACCCCACACATACAAGGCAGATCCCTCACATACAAGGCAGATCCCTCACATACAAGACGGATCCCTCACATACAAGACAGATCCCACACATACAAGACAGATCCCACACATACAAGACAGATCCCACACATACAAGACGGATCCCTCACATACAAGGCAGATCCCTCACATACAAGGCAGATCCCTCACAAGGCAGATCCCACACATACAAGGCAGATCCCTCACATACAAGGCAGATCCCACACATACAAGACAGATCCCACACATACAAGGCAGATCCCTCACATACAAGGCAGATCCCTCACATACAAGGCAGATCCACAAATACGAGACAGATCCCACACATACAAGGCAGATCCCACAAATACGACAGATCCTACACATACGAGACAGATCCTACACATACGAGACAGATCCTACACATACGAGACAGATCCTACACATACGAGACAGATCCTACACATACGAGACAGATCCTACACATACGAGACAGATCCTACACATACAAGACAGATCCTACACATACGAGACAGATCCTACACATACGAGACAGATCCCATACATACATTTACAATTTTGCATCAAAAAAAAAATTGCCTTCTCCTACTCACGATGAAAAGTGTCAAGTTTAATGTTTGTTGTTACCAGTCCACCACTTATTTTAACCCAGTTAATGTGACTGCAGAGGTGACATCCACACCAGCATCAAGTGACTGGCCGAACACTCACATATAACAATTCAACTCACGGCGGCATTAGGCAGAATTTAAAGTTAGGAAAGAGTTATAATCATAACCATAATTTTTAAAGGGGTGGACAGATAAATCAGCGGAAGGCCTCGGTCAGATGACCAAAAGCTCCAGTGGTGGGTCATCATATGATTAAGACTCGCGTCAGGACACACTCGTCCTGTTTCCTGACAAATCTTACCTAACCTTAAAGTTAGTGGTTGAGTGGTGTGAAAACCATTCAGTGTTGTGATGAGCCAATGATGATACTCAGGTCACTTGTTCTCTCCAGGCTGGAAGACTTCTGAGTACTAACGGTAGAGCTGGAAAATGTACAGAGAACTTTCACTATTCGTATAAATTTAGTCAATCCTCTGAATTATTAGGAACTTCTGAAGCCCCTTAATATTCATACCGTAGTAAGAAAAGTGAGCTATGTTCCCCCATGTTATATTCCGTCACACAGAATGGGTTTCGTACACCAGGTGTCAACCTGACCTTTGACACCTAAGGACATGAGGAGATCGACAAGCACTTCAAAATTCTGCTCCAGTTAGAGCAAAAGGCTCTATTACTTGGTAACTGCTCACATAGGATGATTTGTGTATAGTACATCCAGAGCCACACTAAGTGCCCTTCTTATATTTATGTACGCAAGAAATTTAGAGAAAATATTAATGTTAGGTTAGGTTAGTTTTAGCTGGGTCAGCGTATATTATGATATACTTTTCACAGCTGGTGTGGTTCACACAGCTGGCGTGGTTCACACAGCTGGCGTGGTTCACACAGCTGGCGTGGTTCACACAGCTGGCGTGGTTCACACAGCTGATGTGGTTCACACAGATGGTGTGGTTCATACAGGCGGTGCCCCCTCACAGCTGGTGTCACACGTCTCTGCGGTCAGAAACTTCCTAGCAACATTAATTCCTCTCGGAATATCGTGCTGCCAGATTAATAAGACCAATTCCGAGCTCGAAGCTACGAGTCACAGACACGAGCAGCTCTTATTCAGACCTTCACCAGCTCAGCTAGTATACGAGGCCGTGCAGATCACGCCATAACTCAAAATTAAAGCTTTATGCAACTGAAATACTTACCTTAATGTTTAAACTCGATTCCACCTGAGTATTATTCTGTCCTAGATCTTAAAGCTTGTTTGTAGAGTATGAGGTGTTCAGTGGATGAAGAAATGAGGGCAGAAGTTAGGTAAGGTTCGTCAGAAAACAAGGCAAGCGTTTCCTGACGCGGATCTGTCACATGATGACCCGCAGCTGGAGTTATTGGTCATCTGACAGATGCCTTCCGCTGGCTTACCTGTCCATCCCTTTAAAAAATATGGAATTAGATTCCTTGTATTGACGAATAGGGCAGAGGTGTAAGTCTCGGTGTATATATACTGATATTTTACTTCAATCCGTACTTTAAGGGTTCAAGTATTCTTGACTGGTGGTGAACAGATGACACGCATCCTGAATGACCCTTTGAGTGAGTAATCGACAGATTTTAAACCCCAGTAACCAGCCCTGAGGGTGACAGAGGGGCCCAGTTAGGAGGCGAAGCCTAGGACAAGTAACTTGTTAGGAAAAAATTAACTAAGAAATATAAAAAATTCCTTCGGGTCAATTAGAGAAACAATGAGTGACGTATTTCCTCATCTGGGAACCATTACGTAAAGTATATGAATGTCCACCATCTCTGGCAACTCCCATGCAAATTCCAGGTGCAAGATGTTATTCACAAGGAAGTTGTACTTGCATCTGTTGGAAAACAGAGTTGCTAGCACCCCCACCCAGCTGAAATTTATCCCTTAAGTCCTTGAATAACTTACTCTATACGACCTGTTTCCTAGAAAGATTGTGTTGCTGTTCATTCTCCAGTTAAACAACGGCATTTAATACCACCCGCGCTCTTTACTCAGTACACACTGTGATGTACATATGTACGAAAGAGAAGGTAGACAGTAATCATACAGGAAGGTTCTACCCTCTTGTCATACAAGACAGACACAGACAGCGCCCTATGTGATAAACGGAAGCCTGTTACATGTTCTGCACTCTGTTCTTCCATACAAGATGCCAGGTGAATTTCACAAACTTCTCCTTATATTTAACTAACGCATACAATGCCATGTACACTGGTATTACACTAGACAGCTGCTTCATTACAAACACACAAGCTGGTAAGGGTTGTCTAGGACATGCGAGCAGGGGAATACGTATGGTAAGAAGATTAGTGAATATACATGCCACTATGCATAGGCTTTCGATAAATGGAAAAAGAAAAACTTGTAGCTGAGCGATGTAGATGTACGGCAAGGAAGCAGAGAGATAGTCGTAGGTCACGAAGCACTACGATAATTTAAAATGTTGTAATTGGCAGAGAGTAAACAGAGGTCGCTGGACCAGAGATACTCGTAAGCACTAATAACCTGCACACAGGTGAGAAGCTTACGACGACGTTTCGGTCAGACGTAGACCATTTACAAAGTTACACTAAGACAGAAGAGCGTAACTTTGTATATGGGTTATTTGTACTGTTCCAGTCACGGTATTGTGACTCTTTGTTCTTTATACTCTCATGCTCACTTTCCTGTATCAGTACCTGCTTATATAGTCATCTTTCTCTTGTGTTCTCCACTGACTTGATGAAGCTGTGTGGGCGAAACGTTGGTGTCACGCCGTCTTGGCGGTATTTACATAATGCTATATACTGACAGCCACCTTCAAGGCAGGCGAGACAAAAGAGAACTTTCACTGCCTGTATACCAGCTGGGCTGTGGTTCGTATGTCGGTTTGAGTGTGGCCAGCAGTAACAGCCTGGGTGATCAGGCTCTGAACCACCGCGAGATCTGGTTATGGACCGGGCCGTGGGGGCGTTGACCCTCCCCGGAACACCCTTCAGGTATACTCAACCAAGCCTCTGTACTACTGGGAACAAGAAGTTCCTTAAAGTGTATTCCTTGGAACGTAGGTGAAAAAGGTACATAATAATATACACCTGGAAAATCCTGGATGAGTAGCTCCAAACCTGAACACCGAAATCACTCCGTATGACAAGAAATTTGGCAGACGATGCAAAAATATCTTCACTATAGAGTAGGGGGCGCAATAAGTACACCGAGAGAGAACTCGATGAGTGTCAGAGGTCCCCGACTGCTCAACGCGCTCCCTTCGTGCATACGGGGAATTACCAACAAACCTCTGGCTGTCTTCAAGAGGTATCTAGACAATTTCCTCAAACTAGTTCCAGCCCAGCCGGGCTGTGGTTCGTAGGTTTGACCTCGTGCGGCCAGAAGTAACAGCCTGATTTGCCAGGCCTTGACCCCTCCAGGTTTGGTCTGGTGTGGAACTGAGCCGCAGGGGCATTAACCCCTCAGAAGCGTCCTTCAGATATTCTTCAGATAACCGATACAAAAACTTATTACAAAGATATATTCATGGGAAACACTAAACTCACTGGGATCAAACAACTTGCAGAACGGGAGGTAATTAGGTATAATCCAAGGAAGGGGAGGATAGATTAAATTCCTCGCATCAAAAGCCCTTCACAAGCATAAAAGCACCCACCTGGAAGTGTCATGAGAGGTCAGCTACTGGGTAGCAGCTGACAAGAAAGTCACTCAACTGTCAACTCATCCTCTTAATAACAGACAGTATTTCAGTGTTGGTAAGATAGTCAAACGGGTGACTGTTTACCGAGCCTTAAACAGTGATTACCTAATATATGTAAATACTGCCCTGCCTGGGTCACTGTTTTCTGTTCGAATGTCACAACTTTTTATCGTCTTGCATTTCATTTATCGCCACTATGGTTAGTTGAAATTAGTTACTTCTTATTGACAGAAGACACTAACTTAACCTAGGCTAGCCTAGTCTAGCCTACATAACGTAAACAGATAAATATGCTGCAAACCGTATGTGAGGAATCAACACAAAATTTGCTAGAATAAGTTGAAATAAGACAAGACCTCTTCCTTTCCCATGTTTATTGAAGATCTGTCAGGACTGATTTTGTCTATGAATACCTCAAGGTAAAAAAGGCACAATACTGTGACTGGGACATTACACAAAAAAAACTCTCACACAGGACAAAGTTATGACGAAGTTTCCGTCCAAGTTGGACTGAAATGTCGTCCTAAGTTTCTTTCTATATGCGGGTTATTTATGTAAGGTAAAAAGATACTTGATAACGGCCTTTCGCCCGCCTTTGTATGTAGCCCCATTGTGTATAAGCATGAGCTATATTCATAAAAGGCATAAGATTAAATGTATACGCCGGTGTATTAGGAGTTAACTGTGCGTACTTTCCAGCACACACATCTGATTCCTCAGGACAGACTCTAGCACATGCAAATTACTTCTTTACCCACAGAAAGATGGTTCATGGCGTCCCCCTTGCCTCCAGGGAGTCCAGTGAGCGCTTCATTTCTGGTTTACGACTTCCCTGTTATTCACAACCTGAGGAAACTTTCCCTTATCACCTCTCGGATGAAAACACAAGCACAAAACACATGGGAACGCGCCACCCGTCACTAGTGAAAGGCTCACATCTCAGCTGACCATTTTTCTTCTCCATGCTACAAAACAATACGAGCATGAATTAAATAAGTAATTGTTATGGTATGTATATATACGTATGCACCCCTGGCTAAGTCATTAAGTTCCTCTATCATCAGAAAACAGCAGTTTCAGTCTCATGATTTCTCCTACGATTTTCTTCCTCCACCCCCAGTAGATTTTTAGTACAATGTGATTGGGTTTAAAATGAATATAGAGATCACAATTACAAGTATGATAAGGGTCTCCTTCAGATCTTCATGTTTTTTTTTTTTTAGCCTGAGCGGAGTAAGCACCATGAGTTTAACCTCGGAACGGCTAGACTGAGGCGATGTAACTGGAAGATTACACCCCTTCCATATGAGCTCTGTTTCCATGAATCTGGAAATCATTGAGAAAACTTCCTGACTCACAGTCTAAGTCTCTATTTTTGAGTATGTTGGCATCCTGATCAGCAACACCATTCTGCTGACAAATAATAAAGATATACTTATTAGCCATGGTGCAGTACCTACACCTGCGTAATCTTACACCATATATCAGCCATTCTTACAGGGATACAATGTGATATCACTGGAACCAGAAGTTGGATGACCAACACCTTGGGACACGATAACGTTATGAAAGTGCATGGAGCTTTATACTAGTCTACTTAAAAATTCTAAGAATGCCAAATCAAAATGGCAAGAAGTACCATAATAACTAATATGGCAGAAAGAAAACTACTGACATAATACCCAAGACGCCCAACCACTAAGATAATCAAGGTGAAAATAAATTAATGTATTGCCTATAGTAATATATTGAAATACAGAAGAGCGAACTAAAACAGAAATACATTATAGTGTATTTAACGAAACTTTTCTCCCAGTCTGCTACATGAATATATAAACGTGAATGCCTTATTCTGCACATGCGCCGGCATAACCAAGGAATTTATACAGGCTGCGTTCCCCAGGTTTCTTGATGCCGGTGATGGGGGGGGGGGGCTCCTAATCCAAGGAAATGAATCTGCTCTTCCCTTCCTTGGATCAAAACTGAATGCCTTCCATTCCCTCAGGTGCTATATAACCCTACGGGTTTGGCGCTCTCCATTAATGTAATTATTATTATACAAGCTGGAAGTAACACGCACAAGAAATATATTAATTATCTTGTTCGGCAGTGTACAGTCCTCATTACCAGAGATCATGTCACTGAAGAATGCTTCTAACGTTAAAAAATATTCAATTTATTGAGCATTTTTAATGTTCAATTTATTGGAATTTTGCTAATGTTTGACAGGACACGATTCTAGAATGTCACGTTTAAATAGAAGTTACATGTCAATTCCTCAGCATTTGACACCTGTACAGTTCCTACAGGGTTTATATATTGCTTCAGTCTGGTCTTTGGAGTCCATCATCATTCGTCCAATGTACACACAGTACATGGCTTGTCATTGTGTAAGTGATAAACACATTTCATGATCATTTTAAAGACGCCTTAACAACACTTCCCCCAGTCCTCACACCGCCTTAATATTCAACACACATGGTAAGCCCACAAACACTTTTCATGCTACTATACCAGTCACGAAAATAGGGTAAAACAGTGTTTATTGTCCGTGATGTTGAAGGCCACGAGTATTCACAGCACCGAATTCTACCATAGCAAAAAAAAAAAAAAAATCTGTAGAAGGCAATAAGGCAGAATATGTTCTGAGAAATGTTCTCGTTTTAAGATACAAACTTCCTCATGCCACCACTGAAAGTATGCACAGCCAGTAAGCGAGCAGCTAGCAGTAGGTACAGTCACACCAGGAGCAGCATTATTAGCTGCCAGCAGATGCACACTGTCAGCAGTATTAGCAGCTGCCAGAAAGTACAGACACACTGCTAGCAGGCTCACGTACAATGCCAGCAAACACACACATTACGAGCAGGTACAGACACACTGCCAGCAAAATTAGCAGATGCCAGCAGGCACAGACACACTGCCAGCAGGTACATACTGCCAGCTACACTTTTACCAAACCCATCCCATGCATGTCGTCGGAACAACAATTAAAAACCAGTGAGGCTGGGAATATTCCACTTCGTGTGTAATAACAGCAAGAGCACGGAGCTGCAGGAATGTAGAACACCAGAGAGGGAGGAGGGGATGGGGAGAGGGAGAAGGAAGGAGAAGAGGGAAAGAGAGGAGGAAATCAGAGAGGGAGGACGGGGGTAGAGGGAGAAGGGGGAAAGAGAGGAAGAGAGAGAGAGAGAGAGAGAGAGAGAGAGAGAGAGAGAGAGAGAGAGAGAGAGAGAGAGAGAGAGAGAGAGAGAGAGAGAGAGGAGGAGGAGGAGGAGGAGCATCAACAACAGCATCTAGGGAAGCTGCAGCTACCAAAGGGAGCAAAATGGTACTGAAATTGAAAGCAATTCTAAATATTTTTTCTCATACACAAAATCCAAGGCAAAAAATTACATCACAAGATTGGATCCTTGTTCAAAGGAAATGGAACTTGCACTGATGACAAAAAGGTGAGCGAAATATTGAGGCCACAATACGACCCTCTGCCCAGTGAGCCGTTAATTAGAATAAAGATCGGCAGTCCAAATAAATTTTCCATAAGATTCAAAACTCCAGCGACATCTTGTTTTCTGACATAACGCCACCCTCACTCCACTTCCAAGAAGCCATTACCCCAGGCTCAGATTCGTGGAACTCCGAACAACTCCAGAAACCCCAGGTCCAGACTCTGTCTCCTATGTGTGGTGACACAGATCTCACCAAACAGTGTAACTGATATAGTTACAATCCACAGATATGAGAAAAAAATAAATAACAAAACTACAGACTGATACCACTAACGTCCCACATTATCAAACTCTCTGAAAGAATTTTAAGCAAGATTGAATACATGAATACACAACTGCGCAATCCAGGGCAAAACAGGATTAGAGCAGGTCGCTCCTGCCTCTGGCAACTGAAGACTATTATAACGTCTTGGATACACCGGAAGACAAAAAAGATTCAGTATACACGGACTTTGCAAAAGCCTTCGCCAAATGTTACAGTGTAATACTGCACACAATGCTAGTAAAAGGAACAACTAGAAAAGTTAATAAATGGATATTTAACTTACTAATAAATTGAACCCAATGACTAAGAATCAACAAAGTTAACAAAAGAGGCTGCCACAGCGAAAACTTGTTTTTCTAGGCACAGTACTCGCCCCAAATCTCATTCTCATTCATTCATATCCTACATGGATAGATACAGAGTAGCACTGTTTCGTCTCTCACACACGATACATTGAGGATACAACAAGTCTGAAGTTTATATTAATTATCCATGTTATCTAGCGAGCCGTAGAAAACAATATGACGTTTACCTGGAGTCGCTTCCGGAAGGCACCGTCCCTGTGGCCCGGTTCCAGACCAGGCCTCCTGGTTGCTGGCCTGATCGATCGAGCTGTTAGTGACCTCCATCTGCAGTCCAATGTATGCACCACAACCCTGCTGTTCGGAAACTATTTGTGGTGAATCTGTCGAATTTCCTTATGCGTAAAGAGAGGGCGCTGAAGAGTGGTGGTCTCTAAACACTAAGTTCTTTCTCAGTGTGCTCATCGCTCCCCTGCTTCTCACTGGAGGTATCCTGCACTGTCTACAGTGTTCATAGTATTTTCTAATAATGTTAAGCGCTAAACCCATGCGAGTCATCCAGCTCAAGACACTGTTAAGGCTCCCTTTTAACTCGTTACAAATTTGAGCAACAACACACTGGATTTTCCGACAATACAAGCCCTATAGAATAGAACAGCCGCACACTGCGAGTGTACCCATAATGCAAATCATATAGACTAGGGTAGCTACACACTGCGGGTGTATCTAATCTTAATAAAACTAAGCAGCTCCCATACCTTTCATAACAGAAAGACGAAACAGACACAGTATTGTGATTTTTGGAAGATTCTCACAAACTTTGCACATACTGATCGCGTCATTAGAAAACCTTTTAACTGAGTCTAGAGTTCGTCTGTCGGTGGCGACCGGGAAATATATGATTTTTCTTCGAAATTAAATCAGATTGTAATATATTTTTTTGACTAAATAAAAAAACATTATTAGCAATTACCAATTAGTTTGAAGACGTCGTTGACAAATTGCAAGTCAGAAACCAAAATATTTATAGTATTACAATAATGATAAAATGCTCTGGTACGAGAGGCAGGGAACCACACGTGGATTTCTAACAAAAAAAAAATATTATAAATCTCGACCTCCAACTGAGGTCCTCATCGGCAGGTACAACTATACACATTTAATGAGGGATATGTAAAGACAAAGAAATACCAACTAAAAAATAGTGAAATGAACTCATTACAAATTATATGCCAAGCAAACAACTATCTTCTGATGAGGGCCTCAACTAGGAGTCGAAACATAAATTTTATTTTACGGTTTCTGTCTATATGTTGATTCGTGCATCTCATCATCGACAAGTGTTCGTTACACTTCTCTTTTCGAACAAACTGGAGCGTTTTCGAAGCTGATGACGTCATATTTACGTCTACACATACTGCCAGCAACAATCCTGTCACTTGACTTGATACAAAATGATAACTGAATTTAGAATCGACAGTATGTAAATAAACGCACACTGCGGGATACAGTATAGCTTTTTATTGTGAAGACGTCTCGTCCACCAGGGACTATCAATTAATAAAGTCCTTAGTGAGCGAAACGTCTTCCCAGTAAGCTGCCATAACCTTCACTAACATACTGTCGGAACACCTTCCAGGTATACTGTCTGAACACCCTCCAGGTATACTGTCTGAACACCCTCCAGGTATACTGTCGGAACACCCTCCAGGTATACTGTCGGAACACCCTCCAGGTATACTGTCGGAACACCCTCCAGGTATACTGTCGGAACACCCTCCAGGTATACTGTCGGAACACCCTCCAGGTATACTGTCGGAACACCCTCCAGGTATACTGTCGGAACACCCTCCAGGTATACTGTCGGAACACCCTCCAGGTATACTGTCGGAACACCCTCCAGGTATACTGTCGGAACACCCTCCAGGTATACTGTCGGAACACCCTCCAGGTATACTGTCGGAACACCCTCCAGGTATACTGTCGGAACACCCTCCAGGTATACTGTCGGAACACCCTCCAGGTATACTGTCGGAACACCCTCCAGGTATACTGTCGGAACACCCTCCAGGTATACTGTCGGAACACCCTCCAGGTATACTGTCGGAACACCCTCCAGGTATACTGTCGGAACACCCTCCAGGTATACTGTCGGAACACCCTCCAGGTATACTGTCGGAACACCCTCCAGGTATACTGTCGGAACACCCTCCAGGTATACTGTCGGAACACCCTCCAGGTATACTGTCGGAACACCCTCCAGGTATACTGTCTGAACACCCTCCAGGTATACTGTCGGAACACCCTCCAGGTATACTGTCTGAACACCCTCCAGGTATACTGTCTGAACACCTTCCAGGTATACTGTCTGAACACCCTCCAGGTATACTCAACCACTGTATTACTACAATGGTAACAATTAGGTAAAAAGACACTTAGTTCAGAGTAAAGTTTAATTACGGTGCAGCAGCTGGACTAAGGTGTTCCCCGAGCACAGGCTTGAACAAACATCTGTTCTACAGTGTCTGTCCACCTCAGAACCGGGTAACAACAGCCTTAGTTTAATGCATTACATATCTGACTTCGGCAAGGAAAAAAATGACCGTATTACAATGGTTTTATCATACTGTTGTGGATAAGACATCTAGAAATTAAAGACAGTAGTATTCGAATTAATAGTCTCCGAGTATTATCATCCGATAACTCAAGGAAGGAATGTGGTTTATTTCCGTTTTGGTCAAGAGGGGTGTTCTGATCAGCCAGGTTGTGGTGAGTGGTTCAAGCAGCTAAATCCAGACTGATTAGAAAATCAACCAGGCGTCCTGGTCTGGGATCAGGCCGCGGGGGCGATGACTGAATCAACACCATGTTGTTTTCCCTTATGATGCGACCCTATGATGGCCCCGTGGTCTGGTGGCTAAAACACACTCTTCACACGGCGAGGGTCCGGGTTCAATTCCCGGAGAGGGTAGAAACATTGGGCGTGTCTCCTTACACCGGTTGTCTATATTCCCCATCAGTAAAATGGGTACCTTGGTGTTAGGCGACTGGTGTGGGCCGCATCATGGGGCAAAAACTGACCTAATTTGCCAGAAATGCTCTGCATAACAAGCGGCTTTCTATATGGGCCTGTATACCTTGTACATGTACTTGTAGAAATAATTATTATTATGATTATTATTATTATTACTTTTAGTATTATGAGAGCCGACTATCTCGTACCATCAATAACAAAAACATAAAGTGGGACCAAGTAAACCAAGTCCTAACCGATATAAGCTGGGAAGATATACTAAGCAACACAGACCCAAACTTATGCCTAGAACAGATTAACTCGGTGGCACTCGATGTATGCACAAGGCTTATTCCTCTAAGAAAAAGGAGGAGTAGATGTAAAATAGAAAGAGACAGGCGCTCCCTTTACAGGCGACGGAAAAGAATAACAGCGGCTAAAAGAGGTCAATATATCTGAAATGCGCAGGGAGACACTGGTCAGAGAAATAGCAAGCATCGAACTTAAGCTAAAAGAATCCTTTAGGAGTCAGGAATCGCGGGAAGAACTAAAAGCCATAAATGAAATCGAAAGAAACCCAAAGTATTTCTTCTCCTATGCCAAATCAAAATCGAGAACAACGTCCAGTATTGGGCCCCTACTTAAACAAGATGGGTCCTACACAGATGACAACAAGGAAATGAGTGAGCTACTCAAGTCCCAATATGACTCAGTTTTTAGCAAGCCGCTAACCAGACTGAGAGTCGAAGATCAAAATGAATTTTTTTATGAGAGAGCCACAAAATTTGATTAACACAAGCCTATCCGATGTTATCCTGACGCCAAATGACTTCGAACAGGCGATAAATGACATGCCCATGCACTCTGCCCCAGGGCCAGACTCATGGAACTCTGTGTTCATCAAAAACTGCAAGAAGCCCCTATCACGAGCCTTTTCCATCCTATGGAGAGGGAGCATGGACACGGGGGTCGTCCCTCAGTTACTAAAAACAACAGACATAGCCCCACTCCACAAAGGGGGCAGTAAAGCAACAGCAAATAACTACAGACCAATAGCACTAACATCCCATATCATAAACATCTTTGAAAGGGTCCTAAGAAGCAAGATCACCACCCATCTAGAAACCCATCAGTTACACAACCCAGGGCAACATGGGTTTAGAACAGGTCGCTCCTGTCTGTCTCAACTACTGGATCACTACGACAAGGTCCTAAATGCACTAGAAGACAAAAAGAATGCAGATGTAATATATACAGACTTTGCAAAAGCCTTCGACAAGTGTGACCATGGCGTAATAGCGCACAAAATGCGCGCTAAAGGAATAACAGGAAAAGTCGGTCGATGGATCTATAATTTCCTCACTAACAGAACACAGAGAGTAGTCGTCAACAGAGTAAAGTCCGAGGCAGCTACGGTGAAAAGCTCTGTTCCACAAGGCACAGTACTAGCTCCCATCTTGTTCCTCATCCTCATATCCGACATAGACAAGGATGTCAGCCACAGCACTGTGTCTTCCTTTGCAGATGACACCCGAATCTGCATGACAGTGTCTTCCATTGCAGACACTGCAAGGCTCCAGGCGGACATCAACCAAATCTTTCAGTGGGCTGCAGAAAACAATATGAAGTTCAACGATGAGAAATTTCAATTACTCAGATATGGTAAACATGAGGAAATTAAATCTTCATCAGAGTACAAAACAAATTCTGGCCACAAAATAGAGCGAAACACCAACGTCAAAGACCTGGGAGTGATTATGTCGGAGGATCTCACCTTCAAGGACCATAACATTGTATCAATCGCATCTGCTAGAAAAATGACAGGATGGATAATGAGAACCTTCAAAACTAGGGAGGCCAAGCCCATGATGACACTCTTCAGGTCACTTGTTCTATCTAGGCTGGAATATTGCTGCACTCTAACAGCACCTTTCAAGGCAGGTGAAATTGCCGACCTAGAAAATGTACAGAGAACTTTCACGGCGCGCATAACGGAGATAAAACACCTCAATTACTGGGAGCGCTTGAGGTTTCTAAACCTGTATTCCCTGGAACGCAGGAGGGAGAGATACATGATTATATACACCTGGAAAATCCTAGAGGGACTAGTACCGAACTTGCACACGAAAATCACTCACTACGAAAGCAAAAGACTTGGCAGACGATGCACCATCCCCCCAATGAAAAGCAGGGGTGTCACTAGCACGTTAAGATACCATACAATAAGTGTCATGGGCCTGAGACTGTTCAACTGCCTCCCAGCACACATATGGGGGATTACCAACAGACCCCTGGCAGTCTTCAAGCTGGCACTGGACAAGCACCTAAAGTCAGTTCCTGATCAGCCGGGCTGTGGCTCGTACGTTGGTTTGCGTGCAGCCAGCAGCAACAGCCTGGTTGATCAGGCGCTGATCCACCAGGAGGCCTGGTCACAGACCGGGCCGCGGGGGCGTTGACCCCCGAAACTCTCTCCAGGTAAACTCCAGGTACCTGTGTACCGTGAGGTAAACTGATACAGCTGGTGTAACGAGACTTGCCCATGCGGTTTACCTCGCCTGATGGTCTTTGTTAGTGATCTAAACGGGGTAACATATTGAAGAGCAATGGTAGAAGACAAATGCAGAGAGGAACTTTGGTAAAATGTTTCGCCCATGGACAGGCTTCTTCAGTCAATATCTTGCATGGACCGAAGAAGCCTGTTCATAGCGATACGTTTTCAATAGTAACACATTCCCCGTCTGCTGGCAGCGATGAACACTCGCAGAGGCGAGAACCTCTTAATTATCAAAGACCAAAGCAGGTTTTTGTTCTAAACTATGAAACAGAACACTTCTTCAGGCTGAGGGACTGACCGCTTCAAAACTACGTCTTTCATGAAATATGAACACTTAAGCAGTATAATGTAATCCTTTATTGACAACGTTTTGCCCACACAGTGAGCTTTATCAAGTCACAAACAGATCTACCTGGGTGAGAGATACGCGAGTATTTATAGGATGAGAATGCTGGGTCAGGTGGAGAAAGCTGCATGTGACAATCTTCCGAGTAGGGTGATAGAGTCTAGAACCTTGGGTAGCTTTAAAAAGAGATTGGATAAGTATATGAGTAGACCTTCTGCAGTTTTCCTCCTTTCTTGTGTTATGTGGGATAGCGATGAAGACGTTTCTTGGCAAGGGGTTCAGCTATGTTATAGAAGCCGTTGTTCTGATTGAATTTGTTGGATATACAGATAAGCGATAATTCCAGGATTCTTTGGTATTGAGTGTTGTCTTCTCTGGAGATAAGTCTTGCATTTCTGTAGTTGATTAAATGGTTGTGTGAATTTAGGTGTTGAACATGGCTCATCAATACCGTTTTCTATGAACAGGATCGTAGACCTATAACTCCTTGGAAAAAAAAGGTGCTACGAGTTTCCTGGGAGAACTAGGCTTCAAGCTCCTCAAAACTACTATAGGCCCAAAGGATGCCACCTTTCTCTTTCAGCATATAAGTGTGGCGATCTAGAGTGGCAATATCTGCTACACCCTTGGCTCCCATCCACAATAAGAGGCTTGATAAGATCCACAGCTTAAATTAAGTCTCCATGTATAAATTGTAATTGTCAGCGTCATTAGTTCTCAAGAAAAGTGTACCAATAAACTAGAGAATGAATAGGGAATATTATAAAGATCGCGGACTATCACAAATAACATGCACTTAGGAGAGAAACGTTATGAGGATGTTTCGGTCAATCGTGGACCACTGTCAAGTCACAATGATCCAGGACAGACTGAAACGTCGTCATAAGGTTTCCCTTCTCAGTGCCGGTTATTTGTGAATTGTTCCAGCAATGGTATTGGGAATTTTATTCCCTAGCAAGGACTATAAACATGGACGAGGATTGTAATTATGGAAGATTACAGAGGTGGAGATTATAAATAAGGAAGGGGAATATAGAGGAGGAGGATTACAAACAGGGAAGAATGCAAACAAGGGTTATAAACAGGAAAGATTGTATATAAAAGGGGAATTTGTAAAGAGAGACATATAAGGGTTATAAATAGGCGGGAGGATTAAAAATAGGGATTATAAGAAGGATTATAAATAACTAGCACTATAAACAAGGACGAGTAAAAATTGGAAGGATTAAAATGTTATAAATAGGGGATGGTCATAAATGAGAACTATAAATAGGGAGGATTATACATAGGAAATGGGATTAATTAATAGGAGAGAATGAGAAAGTTTGACATACAAATGGACAATAGAAAAAAACTTATTTTGAAAGAACTAGCAACCATTTGTGAAAACAATTCAACCAGAAGGAACAAACTGATTCAACCAGAAAGACGAATGAGCCACTAACAAGGGGTGGAAAAAAACACGTACCTGGAGGATATACGAAGGATGTTTTCAGGGGTCAACGCCCCGGTGGTACATTATCACGAACAAATCAAAAGTGGATGGGCCGCTTATCCTTATCCCCCTTCCTCTTCTATCCTCAAAGCTACTCAATCCCTTTCTATCCTTACTCATCATTCTTCCTTACAAGGACCGTAATGGAAATAAGTCACTTTT
Organism: Cherax quadricarinatus; assembly: GCF_038502225.1. Lineage (NCBI taxonomy): Eukaryota > Metazoa > Arthropoda > Malacostraca > Decapoda > Parastacidae > Cherax > Cherax quadricarinatus. The sequence continues at coordinate 18,958,581 of NC_091350.1, read as the reverse complement.
CTGGATGGTTATTTCGTAGTTATGTTCTGTTATCACTGGACTCCTGACGAACCTTACCTAACCTAACTGGACTTGTGGATGCCATCGGTTAGCTATGATCTGTTTATTCTTTTTGTCAACTGTTTGACTTTTAATACCGCAATGTTTATTACTAAGGCTTTGCATTGTCTTAAGAAAAACACAAATGCAAGGTGTTTTGCACATATGTTATTAAGACAACTGTGATTATCTGGAAATTTGTAACTGTACTTAAATAAACTTACAAGAACTTCAATGGAAATTTACAAGGACCCCAATGGAAATAAGTCATTGACTTTCTTGGGTTATCCTAGGTAATCTGCACATATGCTGCGATGTATGATAATTTATGTAATTGTATGTATGTGTAACTATACCTGAATAAACTTACTATTGGGCAACACTTACGGTAGTCACTCCACCGAGTCTTGTGACCGTTTTCTCTCAAGCAGAGCTGCACCACTTTCTTTGTTGCACTACAATATCAAGGGTAACTAAGGAATATTGTATACATCGCGTTACGAAATACGTAAAGCTACGGAGCCGCAACCACTATAGTTGGCTTATTAGATTAAAAAAAAAGTGGTAGTACATTCATGAAGGGCGGAGGGGTAGTGGTAAACCCGCAGGGGCTATACAATGCCTGGGGGATGGAAGGTCTTCTAACTTGATTCATGAGCCCCTCACCAGCATCAAGGAACTTCCCTTGAGAGGTTATTAGGTTTACAGCCTATCAAGTACACGAGGGTCATCAAGGCTACTTGTAACCTGTACACTACGAGTAAAGAATAGTTTAACTTTTAGAACAGGGACTAAAGTAAACTTTCGAAGTATATACACAGATATACATCTCTCGGTGTATATAAACTGATCATATAACACTATACTATGCTCAGATATGACGGAGAAAGCTGAATTATTGTGATTACTGGAAACTGTTGCTATAATTATGGAGAAACGCTATTATTCCTTGGATGAAGTTCATTTCACTAGCATTAAAGTACCGTATTATAGAAGGAAGGAAACTAGCAACATGCCGCAAAAAAAAAAAAAATGAAAACAACACACCCAGGTAATAATACACATAGCAGATATCAAAAAGACTTTCTCAGTATTAAGTCTGGATAACCCAAGAACGCCAACCAGTGGCGATGCTCTCCCTTCATCCCCTCACTCGTCTACTCCACGTTGTGACTCACAACACAACAGTCTGCTAACTCTAAGAGTAGTTGATAAATTAGACACATGTGCAACACTTGGGTATCGCTATTGAGGAAACGTTTCGCCACACAATGGCTTCATCAGTCAATATAAAAGAGAATGGTGAAGAACAGGAGTAGTCTGAGGTGATCAGTCCCTCAGCCTTGACTGATTACATCGACTCAAGGCTGAGGGACTGATTACCTCAAACTCCTCTTGTTCTTCGTTCTCCTTTGTATGAACTAATGAAGCCACTGTGTGGCGAAACGTTTCCTCAATAAAGATACCCAAGTGTTGCACATGTGTCTAATTCATCAACTTGTCGGTTCTCTGAACAATTTATCTACATCTAGAGTAGCTATGTACTGCTAGGTGATTCGGGGCAGCTAGTGTAAGGTGATATGCCTGTACGACTAGCTTCGCCCTGGGAGTGAACCCAGGAATGTTCAGCTGCGAGCAGAGGGCTCTACCACTGATCCATGGATAACAGTGTGAATAACAAGGCAACAATACTCACCAAAGAGTTGTCTATCTGGCTGAGTTACTGTGCTTACCTGCAACCACAAACAAATATTTGTTAGTACACACTATCTTATAATCTATATAATGTACTTTGTTTCTTTAGGACATCATACAAATGAATTAGTAGCGCGCACACCACGCGCACACCACACACACACACACACACACACACACACACACACACACACACACACACACACACACACACACACAGTATATACTGATGCAATTAAAGACATAACATTGCACTAGATATACCAATCACCCAGACATATATTTTGTTGAAATAAATAATTAATATTACTTTCAAGAGGTAATTTGATAGAAATCATCGCAGATCAACCAGATTGTGGTGACTGACCTGGGGACTGAGTGGCAAACGCCAGTCTTAACTGACTAACTTAACCAAGGCAGGGTGGTCCGACAAAGAAAAACTTGCATCATTCGCTCCATCATCACCTTGCCAGAGGCGGGCTTACACTAGTTATAAAACTTCAACATTAACACCCCTCCTTCAGAGTGCAGGCACTGTACTTCCCATCTCCAGGACTCAAGTCCGGCCTGCTGGTTTTCCTGAATCTCTTCATGTTACCTTGCTCACACTCCAACAGCACGTCAGGGCCTAATAATCATTTGTCTCCATTCGCTCCTCACATGCTCACCCATGCTTGCTGGAGGGCCAAGCCCCTCGCACATAAAACTTCCTTTACCCCCTCTCTCCAACCTTTCCTAGGCCAACCCCTACCCCGCCTTCCCTCCACTACAGATTTATACACTCTTGAAGTCATACTATTTTATTCCTTCCTCTCTACATGTCCGAACCCTCCTCAGCCCTCTGGATAATAGTTTTGGTAATCCCGCACCTCCTCCTAATTTCCAAACTATGAATTATCTGCATTATATTCACACCACACATTGCCCTCAGACATGACATCGCTACTGCCTCCAGCCTTCTCCTCGCTGCAACATTCACCACCCATGCTTCACACCCATATAAGAGCGTTGGTAAAACTATACTCTCATACATTTCCCTCTTTGCTTTCATGGACAAAGTTCTTTGTCTTCACAGACTCCTCGGTGCACTACTCACCCTTTTCATTTTGTCAATTCTATAATTCACCTCATCTTTCATAGACCTATTAGCTGACATGTCCACTCCTAAATATCTGAATACATTCACCTCCTCCATAATCTCTCCCTCCAATCTTATATCCAATCTTTCGTTACCTGTTTTTTTTGTTTTATCCTCATCGCCTTACACTTCCCTATATTTACTTTTAATTTTCTTTACATACCCTACCAAACTCATCCACCAACCTCTGCAACTTCTCTTCAGAATCTCCCAAAAGCACAGTGTTATCAGTAAAGAGCAACTGTGACAACTCCCACTTTGTGCTAGATTCTTTATCTTTTAACCCCACACCTCTTGCCAACACCCGAGCATTCACTTCTCTTACGACCCCATCTATAAATATACTGAGCAACTATGGTGACATCGCACATCTTTGTCTAAGGCCTACCTTTACTGGGAAATAATCTCCCTCTCTCCTACATACTCTAACTTGAGCCTCACTATCCTCGTAAAAACTTCACTGCTTTCAGTAACTGACCTATTCCATACATTTGCAACATGTGCCACATTGCTCCCCTATCCACCCTGTCATACACTTTTCCAAATCCATAAATGTCACAAAACTTCTTTATCCTTATCTATATATTGTTCACCTATGCGTTTCACTGTAAATACTTGGTCTACACACCCCTACCCTTCCTAAAGCCTCCTTGTTCATCTGCTATCCTGCTCTCCATCTTACTCTTAATTCTTTCAATAATAACTCTACCATACACTTTACCAGGTATATTCAACAGACTTATTCCCCTATAATTTTTGCAATCTTTTTTGTCCCCTTTGTCTTTAAAATACAAAGGAACTGTACATGCTCTCTGCCAATCCCTAGGCACCTTACCCTCTTCCATATATTTATTAAAAAGCACCAACCACTCCAAAACTATATCCCCACCTGCTTTTAACATTTCTATCTTTATCCCATCAAGAAAGGAGGAACACTGCAACAGGCCTACTGGCCCACACTAGGCAGGTCCTTCTCAAATCCAAACCCATCAACAAAAATAACGAGTTTATCTACAAGATTGGGAGCATTTCTACTTAGACGAGTTTGCAAATTTGAATTTCCAATCTCTTGCTTAACACTCACGAAATCATAACACGATTGCAAATAAATCAGAGAACAGGTGGGGTTTGAACCCATGGTAAGTGTGTCCTAAAACTCACAGGTCCGTGTGTTTGACAATCTATTTGTCGAATATGACGAAGTTCCATTTTTTCCAGACAAGAGATGGAGTCGATTTCCAAAACGCAGATGTCTTCCCGGACTTCGCTAAAACATCTGACAAATGATATCATGGATTAATAGCCCATAAAACGCGGTTAATAGGTATAAATAAGATAACGGATATTCAATTTTCTAACGACTAGAACGCAGTAAAAATAAATAAAGTATAACCTAACCTAACCTTAAATAAGACTCTCGGTACCCTTAGGCACGATCTTTACGTGGTTATTGCTTCTCAGGCAAAAGCACCAACCACAGCTTCGACAGCTCCTTGTCAGCCGCTTCCTCGTATAACTTATAAGAGTGGTTAATACTGACCTGGTTGTCCCTATGGCGGTAGAGTTCACTAATAGCTCTGAAAATTTCGTTCCAAACCTATCGACTACACGCAGGTGATTAATGCTACAAGTCACCTGCACACAGTCAAGAATAAATTAATTCTTAAAATAAAGATTAGAGAAACACGAGTATATATTCCTTGTATATTTCTCACCTAATGTGTTTTATAATTGCAACTCACCTATGGTAATATATCTCCTCAGTTTTAGTTTTCTAGGTTACGGTACCAGTTTTATCATTTCCACAGATGCTAATAGTTTTATTTAGCTGTGATCTGCTTCTGGGGTTTAATCTTCTCCAGCAGCCCGGCTATGGTCCAGGCTTCTCTAGTGATTGCTTGGTCGACCAGGCTATGGCTGTTGGCGACCCGCCAGTCCAAATCTGGTACTCGTGATCCACCCTGTCATTTTCGTGTTATGTTTGTGATCCTTAATTAAGAGAGGTTAGTCGACAATTATGCCAAGGCCTCTTACTATGGGGGGTGAAGATTTGTTCGAATTTTTAACCCGGAGGGTCAGCCACCCAGGATGACCCAAGAAAGTCGGTGCATCATCCAGGAATTGTCTTATTCCCATTTCGGTCCTTCAGTCTTGTCCCCCAGGATGCGACCCACATCAGTCGACTAACACCAGATACCTACTTACTGCTAGATGAACAGTGACAGTGGGTGTAAGGAAACACGTCCAATGTTTCCACCAGTGCCAGGGATTGAACTACGGACACTCAGTGTGTGAGGCCAGAGCGCTGCCATACTGCTGCAGGGTTACCCTCCTGCAGTATAACCACTTTCATTTTTTCTACTCTGCTCAAATAAATCAATCTTGCCAAATACTTGTCATTCACGGGGTACATCTAGCATGTGAAGAAAGGTCACGGTAAATGACTACCAACTCGCTTTAACAGAAGAAGTATGGCAGCTCACTCAAGCGGCCATTTCATGCAGAGGTCGCTGATCGCTGATGGAATGCCCAACCCTACCGACAGAACCCGTGTTCAGTTCCTAGGTAAAGCGAGATAGTCAAGTCTGAAGAATTAGACAAGTGCAACATCTGAGTATCTTTATTTGTAGACGTTTCGCCAACCAGTGGCTTTATGAATACAAGGGCATAATATGAAGAATGCAGAATTATATACAAAAATGAGGTAATCAGTCCGTCAGCCTTGAAGAATCAGAGACAGGCATGAAGTCTGGCGCTTACATACTGGCGTCAGGTGAGGGACTTGTAGCACACGAAGGTATTGTCACTGGTAGATGGGATTCCCCAGTGGAAGTAGGGTATGTGCCAGTAGCAAGCAGGAAGGTTGTGGAGATGTCCTCTGTACGAAGATTCCACCACGTTGTAGTATCTGCCAAGTTGTACATGAATGTATACAATACCGGCAAGATGAAGAATTAGACACGTGTGCAACATCAGATGTTGCATACGTGTCTAATTCTCATCTTGTCGGTACTGTATACCACTCATGTACAACAGTAGTCTCCTTATACCTGCTGACATTGTTCATCTTGCAGTAAATTCATAAGCAGGTATTAATGTACTGTTGTGGATCGGTTCCTCGAGATGACGAGCTTAAGAACCTCAACCGCAGCAACAATGTTCAGGTTACTCTGGTTTAATTACCTCAAGAGGTTAAGCCAAAACCATCGTTGTATAGATCAGTCATTTAAACTGTCTGTGTGAAAGACACAGTGTAACTTCTTTTCTGGGGGTTATTGTTCATATTTTTTGTTTGGTTACCTTAGTCGTGTTCGTCGTCTTAGTCTGCTATCGTAATATTTTTCTATCACCTCCATTGTACGTTCTCACACCGTCATGTAAGTTTATTTAGGTACAGGTACACATAAATACAATTATCATACATTGTTTAACACATCTGTAAATTACCTAGGATAACGCAAAACTCAGTGACTTAATATATCTTTTATTTCTACATGTATACAGCCCTAACTTACATCAATGACATACTACTATATAGAAAGCCCCCTTGTTATGCAGAGCATTTCGGGTAAATTAGTCAAAATTGTCCCAGCATGAGACCCACACCAGTCGAAAAACACCCAACTGTAAGGAAACACGCTCAATGTTTCCATCCTTGCCGGGAATCACGCCATGGACCCTCAGAGTGTGAAGCGACAGCTTTGCCTACCAGGCCACGGACCACTTATTTCCACTGGGGTCCTTGTACTTCCTACACGTGTAAAAAAATAACCCGCACGTAGGAGACAAACTTATGACGATGTTTCGGTCTGACTGAAATGTCATAAGTTTCAGTCACCTACGTGTGGGTTGTGTATTTTTTTTTTCAATTACGGGATTGTGCCTTCTTATACTTCCTGTACGTGGACGTACTTGGCTGGATTCGTTTTCTTTGGCTGCTAAACACCAGAGAAAATGTATTCTCAAAATCAATGTTACGGACCCTCAAACAATTTTAGCTTAATAATAATAATAATAATAATAATAATAATAATAATAATAATAAAATAATTTCTACAAGTACATGTACAACATATACAGACCATAGGTGACATCAATGATATATATAAACAGCCCCTTGTTATGCAAAGCATTTCTTAGCAAATTAGGTCAGTTTTGTCACCAGGATGCGACCCACACCAGTCGACTAACAGCCAGGTACCTATTCTGCTACTTGTACATGGACAGCAGGAAACACGTCCTAATGCTTCCACCCGTACCGGGGTTCGGCCCCTGGACATCCGAGTGTGAGCCGAGTGCGCTAGCAATCGAGCTACGTAATTTTGCACTCTAAGTTTATTTAGGAAAGGTACACACAAGTACAATTATCATGCATAATGCAAATTACCTTGGATAACACCAAAACAAATCACAATACCTTGACTGGAACAATACACAGTTAATGGTACAAGTTGGACCGAAATGTTGTCGTAAGTTCCAGTTTCCTATGTGCGGGTTGTGTCTAGAAACAGACATGCTCAAGATTAATCACCTGATGATCAGGTTCCAACCAACTTGGGATATACTCTGGATTAAGTTACTAGTTAGGTGTTAGGCAGAAACAGGCAAGGTTATAATAAGAGAGAAGAATTTTTAGATAAGATAAGAGATAAGATTTCGTTCGGATTTTTAACCCCGGAGGGTTAGCCACCCAGGATAACCCAAGAAAGTCAGTGCGTCATCGAGGACTGTCTAACTTATTTCCATTGGGGTCCTTAATCTTGTCCCCCAGGATGCGACCCACACCAGTCGACTAACACCCAGGTACCTATTTGCTGCTAGGTGAACAGGACAACAGGTGTAAGGAAACGTGTCGAAATGTTTCCACCCGCCGGGAATCGAACCCGGACCCTCCGTGTGTGAAGCGGGAGCTTTAGCCACCAGGCCACCGGTTTAGAGAAGAGACCAGTTGATAAATTTGACATGTTCAAGATTGGGGTATCTTTAAGGAAACGTTTCGCCACGTAGTGGCTTCATCAGTCCTATACAGAGAAGAATGGTGAAGATCAAAAGGAGTTTGAGGTAACAAGGCCCTCAGACTGGAGTCGATGTAATCAGTCCATCAATCTTGAAAAGAATACATCTTATGCACGAAGAAGTGGCTTATATACTGCAAACAGGTGAGGTGAAGCAGTCGTAGGAGATATAGTGGACAAATCCACATGTGGAATTAGGTCAAGCCTATAGGTTAGGCAAGTGAAGAATTCCCTGTATTAAGATCCCAAGATGTTGCTGTGTCTGACAGGAATGTAGATAAATGGTTCGGAGAACCGACAAGTTGATAAATCAGATAATATGCGAAACACTTGGGTATTTTCACCATTCTTCTTTGTATAGGACTGATGAAGCCACTGTGTGGCGAAACGTTACCTTAATGAAGATACTTAAGTGTTGAACATGCTGCTAATTTATCAAGATTTTGTTCGGATATTTAACCCGGAGTGTTAGCCACCCAGGATAACCCAATATAGTCAGTGCGTAATCAAGAAACATTTTATTTCCATTGGAGTCCTTTAATCTTGTTCCCCAGGATGCGACCCACAACAGTCGACTAATACCCAGGTACATACTTCCCGCTAGGTGAACATTGACAGTGGCTGTCAGGAAACCTGGCCAACGTTTCACCTGTGCGGGGGATCGAACCTGGATACCTCACGTATCACCAATGTAATGACGTCACGTCTTTTAATTAATCGCCTAAGTGACCTCTACTTATTGATAACAAGATACTTAGGATGGAGAGGAATAATATTTAACATGGTAGGGACTAAAATAATGAAGTACAGGTGACGGTTCAACTTACAGATGAGCATAAGCTTACATGTTCAGTGCGAGGGTTAGTGAAAGTGTGGAGGGAGGTGAAGGCAAACTTAATACATGAACCCTGGAGGCTACGACCAATCTACGCTAACAATTATCCTTAAGAGACAGGAACTACAAGTTTGACTTCAACAACCTTAAACAGCTCAAACACACACACACACACAGGGAGAGAGTGGACGTAGTAGCGACCAGTGAAGAGGCGGAGCCATGAGCTGTGAATTGACCCCTGCAACCACAAAAAGATGAGTACACACAAAAAAAATAAAGCTACACGAAATCACACAAAGTGAAGGTCTCCAAGTAGATTTACATGCTACAGGGGTGACCAAGTGACTACTGGAGTTCAAGTGCATGGTCTTAAAATATGGTGAAGACAGGAGACGAAATACAACTGGTATCAACAAAAGAGAAATTAGTAGTAAGCATCACACCGAAAATATCACCAGAAAAGCAGAAACTGTATGACTTTGTCAGCCTATGCAAGGTGAGTAAACCTCAGAGGGGCCTTCGGAAATCTCGAAAAATAATCTATTAGGCATCTGTACAAAATGTACTTCAATCTTTGAATACGGTGCCCCAGGTAAGAGCCATCGCCTGATTCAACATGTTAAAACAGTTTGAAAAGGCCTAAAGGTTTTCAAGCAGACTAGTTCCGGATCTACAAGCGAACAATATGAAGAGAAATTAAAGGAATCGAACCTGACGATCCCCGAAAAAGAGGAAGACAAATAGGAACATCATGACATAAAATATTCAGAGGACTTGATACGAGAATATATGACACATAAACAAAAGCTAAAAACAGGGTAGCACGAAAGTGGAATACATAACGTGGCAGTAGTAGAAACTCCATACATAGTTTTAAGTGTAAATATGATAGGGCTGAAGAGACCACAAAGTTGGTAGATGAGGCTGAAGACGGGGCCAAGAACCAGGACAACTCAGTAACCCCACACAATACAGTTTTGTTCTCTATGTAAATCATAAAGCTCTCTATTACGAATTCTGGGAAGCCCAGCGTTTTGGCATTGCATTGGTAGTGGAAGCTGTGTAGGGCCTGGCATGAAAGAGCTGAGGGCAATACATGCAGACCTTGATGGAGCCATTCACCTGATATAATCTCGTTTTCTGCTTCTTTCAAGACCTTGGAAGCTTATATGAAATGCTTTTTCTATTCATTGTGGGATTCCCAGGGAAGGACTTAAGATTTTTAGATATATAGTGAAGGAGACTTTCTAAATACTCGGATGAAATTACCCTTTCGAAATGGAGCCTTCGAAATTATTAATCTGGTATAACTTGTGATAGTTACGTGGAAGTGACCTCTGTCTTGAAATTAAGTGTTATATATATTAGCATATTTGGAACGGAGAGAAAGGCTTGCCTGGTGGCAGTACGAACACAGCATTACCATATGCGACATGATATGCTTCCCACAACATTCCCAGCTGGTACAATTTTTGTTATTGGATTTGTCCTGTTTCATAACCACACCATTGCTTTACAATTTTGTAATTTTGGGTTGTCAAGAACACCAGTTATACCAAACACTAAAAACGAGTACAACAGTACAGAGTTTGAGCTTGAGAAGGACATGCCTAGTGTAGGCCAGTAAGCCTGCTGTCCACTGTAATCTTCAGTGCAACTACAAGAATAAGAGTGATTAGGAATGTTTTCGGTCACGTCATTGCTAGATTGAACAACTACAAAGTCAGTGCTCAGTTGAGCACTGACTTTGTAGTTGTTAACAAGCTATATGATACCTAATTAAATCTTCTAGCCTAAAAATATATGGCATCATCACCACAGTTGAGAACTACATGACATGCTGCCTACGGTCACCTTATCAACCACTAAAAGGATGTTTACTATTCTGCTGAGTCACGCCAGATGAAGATAGGTGAAGAGGATGAATCAAATACGAATTAGTATCATCTTTTTTTGCGTAATGCACCAAAACGTTGGCATTGGAAAAAAATGACACTGGAAAAGTACTAACACAGAAATAAGATCTGCCTTATAGAGTTTAAGAAATAATGAGGACCAGCGGAGAAAAATCTCAGTTGCATCAATGCTGAGAAATGTGTTGTTTCAAACGGGTTATGCAGAACAGATGCCATTTTATCTTCAACAACAACGGGACAAGATTGGTAGTATAAAAATCATGTCAGACTACTTAACGTTTAGTAGAATACAGGAAGCCAATTTAGCCTCAGCCAGGGAAAAAGATAAGGTACATTATGTGAACCACTGCAACGAGCTTACCAAGCCAATGATGGTATTGTTTAGGACACACAGGCCCGTTAATGTTTTAGCTACATTAATCTAGCTAAAACATTATCAGGCAATATATCAAAGCTATAAAGTATACGAGAAATTGTATCGCTTGAACCGAACTAAGTTTTTAATTAATAAAATGATCTCAAAGCGCTTGGAATTGACTGACGAGAGAGAGAGAGAGAGAGAGAGAGAGAGAGAGAGAGAGAGAGAGAGAGAGAGAGAGAGAAAGAGAAAGAGAAAGAGAAAGAGAAAGAGAAAGAGAAAGAGAAAGAGAGAGAGAGAGAGAGAGAGAGAGAGAGAGAGAGAGAGAGAGAGAGAGAGAGAGGGGGGGCAATGTAAAACTGGTGAAAAAATATAAATCCCATGAGCATGACGATTCAGTCTTCTATCAACTGATACAAGAAATAATGTCTTTTCAAAATATATAACCGGTCACAAAGCAAGATCCCCCTGGCCCCTGTATGGGCCATAATGAAGTCTATTCAAATATATCATGTCGGATTTAAAGTGAAATAAGAAAACATTGGTTGGAGAAAAAATATTCAACTGAAAATGTTGCTTAATTCATCATCTCGTCGGTATTGTTTACCATGATTGTAATAACAGTTCCTCTGTTAATTAACAGGTAACCTTGACTCCCATTATTACCTTCACGAGGGAACACCAAACCCGTAGGGGTCACACAGTACCTGGGAGAACGGAAGGCATTCAGGCTTGATTCAAGGAATTGGAGCACTGATCCAATGTCACAGACCAAGAGTCCCTCAACAGCATCAAGGAACCTCCCCTAAGGGGTACCCCTGACTCAGGGAACCTGGGATAGTAATAAAACTTGAAACTAATCACTGGTATGCCACAATAGTACAACTATTGTGCAAATCTACCATCAATGGTCATTTCCCTGACACCCCCCCCCCCGCCCCTAAACAAAAAAAGTTTGCTTACCTGGCATATAAGGCGCGCCTTTTTTTCAGAAAAAAAAAAGGTTGATTTAAATCAGCCTGCGTTTTATATGCTCAAGGTCAGGGTCAAGGGCAGGCTTTGGGTTACGGTTTAGAGTAAAGTTAGAGAGTCTAATATTAGCCCTTGAATATGATTACTGATTTACCGTTATGATACTTCTGGTGTGCGCCTTATATGCCAGGAAATACGGTACTTTCGCCTACTTGCGTGCCGTCAGCTGGAGATGATCAGCAAGTTCCTCTTCATGCCTGGGCAGTACAACATGATGTGATTCTATCATGACATCAACCAACCCGACATGACCAGTATTATGTAATTGTTACTCCTGTCCAACACAGCTAGGACTCCCCCCTCCCCTTCTTCTCCCCACCAGAAGTCTTTAATCCATTTCAACTTTTTCCTATTTTTTTCCCTTATCTTTTTTTTTAACCTTCTTTACTGCCACTTTCATGACTTCTTTTATCTTTTCATTACACTTTCTTTATCTTCTTCGGTGCCGCTCAACACAGTTACCTTCAGGTCACTTTCCCAGAAATTTAAAACCACTTATCTCTCCCTCCTTTCATGCTATCTTCCTCCACTTTCACATATATTTCTTCTCCCTTGTTCCATTCCCGAGACAATAGAAATTATGAGAACGATAATACTTAGACATCGTGTGTACTTAGCAAGCAAGATACCGTGTGTACTTAGCAAGAGACCGTATATACTTAGCAAGAGACCGTATACACTTAGCAAGAGACCGTATACACTTAGCAAGAGACCGTATACACTTAGCAAGAGACCGTATATACCTAGCAAGAGACCGTATATACCTAGCAAGAGACCGTATATACCTAGCAAGAGACCGTATACACTTAGCAAGAGACCGTATATACCTAGCAAGAGACCGTATATACCTAGCAAGAGACCGTATACACTTAGCAAGAGACCGTATATACTTAGCAAGAGACCGTATATACTTAGCAAGAGACCGTATACACTTAGCAAGAGACCGTATACACTTAGCAAGAGACCGTATATACCTAGCAAGAGACCGTATATACCTAGCAAGAGACCGTATATACTTAGCAAGAGACCTTATGCACTTAGCAAGAGACCGTATATACTTAGCAAGGAAGATATTTTGCGTCATCCTTCGAGTGTTTGCGGTTAAAAGCTCCAGCTCCTGGATGGCGCCTCTTATCTTTTATTTGACTGGTGAAGCTCATTTGAAATTCACCAAGTTCTCTTATATCTTCTAATATATTCTTTCCAATATAAATTCCTTCCCATCTCCATAGCTCATTTGTGTATTTAATTTTCTTATGACTTACCGCTGTCGTTTCTTCCTTTGTCATGTGATGTAATGGTTTAGAAATCCCACAAGTTGAAGAATGAGACACTTGTGCAACATTTGGAAATCTTTATTAAGGAAACGTTTCGCCAGCCAGTGACTTCTTCAGTCCATTACAGAGAACAGAGGAAGATGAAAAGTATGAGGCAAACATTCATCTTTCTCTGTTATTCTCTATAATAGACTGAAGAAGCCACTGGCTGGCGAAACCTTTCCTCAAAGATTCCCAAATATTGCACAAATATCTCATATTTCCTCCTAGTTCATCCACCTCATGTACAGTTCTGTCGTGAACGACTGGATCTTTACGTTTCTTTATATGGTTAACCAGGTGTGAGGTCCATGCTAGAGCAACAAACTCCAAGATGGCCTAGGCTGACTTAGGTTGTGTATATTACCTAAGAACATAAGAAAGGAGGAACACTGCAGCAGGCCCACTACTCCATTTCAAGAACAGCTAGTTTTGAGGATATTGGTGTTATACTCAACACGATGATTACTCCCAGATCTTTCTCCTTGCTCGTTGTCTGCAGTCTCTCTCTTCACTAGCTATATTCCATGTCTTCTTACTCCCTTTCCTATATGCATTACTTGCTATTTTTCAAAATTTGTTTCTAGTCATTATCCTGACCGTGTTTTCAATCTGTTCAAATCATCTTGGAGACTCTTCTTGTTTCTTCCAGTTGTCTAGTTACCTAGCTGAATAAACTGATATGTTTGGTACTATACTGAACCCCAGGTCTCTTTCCTTGTCTATGTAGCTATTGTTCCGTTCTCTTGTGTGTGTAATCCGTATCTAGTCTTTTTTATTTCTCCTTCCCGAATTTCACTTACTGGCGCTGAATTCCAGTAGCCACATATTCGATAAACATTGCACCTCTAAGTCTTCTTTCAGTCTTTACATGTCTTCTGTATTTTTTGTCAAAATTAGGTGTGCAAGCACGAACAAATAAGTCTTTCTTGTCGGTCACATCACTGACGTACCTGTCCCAAGATACTTATAGGAAGTACTTATCACACCCGCTCGTACTGATGCCTCCTCCAGGGTGGAGCTGTTCCATCATTCTCCTTCCCATTACCTTAGATAACATGCATGTCAGTGATACCTGTGCTTGAATGTAGTCTCGTTTACACACTAAGACGACATTTACATTTCTCGACATTTGTGAAAAGCGCTCACTGCACAACCATAACTACCATAACTATAACTACTACAGCAATAACTACCAAAATAATCACTACCACAACTATAACTGCCACAATCATCACCACCAGCATCAAAACCAACACAAACCCTACACCCTCTCCTCATCACAGCTAATTATCCATCCATGTTAGGTCGAACTTCCCACAAATAAAAATGAGATAAACAATTTTATTAACTTCTGCCTCTTCGCTGAGACTAGTAAATTGTTCAGTGTTGCCAACTCCTTGTTTGAAGGGAGTTTTTAAGAACGGGTAAACAAGAACAAGATAAACCAACTGACCTTATATAAACCAATTGACCTTATATAAACCTTTAATGTTTGTAAGTTAATGAGGCTCCTATCATTAGTAATAGTTATTTGACGCGAGAAACTATCCTCAAAATGTAAAATTGTTTGAGAGAGTGAGGGGGAGGGGAGAGGGAGAAAAAGAGATAAAGGGAGAAAAAGAAAAAGATAGAAAGAGAGGAAGTGGTGTGTGTGTGTACTCACCTAGTTGTACTCACCTAGTTGAGGTTGCAGGGGTAGAGTCCAAGCTCCTGGCCCCGCCTCTTCACTGGTCGCTACTAGGTCACTCTCCCTGAACCATGAGCTTTATCGTACCTCTGCTTAAAGCTATGTATGGATCCTGCCTCCACTACATCGCTTCCCAAACTATTCCACTTCCTGATTACTCTGTGGCTGAAGAAATACTTCCTAACATCCCTTTGATTCATCTGTGTCTTCAGCTTCCAACTGTGTCCCCGTGTTGCTGTGTCCAGTCTCTGGAACATCCTGTCTTTGTCCACCTTGTCAATTCCTCTCAGTATTTTGCAAGTCGTTATCATGTCCTCCCTATCTCTCTAGTCCTCCAGTGTCGTCAGGTTGATTTCCCTTAACCTCTCCTCACAGGACATACCTCTTAACTCTGGAACTAGTCTTGCTGCAAACCTTTGCACTTTCTCTAGTTTCTTTACATGCTTGGCTAGGTGTGGGTTCCAAACTGGTGCCGCATACTCTAATATGGGCCTAACGTACACGGTGTACAGGGTCCTGAACGATTCCTTATTAAGATGTCGGAATGCTGTTCTGAGGTTTGCCAGGCGCCCATATGCTGCGGCAGTTATTTGGTTGATGTGCGCTTCAGGAGATGTGCCTGGTGTTATACTCACCCCAAGATCTTTTTCCTTGAGTGATGTTTGTAGTCTCTGGCCCCCTAGACTGTACTCCGTCTGCGGTCTTCTTTGCCCTTCCCCAATCCTCATGACTTTGCACTTGGCGGGATTGAACTCCAGGAGCCAGTTGCTGGACCAGGTCTGCAGCCTGTCCAGATCCCTTTGTATTTCTGCCTGGTCTTCGATCGAATGAACTCTTCTCATCAACTTCACGTCATCTGCAAACAGGGACACCTCGGAGTTTATTCCTTCCGTCATGTTGTTCACAAATACCAGAAACAGCACTGGTCCTAGGACTGACCCCTGTGGGGCCCCGCTGGTCACAGTTGCCCACACTGACACTTCGCCACGTACCATTACTCGCTGCTGTCTTCCTGACAAGTATTCCCTGATCCATTGCAGTGCCTTCCCTGTTATCCCTGCTTGGTCCTCCAGTTTTTGCACTAATCTCTTGTGTGGTACTGTGTCAAAAGCCTTCTTGCAGTCCAAGAAAATGCAATCCACCCACCCCTCTCTCTCTTGTCTTACTGCTGTCACCATGTCATAGAACTCCAGTAGGTTTGTGACACAGGATTTCCCATCTCTGAAACCATGTTGGCTGCTGGTGATGAGATCATTCCTTTCTAGATGTTCCACCACTCTTCTCCTGACAATCTTTTCCATGATTTTGCATGCTATACATGTCAGTGACACTGGTCTGTAGTTTAATGCTTCATGTCTGTCTCCTTTTTTAAAGATTGGGACCACATTTGCTGTCTTCCATGCCTCAGGCAATCTCCCTGTTTCGATAAATGTATTGAATATTGTTGCTAGGGGTACACATAGCGCCTCTGCTCCCTCTCTCAGGACCCATGGAGAGATGTTATCTGGCCCCATTGCCTTTGAGGTATCTAGCTCACTCAGAAGCCTCTTCACTTCTTCCTCGGTTGTGTGTACTGTGTCCAGCACATGGCGGTGTACCCCACCTCTCCGTCTTTCTGGAGCCCCTTCTGTCTCCTCTGTGAACACTTCTTTGAATCTCTTGTTGAGTTCCTCACATACTTCACGGTCATTTCTTGTTGTCTCTCCTCCTTCCTTCCTTAGCTTGATTACCTGGTCCTTAACGGTTGTTTTCTTCCTGATGTGGCTGTATAACAGCTTCGGGTCAGATTTGGCTTTTGCTGCTATGTCGTTTTCATATTGACGTTGGGCCTCCCTTCTTATCTGTGCATATTCGTTTCTGTCTCTACGACTGCTCTCCTTATTCTCCTGGGTCCTTTGCCTTCTATATTTCTTCCATTCCCTAGCACACTTGGTTTTTGCCTCCTTGTATCTTTGGGTGAACCATGGGCTCATCCTGGCTTTTTCATTATTCCTGTTACCCTTGGGTACAAACCTCTCCTCAGCCTCCTTGCACATTGTTGCTACATATTCCATCATCTCATTAACTGGCTTCCCTGCCAGTTCTCTGTCCCACTGAACCTCATTCAGGAAGTTCCTCATTCCTGTGTAGTCCCCTTTCCTGTAGTTTGGTTTCATTTGTCCTTGCCTTCCTGCTTCCCCCTCCACTTGTAGCTCTACTGTGTATTCAAAGCTCAAAACCACATGATCGCTGGCCCCAAGGGGTCTTTCATATGTGATGTCCTCAATATCTGCACTACTCAAGGTGAATACTAAGTCCAGTCTTGCTGGTTCATCCTCTCCTCTCTCTCTTGTAGTGTCCCTTACGTGTTGGTACATGAAGTTTTCCAGTACCACCTCCATCATCTTAGCCCTCCATGTATCTTGGCCCCCATGTGGCTCCAAGTTCTCCCATTCGATCTCCTTGTGGTTAAAGTCGCCCATGATCAGGAGCTTTGCCCTGCATGCATGAGCTCTTCTGGCCACTGCAGCCAGTGTGTCAACCATCGCTCTATTGCTCTCGTCATACTCTTGCCTTGGCCTCCTGCTGTTCTGTGGTGGGTTATACATCACTGCAATTATCACCTTGGGACCACCAGAGTGAAGCGTTCCCGCTATGTAATCACATTCTTCTCTGCTGTCTCCTCTCTCCAGCTCATCAAAATTCCATCGCTGTTTGATCAGCAATGCCACTCCTCCACCCCCCCCCCCGTTCCTTCTGTCTTTTCTCAGGATCTGGTATCCCGCTGGAAAGATAGCATCTGTTATCATACCTGTAAGCTTGGTTCTGTGATCGCTATGATGTCTGGTGATGCCTCTGACTCTTTCGTGCCACTCCTCCCACTTGTTTGTTATTCCATCAGCATTTGTGTGCCATACCTTCAGTTTCCTTTCCAACACTGTGATTTGGGGGGCCTGTGGGGGTGGGAGACCTGGTAGCTTACTGTGGGATTCTATAGTTGGGGGTTGGGTGGAAGCTGTGAGTAAGGATTGTATTGTGTGTTGGGATGGTGTGATAGGTTGTGGGGTTCTGAGGATAGTTGTGTGTGTGCTTGCCCTTGCTGCTCTGTTCTGCTCTGACTGACCTCTGCTGGTTCCATCCTTGTCTCCTTTCCTAGCTCCTTTCGCTTTTTTGTCCTCTTCCTCAGCTGCTTTCTCTCTGTTTGTGTTCTGTCTCTGTCTAGGAACACCTTCTTGTACTCTTCCGAACTTTTCAACCGTGGTTTCTCTTGGAGGATCCTCTTCTGCACTGTTTCTGTCCTGAGAATCAGCTTGATCGGTCGGTTTCTTCCCTTCAAGTACCCCCCTATTCTCTGAAAATTTACAATCTCATCCATGTCTTCTCCCCCTATTTCCGTGATGATTTTCTCAATCTCCTTTCTTTCTTTCTGCCGTCTTTCAGTGTGTGTCCTTTCCTCTCTCTCCCGAAGCCCATGGATAATCACTGATTTTGCCCTTTCCTCCTCCCATTGCCTCTTCCTCTGTGACTCTGGTTCCTGTCTGTATGTGGTCATTTTCTCCATTGATTTTTCCAGTGGCTCTTGGTAGCATGGTTGTGCCTCAGCATTCGACCTATCTCCCTCTCCATCTGCACCCATCTGCTCTTCCCTTCCACTCCCTGGCCCTTCGTTGCAGGCTGATATGACCTTAGCATAATTCATATCTACTTCCTTCCTGTTCAGCCTCTCATCATCGTATGGTGTGTCTTCTCTGGTCACTACCCCTGAGACTTGCTTCAGCCTGTTTACCTCAAATTCTAGGACCTTTACCCTGGCTACTGCAGTTTCGACTTGTGCCTCCCAATTCTTCGTCTCCTTCTCCAACCTCTTTTTCCATTTCACAGAGAGCTCTTTCTCCATTTTTTCAGAAAGCTCTCCTAATTTTCTCTCCCATTCTTGCTCTATCCTTTTCCACTGTTCCTCCATCCATTCCTCCCTACCAGTACCATTGTCATCTGATCCCTGATTCCTGCGAGTCCCAACCATTTTTTTTTAATGAAAGAGAGAAAGAGAAAAAGAAAAAGGGGGAGAGAGTGAGAGATAGGGAGAGAGAGAAGGGAAGCCTAGAAGGAGGGGAAAAGGAGGGGAAAAGAAGGGAAAAGGGGGAGAAAGTGAGAGAGGGAAAAGGTAAGAGAGAGGGGGGAGTGACAAGGGAAGAGAGAGAGAAAAGAAGAGGAAGAGAGAGTAAGAGAGGAAGAGAGAGAGGGAGAGGGAGAGAGAGGAAGAGGGAGAGGGAGAGAGAGAGGAAGAGAGAGAGAAAGAGTGAAAGGAAGAGAGAGAGGAAGAGAGAGGAAGAGAGAGGATGAGAGAGGATGAGAGAAAGGGAGAGAGAGAGAGAGAGAGAGAGAGAGAGAGGAGAGGGAGAGATGGGGGGGGGAAAGGAAGGGTTATAGGGTCACTTCACAGGAAGGTGTAAAATCCTGTATATGTGTGTGTGTCTATATATGTGTGTGTGTGTGTCTGTATGTGTGTGTGTGTGTGTGTGTGTGTGTGTGTGTGTGTGTGTGTGTGTGTGTGTGTGTGTTTATATATGTGTGTGTGTGTGTGTGTGTGTGTGTTACAGCTATTCAAGTGCCTAACAACAGTGCTGTTCTCCCCAAGTGTGCATGCATATGTTTATGTAAACAGTCCTTATTTCCCACGTATGTACTACATATGTATTGTATATGTACC
>NC_091350.1:18916357-18933857 GCF_038502225.1 Cherax quadricarinatus | reverse complement strand
TTATTGGTCTATAGTTCAAAGCTAAGGACCTGTCACCTGCCTTGTAAATAGGTATTACATTTGTCATTTTCCACTTATCTGGCACTATCCAGTTTGTAGTATGTTGAAAAGATTTGCCAAAGGTTTGCTAAGTTTCTATTTACATTCCTTTAAAACTCTTGCAAACAGTTCATCAGGGCCTGGGGATTTGTTAGGTTTTAATTTCTCTATTTGTCCGAGAACCATGTCTAGTTATCCCAATCGTACACAGTTTATTATCGTCCTGTTCTGCATAATTTATTTCTGGAATTTTGGTAGTATCTTCCTGAGTAAAAACTGAGAGGAAGTAGGTATTGAAAATTTCACACATTTCCTTATCACTTTAAGTGGGCCTATCTTGTCCCTAATCTTACTTCTGTATACCTGAGAGAACCCTTTTGGGTTAGTCTTCGAATCGCTTGCGACCATAGCCTCACAATCCCTTTTTGCTTTTCTTATTCCTCTTTTTATTTCTCTCTCTAATTGAATATATTGATTTCTTAACTGCCCATCCCCTCTTTTGATATGCCTATATATATGCATCTCTCTTGACCAATGAGATGACCAATAACATGTATCCTATATTACAGAGGTTAGAGCTAACATGTATATATACTACAGGTAGGTTAGGTGGAAGAAGGCGAGTATAAGTAAGGTTTCTCGCAGACAGTGGCTGTCATATACGAGGAACTTCACCTTAAATATACCTTTGAAAGTTTTCGAGAGTTTTCCTCCTCTCGTGTTTTTGGAAAGAAAGGTCAGCTGACATTATTACACCCAGATATTTCACATGTTCCTTTCATTATATTTGGTGATCATCTTGAGTTCTGTATACACTGTCTTTCTTAAGTTCTTCATTCTTTCCATATCTAAGTAGCTGAAACTTGTCACTACTGAACGTTATATTACTTATCACTTACCACAGGAAAACTTATATTTTCTTGCAGTTATTTCGTGTCGTCTACCGAGGTGATTTTCATGCTTATTTTGGTATCATCTGCAAATGGTATGTAACTGGTAAATGCTTTTATCTACGTCACAGTTACTCTTAATTTGCATGCAAGGCGATTCCTTCCAGGATATAATGAGTAACTTCTGAATGATCTGACAATGCTCTAAGAGCGAAACGTTGGTCCCATGAAAACCTGTTCATACCTGTTGGTACATAACGATTCCACCACAGTCAACACCCTGACACCCATTCATACCGATACCAGTGCCAACAACACTGCCACCAAGACAATAGAACCACCATCACCATCCCTAACAACAACTGGACCACACAGATACTATTACCACCACTAACACCACCCCCTACTAACACTGCCACCAAAACACTAGCACCACCAATACTAACAACAACACTACCAACAAGACACTAACAACACCCTTAACAAAAACACTGCCACCAAGACACTAGCCCCACCACTAACAACAACTGCCACCAAGACACTAGCCCCACCACTAACAACTGCCACCAAGACACTAGCACCACCACTACTAACAACAACACTGCCACCAAGACCACTACCTTCACACCAGGAACACACACAACACTAACACAGGCAACATAGGAATCAAAAGTGTCTCCCTCTCAGTCAACTTTGGCAATATCTGGTGGTGGAAGTACATAGTTACGACAGCCATTAAGTATCACAATCCAGCACATCGAGAGTTGAGTGAATGTAGGAGTGGGCGGAGAAACAGGTGGGCGAGTGGATGTAGGAGGTAGAATAGGTGTAGGAATGGAGGAACAGATGGGAAGGTATATGTAGGAACACGTGGAAAAGTGGGTGTAGGAGTGGAGAGGGTTTAATAAAACAGGTAGACGAGTGGGAGTGGGTGAAAGAACAGGTGGATGAGTGGGAAGTGGAGTATGTGGATTAAATCCGGGTTAGGAATAATTTAAGTAAAAGATAATACTGGCGTATATACAAGTGTAATGACAATACATGTAGTAGTAGTAGTAATTTACTGAGCACTTTGACCGCACAGGTCATTCAACGCTAATAAAAACATATACAACACACAATAAAACAAGGATAAAATTGACAGACAATAAAAGCCATAACTATAAATACTCAGCACTAATAAATGTTGTCATACTAAGTTAACATAACCAGCATCAGTTAAAAAAATCATACTAAATTATTAATGCCAAAAGACTGTGCTAAAAGTTTCCCGAGGTCCCTACTGGCACCTCGGTAATTACAAAAACCATTTCGAGGGTGGAAAGATCTAAGCTGTGAGGAAAATGTTAAAATATGTCCCACCGTGTGCGGCACGACACAAGCTACACAGAGGGAGAGGCAGGAGCACCGGTGAACAGTGACGAATCCTGTTGGAGGAGGAGGGCCAAACACCCACGTCCAGCCCAACACTGTATAACTTTTTCCCAGACTCAAGGGTTCACCAACCCTAAGCTTATGTAATTGTCCAGTTAACTGTGAATCAAACTGTCATGAAAATGCGTATGCAATACAACTAGAAAGTAACTGGCTCGGCAGGCAGCGCACTCAGCTCGCATACTGAGCGTCCGTGGTTCGACCTCCGCATCGTAGAAACGTTGGGTATGTTTTCTTACACCTGCTGCCATTGTTCCTTTAGCAGTAAGTAGGTACCTGGGTGTTAGTCGACTGCTGTGGGTCGCATCCAGATCATGGGTCCCCAACCTGCGGCCCGAGGGCCACATGTGGCCCTTCTAGTAAATGGATGCGGCCACTCACATGAAATTATGAATTCAACTTTATGTAGGTTCCGCACTGCACAGTGTCAACAATTACAAAATATTTAAAGCCATATTACAGCAAAACTTTATCACC
This sequence comes from Cherax quadricarinatus, assembly GCF_038502225.1. Classification (NCBI taxonomy): domain Eukaryota; kingdom Metazoa; phylum Arthropoda; class Malacostraca; order Decapoda; family Parastacidae; genus Cherax; species Cherax quadricarinatus. Next base: position 18,931,017 of record NC_091350.1, on the reverse strand, counting down.
ACCTCTAACAACCACCTTCCACTTCTGGTCAGTGGCGGGTTATCCTAACACCTCCCTATTTACTAATTAGTAATAAATTTTTTTTATGTATCTTTCCTTATAAAGTTTGTATTATTTACTTTAGTCTTAAATGCACCATAAAAAAATTACAGTATTTCTCTCTATAACAGAACTTGAAGCATTTACCTGGGGTACATCTTACCACTTCCAATATAATTATTTTACCATATTATAATAAGTATAATGTTAATATCGATCATTACAAGATGCGACCTGCCTTTAAATTTGGATTTTCATACTGACCCTTTTATACTAAAAGGTTGGGCTTCGAAATTGGCCGAGATGGGACAACAGCTCTTAACCTGTAAAACTGATTTAACAACAGAGTAGGTAGGCAGGTGGCTGGATGGTAAGTAAGCAAACAGTTTGGTTGGTAGGCAGGTTTGTTGGTTGATAGGCTGGCTGGCTGTTTGGATGGTTGGTAGGCAGGCTGGTTGGTAGGGAGGTAGACTCTTTCAAATGTTCAGGAAGCAAAAAGTGTCAAACTCGAGAGGCCATAATGTGTAAGACCAGAACACAAAGTGGTGTGTGAGTGTGCTATGTCAGAGAGGAGAGACAGGGAAGCAGGAGGCGCCAGCTGTTAAAGAACACTGGACCTAAAAAGATATTCAACGTCCTATACAATAAACAAATAACATGTCAGCGCACATATATGTATAAAGAAATTAAAATCCTCCTCCCGGAAGAGAGATTGGTTTTGCCAACTGGTGATGGTGGTAACAACAACATTGTCGCCGGCAACCACACAGAGAGAGAGAGAGAGGGGGGAGAGAGAGAGGGAGAGAGGGAGAGAGGGAGAGAGAGAGAGAGAGAGAGAGAGAGAGAGAGAGAGAGAGAGAGAGAGAGAGAGAGAGAGAGAGAGAGAGAGAGAGAGAGAGAGAGAGAGAGAGAGAGCCGCTCTTCCATATCGACTATTCAAACTAAGGAGTGCCTAAACCGAACAATGTAACAACGCTGATAAGTCTAGCCAGGCCACGGCCCCCGTATCTGTGCAACCTGTGACGACTATAATATTCCGTATTATCAAAACTAAGCTCTAAACCCACCAGGGTCATACAGCGCTGCATAATATTCCTTAGGTCAATTAAGACAGTCCCGAAAAAAATGGGATAACGTTAAAAGGTATCTCCAGCAGATGCTCCTAAATATATAAAAATAAAAAACTAATTATACTATTAATTATACTACAACTACTAAATAATAATAATAATAATAATAATAATAATAATAATAATAATAATAATAATAATACAGGACATTACACTTGAGGGAGAGCTGTGACAGATCACATGAGAGAGAATTAGGGTAGAGCGCCACTGTTAGTGTTCCCGGGTAATGGTGTTTATGCTTGGCAAACCCGGCCAAGACAACATGGCTTTTACGGTGACGTCCGCTACAAACGTTCCATTTTCCACGTTTTCTGTGCCGCCATAAGGGAGGACAAAACTGCTGCAACTATTACGCTCATTTGCCCTTTCAATTATCCTCCAATTTAAGAGAAACTTGCTCTGTGAATGTGTGAACTCTTTTCAATTAAAATATTTGAAAAGGAAAGTTTATATAAAAATATTAAAATATTCTTTTTAGATTTATTTATTCTGCAAGCTATTTACGTATTTACACTGATGAATTTACAGGCTAAGATATATATCTTTCCTTAGGTCATGTCTGAAACATACCAGGTACGGGTGGAAACATTAGAACGTATTTCCTTAAGACACCTCCTGTACCTGTACACCTAGCAGTAAAATAGGTACCTGGGTGTTAGTCGACTGGTGAGAGTCGCATCCTGGGGACAAAACTGACCTAATTTGCCCGAAATGCTCTGCATAACAAGCGGTTTTCTATATAGTAGTATGTCACGTACAAATATTATTATTATTGCCACCTTCCCAGGATTACATAAGAACATAAGAAAAGAACACTGCAGCAGGCCAAGTGATCTATAATAAGCAAGTCCTTTTTAAACCCAAACCTACTAACAAAAATATATGTCCAACCAATTTTCAATGCTTCCCACGGAATAAATTCTGATAACCCTATTAATTCATGTGTAAGTTCCTATTTGCTGCTAAGTGCTGTGACTGATCACAGTGCACTGTATGTTGTATTTCTTTATCAAGGTGTATTTTGCATATCTTGGTAAATGTGTTTTATGTCATGAGGTCATGCCATGCCATGCCTTATTATGGATTGATAAATGTTTGCTGACATCAAGTCTGGGGAGGAGGGTAAATGGCTGCTATCAAGCCTGAGGAGGAGGGTAAATGACTGCTGACATCAAGCCTGGGGAGGGGAGTAAATGGCTGCTATCAAGCCTGGGGAAGGGGTAAATGGCTGTTGACATCAAGCCTGGGGGAAAGAAATGGCTGCCGATATCAAGCCCGGAGGGAAGGTGAATGACAGAAGGTATCTTAGCTGTAAACAGTCAGATATATTTTAGATTTCCTCGTCACTTTAAAGGTTGACTGATGAACATCACAGACGCGTTGGCTACACACACTACCTCACTGTTCTGTGATACCTTGGACTTAGGCAAGTGCCCTAGTGGGCCTACCTCCACAAGTGTCTGGAAAGGTACTTTGTACCACTGAGAGTAAGATGGACGTCTCAGGAAAATTAGTTAAAGGGCCCATTTCATACAGGAGTATTTTAGCACACACACACACACACACACACACACACACACACACACACACACACACACACACACACACACACACACACACACAATCCCTTAATCAACCATCACTAAGGGTCATACCTATATGGCTATTTAGATGGGCAAATTTAGTGACTTAAAAAAATTCAACACCAGGAGGAACGTGTGAGTGTCGTTCGTGAGAGGTACAGTGAAGAGCTTCAGCGAGTGCAAGCTTGCATGGTATTCAGGAATAAACACTGCATCGCTGCACGGAACTTTGTCGTCTCAACACTTGAGAGAAAACAACACTACTCTTTTAGTTTTATGAAACCAAAACTTTAATACGATGAAAGTTCTAATAGATTACAATGATGTTCAATAAATGTTTATCAAGCATATCATTTATTTACGAACCACCAGAAATACTGTCATCCCCTAGAGTTAACACCAACTCTACGACAAATACTATTAAAGGAATGGAAGAAATCACAATTACACTCGTGACTGCAAATTTAAAAAAAAAAATACCACCTGGAAAATCCTAGAGGGACTAGTACCGAACTTGCACACGAAAATCACTCACTACGAAAGCAAAAGACTTGGCAGACGATGCACCATCCCCCCAATGAAAAGCAGGGGTGTCACTAGCACGTTAAGAGACCATACAATAAGTGTCAGGGGGCCGAGACTGTTCAACTGCCTCCTAGCATACATAAGGGGGATTACCAACAGACCCCTGGCAGTCTTCAAGCTGGCACTGGACAAGCACCTAAAGTCAGTTCCTGATCAGCCGGGCTGTGGCTCGTACGTTGGTTTGCGTGCAGCCAGCAGCAACAGCCTGGTTGATCAGGCTCTGATCCACCAGGAGGCCTGGTCACAGACCGGGCCGCGGGGGCGTTGACCCCCGGAACTCTCTCCAGGTAAACTCCAGGTAAACTCCAGTGAAAACAGGAAATAAAACCTGAGCACTTTCATGTGCTTACACACATCTTCAGAGGAACAGGAAGAGGCAAAATAAACGCATAAATGTTAAATCCAAAGGTGACGCCTCACTCAGAGGCGACAACACCTCACACAAACCTCTCCCGCATAAACCTAACCCACTTATATATTAGTCTAACATTCCGTTAAACTGTTCGACTGTCAAAGAACATGCACTGTATTGAGAAAAATATTTTTACTTTTAAAATTAAAAACAATATTCCGGGAAAGGTAGACCTAACGCACCGTTCCTCCATTCTTAGACATTAGATATTTATTTAAACCATCTGTCAATACAGTGAAACATTTTAATTTCAAATAAACACTTGTAGTGCATGACTACCAGTGGTTTCTATTTCTCATTCACTAACAGTAATTCTATGTTGTATTATACATCTTACCTACGAATGCAACAGTAATACACAGAAACACACTTATCAAACTTTGTGATTTATATTTTGACGCGATAAACCAACATTCAACCAGAGTGGTGACTAGTGACTGCAGAGCCAGGTACCCACTGCAACACTGGTGACTGCAGAGCCAGGTACCCACTGCAACACTAGTGACTGCAAAGCCAGGTACCCACTGCAACACTGGTGACTGCAGAGCCAGGTACCCACTGCAACACTGGTGACTGCAGAGCCAGGTACCCACTGCAACACTGGTGACTGCAGAGCCAGGTACCCACTGCAACACTGGTGACTGCAGAGCCAGGTACCCACTGCAAAACTGGTGACTGCAGAGCCAGGTACCCACTGCAACACTGGTGACTGCAGAGCCAGGTACCCACTGCAACACTGGTGACTGCAGAGCCAGGTACCCGCTGCAACACTGGTGACTGCAGAGCCAGGTACCCACTGCAACACTAGTGACTGCAAAGCCAGGTACCCACTGCAACACTGGTGACTGCAGAGCCAGGTACCCATTGCAACACACTGCAGAGCCAGGTACCCACTGCACTAGTGACAGAGCCAGGTACCCACTGCAACACTGGTGACTGCAGAGCCAGGTGACTGCAGAGCCAGGTACCCACTGCAACACTGGTGACTGCAGAGCCAGGTACCCATTGCAACACTGGTGACTGCAGAGCCAGGTACCCACTGCAACACTAGTGACTGCAGAGCCAGGTACCCACTGCAACACTGGTGACTGCAGAGCCAGGTACCCACTGCAACACTGGTGACTGCAGAGCCAGGTACCCACTGCAACACTAGTGACTGCAGAGCCAGGTACCCACTGCAACACTGGTGACTGCAGAGCCAGGTACCCACTGCAACACTGGTGACTGCAGAGCCAGGTACCCACTGCAACACTAGTGACTGCAGAGCCAGGTACCCACTGCAACACTGGTGACTGCAGAGCCAGGTACCCACTGCAACACTGGTGACTGCAGAGCCAGGTACCCACTGCAACACTAGTGACTGCAGAGCCAGGTACCCACTGCAACACTGGTGACTGCAGAGCCAGGTACCCACTGCAACACTAGTGACTGCAGAGCCAGGTACCCACTGCAACACTGGTGACTGCAGAGCCAGGTACCCACTGCAACACTGGTGAGTGCAGAGCCAGGTACCCACTGCAACACTGGTGACTGCAGAGCCAGGTACCCACTGCAACACTGGTGACTGCAGAGCCAGGTACCCACTGCAACATTGGTGACTGCAGAGCCAGGTACCCACTGCAACACTGGTGACTGCAGAGCCAGGTACCCACTGCAACACTAGTGACTGCAGAGCCAGGTACCCACTGCAACACTGGTGACTGCAGAGCCAGGTACCCACTGCAACACTGGTGACTGCAGAGCCAGGTACCCACTGCAACACTAGTGACTGCAGAGCCAGGTACCCACTGCAACACTGGTGACTGCAGAGCCAGGTACTCACTGCAACACTAGTGACTGCAGAGCCAGGTACCCACTGCAACACTAGTGACTGCAGAGCAAGGTACCCACTGCAACACTGGTGACTGCAGAGCCAGGTACCCACTGCAACACTGGTGACTGCAGAGCCAGGTACCCATTGCAACACTGGTGACTGCAGAGTCAGGTACCCGCTGCAACACTAGTGACTGCAGAGCCAGGTACCCACTGCAACACTGGTGACTGCAGAGCCAGGTACCCACTGCAACACTGGTGACTGCAGAGCCAGGTACCCACTGCAACACTGGTGACTGCAGAGCCAGGTACCCATTGCAACACTGGTGACTGCAGAGCCAGGTACCCGCTGCAACACTGGTGACTGCAGAGCCAGGTACCCACTGCTGCAACCAGGTACCCACTGCAACACTGGTGACTGCAGAGCCAGGTACCCACTGCAACACTGGTGACTGCAGAGCCAGGTACCCACTGCAACACTGGTGACTGCAGAGCCAGGTACCCACTGCAACACTGGTGACTGCAGAGCCAGGTACCCGCTGCAACACTGGTGACTGCAGAGCCAGGTACCCACTGCTGCAACACTGGTGACTGCAGAGCCAGGTACCCACTGCAACACTGGTGACTGCAGAGCCAGGTACCCACTGCAACACTGGTGACTGCAGAGCCAGGTACCCACTGCAACACTGGTGACTGCAGAGCCAGGTACCCACTGCAACACTGGTGACTGCAGAGCCAGGTACCCACTGCAACACTGGTGACTGCAGAGCCAGGTACCCACTGCAACACTGGTGACTGCAGAGCCAGGTACCCGCTGCAACACTGGTGACTGCAGAGCCAGGTACCCACTGCAACACTGGTGACTGCAGAGCCAGGTACCCACTGCAACACTGGTGACTGCAGAGCCAGGTACCCACTGCAACACTGGTGACTGCAGCCAGGTACCCGCTGCAACACTGGTGACTGCAGAGCCAGGTACCCGCTGCAACACTGGTGACTGCAGAGCCAGGTACCCACTGCAACAATGGTGACTGCAGAGCCAGGTACCCACTGCAACACTGGTGACTGCAGAGCCAGGTACCCGCTGCAACACTGGTGACTGCAGAGCCAGGTACCCGCTGCAACACTGGTGACTGCAGAGCCAGGTACCCACCGCAACACTGGTGACTGCAGAGCCAGGTACCCACTGCAACACTGGTGACTGCAGAGCCAGGTACCCACTGCAACACTGGTGACTGCAGAGCCAGGTACCCACTGCAACACTGGTGACTGCAGAGCCAGGTACCCACTGCAACACTGGTGACTGCAGAGCCAGGTACCCACTGCAACACTGGTGACTGCAGAGCCAGGTACCCGCTGCAACACTGGTGACTCCAGAGCCAGGTACCCACTGCAACACTGGTGACTCCAGAGCCAGGTACCCACTGCAACACTGGTGACTCCAGAGCCAGGTACCCACTGCAACACTGGTGACTGCAGAGCCAGGTACCCGCTGCAACACTGGTGACTCCAGAGCCAGGTACCCACTGCAACACTGGTGACTGCAGAGCCAGGTACCCACTGCAACACTGGTGACTGCAGAGCCAGGTACCCACTGCAACACTGGTGACTGCAGAGCCAGGTACCCACTGCAACACTAGTGACTGCAGAGCCAGGTACCCGCTGCAACACTAGTGACTGCAGAGCCAGGTACCCACTGCAACACTGGTGACTGCAGAGCCAGGTACCCACTGCAACACTGGTGACTGCAGAGCCAGGTACCCACTGCAACACTGGTGACTGCAGAGCCAGGTACCCACTGCAACACTGGTGACTGCAGAGCCAGGTACCCACTGCAACACTGGTGACTGCAGAGCCAGGTACCCACTGCAACACTAGTGACTGCAGAGCCAGGTACCCGCTGCAACACTAGTGACTGCAGAGCCAGGTACCCACTGCAACACTGGTGACTGCAGAGCCAGGTACCCACTGCAACACTGGTGACTGCAGAGCCAGGTACTCGCTGCAACACTGGTGACTGCAAAGCCAGGTACCCGCTGCAACACTAATGACTGCAGAGCCAGGTACCCGCTGCAACACTAATGACTGCAGAGCCAGGTACCCGCTGCAACACTGCTGACTGCGGAGCCAGGTACCCGCTGCAACACTGGTGACTGCAGAGCCAGGTACCCGCTGCAACACTGGTGACTGCAGAGCCAGGTATCCGCTGCAACACTGGTGACTGCAGAGCCAGGTACCCACTGCAACACTGGTGACTGCAGAGCCAGGTACCCGCTGCAACACTAGTGACTGCAGAGCCAGGTACCCGCTGCAACACTAGTGACTGCAGAGCCAGGTACCCACTGCAACACTGGTGACTGCAGAGCCAGGTACCCACCAACACTGGTGACTGCAGAGCCAGGTACCCACCAACACTGGTGACTGCAGAGCCAGGTACCCACCAACACTGGTGACTGCAGAGCCAGGTACCCACCAACACTGGTGACTGCAGAGCCAGGTACCCACCAACGCTGGTGACTGCAGAGCCAGGTACCCACCAACACTGGTGACTGCAGAGCCAGGTACCCACCAACACTGGTGACTGCAGAGCCAGGTACCCACCAACACTGGTGACTGCAGAGCCAGGTACCCACCAACACTGGTGACTGCAGAGCCAGGTACCCACCAACACTGGTGACTGCAGAGCCAGGTACCCACTACAACACTGGTGACTGCAGAGCCAGGTACCCACTGCAACACTGGTGACTGCAGAGCCAGATACCCACTGCAACACTGGTGAATGCAGAGCCAGGTACCCACTGCAACACTGGTGACTGCAGAGCCAGGTACCCACTGCAACACTGGTGACTGCAGAGCCAGGTACCCACTGCAACACTAGTGACTGCAGAGCCAGGTACCCGCTGCAACACTAGTGACTGCAGAGCCAGGTACCCACTGCAACACTGGTGACTGCAGAGCCAGGTACCCACTGCAACACTGGTGACTGCAGAGCCAGGTACCCGCTGCAACACTGGTGACTGCAGAGCCAGGTACCCGCTGCAACACTAATGACTGCAGAGCCAGGTACCCGCTGCAACACTAATGACTGCAGAGCCAGGTACCCGCTGCAACACTGCTGACTGCGGAGCCAGGTACCCGCTGCAACACTGGTGACTGCAGAGCCAGGTACCCGCTGCAACACTGGTGACTGCAGAGCCAGGTACCCGCTGCAACACTGGTGACTGCAGAGCCAGGTATCCGCTGCAACACTGGTGACTGCAGAGCCAGGTACCCACTGCAACACTGGTGACTGCAGAGCCAGGTACCCGCTGCAACACTAGTGACTGCAGAGCCAGGTACCCGCTGCAACACTAGTGACTGCAGAGCCAGGTACCCACTGCAACACTGGTGACTGCAGAGCCAGGTACCCACCAACACTGGTGACTGCAGAGCCAGGTACCCACCAACACTGGTGACTGCAGAGCCAGGTACCCACCAACACTGGTGACTGCAGAGCCAGGTACCCACCAACACTGGTGACTGCAGAGCCAGGTACCCACCAACACTGGTGACTGCAGAGCCAGGTACCCACCAACACTGGTGACTGCAGAGCCAGGTACCCACTACAACACTGGTGACTGCAGAGCCAGGTACCCACTGCAACACTGGTGACTGCAGAGCCAGGTACCCACTGCAACACTGGTGACTGCAGAGCCAGGTACCCACTGCAACACTGGTGACTGCAGAGCCAGGTACCCACTGCAACACTGGTGACTGCATTGCCAGGTACCCACTGCAACACTGGTGACTGCAGAGCCAGGTACCCACTGCAACACTGGTGACTGCAGAGCCAGGTACCCACTGCAACACTGGTGACTGCAGAGCCAGGTACCCACTGCAACACTGGTGACTGCAGAGCCAGGTACCCACTGCAACACTGGTGACTGCAGAGCCAGGTACCCACTGCAACACTGGTGACTGCAGAGCCAGGTACCCACTGCAACACTGGTGACTGCAGAGCCAGGTACCCGCTGCAACACTGGTGACTGCAGAGCCAGGTACCCGCTGCAACACTGGTGACTGCAGAGCCAGGTACCCGCTGCAACACTGGTGACTGCAGAGCCAGGTACCCGCTGCAACACTGGTGACTGCAGAGCCAGGTACCCGCTGCAACACTGGTGACTGCAGAGCCAGGTACCCGCTGCAACACTGGTGACTGCAGAGCCAGGTACCCACTGCAACACTGGTGACTGCAGAGCCAGGTACCCGCTGCAACACTGGTGACTGCAGAGCCAGGTACCCACTGCAACACTGGTGACTGCAGAGCCAGGTACCCGCTGCAACACTGGTGACTGCAGAGCCAGGTACCCACTGCAACACTGGTGACTGCAGAGCCAGGTACCCACTGCAACACTGGTGACTGCAGAGCCAGGTACCCAATGCAACACTGGTGACTGCAGAGCCAGGTACCCACTGCAACACTGGTGACTGCAGAGCCAGGTACCCACTGCAACACTGGTGACTGCAAAGCCAGGTACCCACTGCAACACTGGTGACTGCAGAGCCAGGTACCCACTGCAACACTGGTGACTGCCAGACTCGCCTCTTAACTCGAAACACTTATGATTTTTTTTCAGGGATTCGTGAGAGCCTTAGATATCAAGCTCCCCAGGTGCTGACGTGAGGGGGTGCTGACGTGAGTGGTGCTGACGTGAGTGGTGACGTGAGGGGGTGCTTACGTGAGTGGTGCTGACGTGAGTGGTGCTGACGTGAGTGGTGCTGACGTGAGGGGGTGCTGACGTGAGTGGTGCTGACGTGAGTGGTGCTGACGTGAGCGGTGACGTGAGGGGGTGCTGACGTGAGTGGTGCTGACGTGAGCGGTGACGTGAGGGGGTGCTGACGTGAGTGGTGCTGACGTGAGTGGTGCTGACGTGAGCGGTGACGTGAGGGGGTGCTGACGTGAGTGGTGCTGACGTGAGCGGTGACGTGAGGGGGTGCTGACGTAAGTGGCTCTGATGTGAGTGGCGCTGACATGAAGGGTGGTTACTTGTGAGGGGTGCTGACATGAGAGTGGCGGTGACGTGTGAGGTGCTGGCGTGTGAGGGGGTGGTAAAGTGTGATGGGTATTGAAACTCAAGTAACGGGGAGAAGTGTAACAGAGGAAGAAGCTTTAAGCTGGGTGACTTTCAAGACTATGCTTATTTCCTGAGCCTCAGCCTGGCTTGTCTGGTCAACGACGCTTTTGCTGCTGCCAGCCAAATAGCCCGCATATCCATCATAACCTAGTAGATCTGGTGTTGGAGTGGAGACGTGCGACTGAATTTACCAAATAAATTTCATATATATATATATATATATATATATATATATATATATATATATATATATATATATATATATATATATATATATATATATATATATATATATATATATATATATATATATATATATATATATAATAATAATAAATTAGGCCTTAGACAAGGATGTGTGATGTCACCGTGGTCGTTCAATATATTTATAGATGGGGTTGTAAGACAAGTGAATGCTCGGGTGTTGGCAAGAGGTGTGGGGTAAAAAAGATAAAGAATAACACAAAGTGGGAGTTGTCACAGTTGCTCTTTGCTGATGACACTGTGCTTTTGGGAGATTCTGAAGAGAAGTTACAGAGGTTGGTCAATGAATTTGGTAGGGCATGTAAAAGAAGAAAATTGAAAGTGAATATAGGAAAGAGTAAGGTGATGAGGATAAAATTAGGTAACGAAAAATTGGATATCAGATTGGAGGGGGAGAATATGGAGGAGATGAATGTATTCAGATATTTAGGAGTGGACGTGTCAGCAGATGGGTCTACGAAAGATGAGGTGACTCAAAGAATTGACTAGGGGAAAAGGTGAGTTGTGCACTGAGGAGTCTGTGGAGACAAAGAACTTTGTCCATAGAAGCAAAGAGGGAATGTATGAAAATTTAGTTATACCAACGCTCTTATATGGGTGTGAAACATGGGTGGTGGATGTTGCAACAAGGAGAAGGCTGGAGGCAGTGGAGATGTCGCATCTGAGGGCAATGTGTGGCGTGAATATAATGCAGAGAATTCGTAATTTGGAATTAGGTGGTGGTGTGGGATTACCAAAACTATTATCCGGAGGGCACAGGAAGGGTTGTTGATGTGGTTCGGACATGTAGAGAGGGTGGAACAAAATAGAATGACTTCGAGAGTGTATAAATCTGTAGTGAAAGGATGGCAGGGTAAGGGCTGGCCTAGGAAGGTTGGAGGGAGGGGGTAAAGGAGGTTTTGTGTGCGAGGGGCTTGGACTTCCAGCAAGCATGCATGAGCGAGTTAGAAAGGAGCGAATGGAAACAAATTGTTTTTAGGACTTGAAGTGCTGTTAGTGTAAGCAAGGTAACATTTATGAAGGGATTCATGGAAACCGGCAGGCCGGACTTGAGTCCTGGAGATGGGAAGTACAGTGCCTGCACTCTGAAGGAGGTGTGTTAATGCTACAGTTTTATAACTGTAATGTAAGTACACCTCTGGCTAGACAGTGATGGAGTGAATGATGGTGAAAGTTATTATATATATTATATATATGCAGCTCGCCCATATGCAGCAGGGAAATTCACAGACCTTCTTAAGCGGGTGAATGGAGGTTCCACCAACTTAGAAGCCCGAGGCACCATCCAAGCATGGCGCAACCTTCTCTTGTTCGGCAATGTCTGTCTTGCAGTTCCTGAAAGACGAGGCAAACTGCTAACCACGTCAGTTATCAAGGCAGTGCGCAACTACCCAAGAACGGATAACTGTGTCCCTCTTCCCCATCATCGCAGGAATCAAAGAGGCAGACCCAAGAAAAGTCCTACTGAGAACGAGAAAATTTGCGCACAGGTTAGCAAAAAAATTGAGGAAGGTAACACAGTGGGAGCAATAAGAATAATTACAAGTGACGACACTGTAGCCCCCAAGGATGAGACCACGGCCCAAGCACTAAGAGACAAGCACCCAACCAGGGACACCACAGCCATCAACGACAACCCTGAGGAAGACCCTATCACTGAACAATTAATTTTGCCAGAATCGGAAGTCTATAAGGCGATCGTGTCATTTCCAGCAGGATCTGCAGGAGGTTACACTGGAATTCGACCTCAGCACCTCAAAGAGATGGTAAATCCAGTACTCGGTGAATCTGCATCAATTCTTCTCACCGAGTTAACAACTTTCGTCAACAATTGCCTGGCTGGGCGAATCCCAGAAGAAATTAAACCTTTCTTTTTTGGAGCCTCACTATGTGCTTTGAAGAAGAGGGATGGGGGAATCAGACCCATTGCAGTTGGAAACACTCTTCGCCGTCTCGTTGCCAAAGCAGCAGTGAGAAACATTCGCCTAGAAGCTGCCACTTTACTCCAGCCACACCAACTGGGCTTTGGGGTCTCTCAAGGCAGTGAAGCTGCAGCTCATGCGGCAAGGGCCTACATCAGGGACCTACCAGAAGACAAGGCCATAGTCAAACTTGATTTTAGAAATGCCTTTAATATGGTGAGGAGAGATGCTGTTTTGCCAGCTGTTCGGGTTCGGTTCCCCAGTCTCTTTCCCTTCATTTCAGCCGGCTACAGCAAACCCTCAATTCTTTTGTTTGGAGAACACGAAATTCAATCATCAGAGGGTGTTCAGCAGGGTGACCCACTTGCTCCACTTCTCTTCTGCTTGGCAGTAAGAGAACTAACTTCCAGCCTACGCAGTGAGCTCAATATATGGTACCTGGATGACGGCACTCTGGCAGGTACTGAAGAGTCCCTCGTGGGGGACCTACAACTGGTGAAAACACAGGGAGAAGGCTTGGGACTCATCCTCAATCCCTCTAAGTGTGAAATCATCACAGCGAACCAGGAAATAATCAATGCTGTGCGAAGAATCCTCCCGGAAATCTCAACTACAACTCCGTCCAACAGTACCCTCTTGGGGGCACCGCTGGGTCACCAGGCCATCGATACTGTCCTCAGGGACAAATTGAATGACCTTATGAGAATGGAGGAGAGAATAAGCGATCTTGATGCCCATGATGCTCTGTATCTCCTCACAAGGTGTCTTACTATGCCAAGACTCACTTACTTCTTGAGGTGTGCACCCTCTTTTGACAACCCAACACTCGATGAATATGACGCACACCTGAGATCAACTTTTAAGAAGGCACTGAACCTGTCACTAGAGGATGAGCAATGGGATCAGGCAACCCTCCCAGTGCGACTGGGAGGTATAGGGGTGCGTAAAGCAACGCATGTTGCTTTACCTGCTTTTCTGTCTTCGTGTTTGGCTTCCAGTGCATTAGTCAAGAAGATAGTGCCCGAACGCTTGAGAGACTTGGTAGGAGCTCAAGACCCCAGGTTTACTGAAGCAGCAATTCGGTGGGACACCCTTACAGACTCCTCCAGTAGACCAGCTCCTCCCAAACAGCACAAACAGTCCCACTGGGACAAACCGATCATGGAAAAAATCGCCAACACAATGCTCTCCAATGCTTCAGGAAAGAACAAAGCTCGTCTCCTGGCAGTGAAGGCACCACACTCAGGAGATTTCCTGTTAGCTGTTCCCAATTCCTCCCTGGGCACCCGTCTCGACCCACAGGCCATTCGGATTGGTGTTGCTCTTCGCCTAGCCGCCCCCATCCTCACCGAACATAGGTGTATTTGCGGCAGGGCGACAGCTGATCAATTCGGACTCCATGGTCTCGTGTGTCACACAGCAGAAGGGAAGTATGCCAGACATGAGGAGATCAATGACATAATAAAGAGAAGCCTCGCCACAGCCCGTTGCCCAGCTCAACGGGAACCCCAAGTACAGAGGTCTGATGGAAGTCAAAAGCGTCCTGATGGAGCCACTATGCTACCCTGGAAGGATGGAAAGCAGATTGCCTGGGACTACACCTGTGCTGCCACATTGGCAGACACCTACTTGCCATACTCTGTAGTGGAAGGGGGTGGAGCTGCCAGCCACAGGGAGACCCAGAAGATCCGAAAATATGAAGACCTTACCCCTTGCTATAACTTCATTCCAATAGGGTCGGAGACCCTTGGAGCATGGGGCAAGTGTGCTCTAAAGTTCCTCAAAGAGCTGGGTGAAAA
>NC_091350.1:18811357-18911357 GCF_038502225.1 Cherax quadricarinatus | reverse complement strand
CATCAGACAAGGGGCAGGAGACTAAGGGCTAGACACTAAGGGTAGGAGACTAAGGGCAGGAGACAAATGGCATAAGACTAATGGCAGGAGGCTAAGGGTGGAAGACAAGAGAGACAGGACTGAGAGGGAGAAGAACGGCATCTAGTACATAGTCGGGAGTGGCAGAGTATGAGTCGACAAGGACACAATAAGAGGAAGAGTACCCGAGTGGGACTACATTACGGACCCGCTTTTCCTACCACACATTCTTGGGTCGACACAATGATGCGCTACTTGCACCTAGCCACACTACAGAGCCCTTCTGACAATTTCGACAAATACAAAGACATTAAAGTTATATTATTGGCGACTATGAGAAATTTAAGTCAGTGTGAGACTAAAGCCACAGGTAGGTTCAAAAATTTTTCCATTTTTTTTTTTTTGACATTTGTAACCTTTGTTTTGATGGTCTTCCTGCATAGGCTAATGGAGTGTGGTGCTGCCAAGTATAGGCCACTAGGCCTGCTGCAGTGTTCCTTTCTTATTTTCTTATACTATACAAAGTTACACAGTGTGACTTTTTAAATGGTCCAAGTCGAACCGGAACGTCGTCGTAAGCTCCTCTCTTCTATGTGCGGGTTATTTATGTATCGTTCCAGTCACGGTATTGTGCTTTTTTTTGTTTGTTTCTTATACTAAATTAGTTACAATAATGGGAAAAACTTAATCCGAGTGGAAAGGGTTTTATTTTACATATATTGTCAGGTCACATCACCTTTGTTCTGCTTGGTAGTGATAACCAGTGTTGCCGCCTCTCACAAGATCTGGATTTTTTTTTGTAACACATCGGCAGTCTCCCACCAAGGCAGAGTGACCCGAAAAAAGAAGTACTTTCATCATCATTCTATCATTATCTTGCTAGAGGCTTGCTTACATTACTGTTAAAATATTGTAACATTAACAACACTCCTTCAGAGCGCAGACACTGTACTTCCCACTTCCAGGACTCAAGTCCGGCTCACCTGTTTCCCTGAACCCCTTCATAAAAACCATTCGTCTTCACTCACTCCTACCTAACACGCCACGATTGGCTTCTTCAGTCCTATTCCTGTTAAATTAGGTTTGGTAAGATTTGTTAGGAAATAAAACAAGTGTTTCCTGACATGGGTCTTAGGCATATGATGACCCGCCGTTGGAGCTTTTGGTCATCTGACCGAGGCCTTCCGCTGGCTTAGCGGTCCACCCATTTAAAAATTATGGTTATAATTATAACCAAATTATTATTGCCATTTACAAAATCTCTGTTTTTGAGACGATTAAATTAACTTGAGATACGCTTACTTTTGTCCCTTCACTACTCTTATCATGCCTTCCTCCCTCTCTCTCTCTCTCTCTCTCTCTCTCTCTCTCTCACACACCTGTGCTCACCTAACTGCACGTGTAGGGGATACTTAAATTCAACTGAACCAAGTAATCTCTAACCCTTTAAAATCAATTTTCACTCTTATCTCATTTTTCATTTTAAGTCTACAGAACAAAAAAAAATCAATGCACCTTTGACTCTAACATCCATCCGTGTCTCATCACTCTGGTATCTCCCATCTTTAAGTGTAATTGTAAATAAATGGTTCGGGATGATGACTTAGACACTAAACATAAGAACATAAGAGAACATAAGAAAGGAGGAACACTGCAGCAGGCCTGTTGGCCCATACTAGGCAGGTCCTTTACAATTCATCCCACCAATCCAATTTTCAATGCTACCCAAGAAATAAGCTCCGATGTGCAAGTCCCACTCAAATCCAACCCTTCCCACTCATGTAGTTATCCAACCTAAATTTGAAACTACCCAAAGTCCTAGCCTCAATAACCCAACTAGGTAGACTGTTCCACTCATCTACTACCCTATTTCCAAACCAATACTTTCCTATGTCCTTTCTAAATCTAAACTTATCTAATTTAAATCCATTACTGCGGGTTCTCTCTTGGAGAGATATCCTCAAGACCTTGTTAATATCCCCTTTATTAATACCTATCTTCCACTTATACACTTCGATCAGGTCTCCCCTCATTCTTCGTCTAACAAGTGAATGTAACTTAAGAGTCTTCAATCTTTCTTCATAAGGAAGATTTCTAATGCTATGTATTAATTTAGTCATCCTACGCTGAATGTTTTCTAACGAATTTATGTCCATTCTGTAATATGGAGACCAGAATTGAGCTGCATAATCTAGGTGAGGCCTTACTAATGATGTATAAAGCTGCAGTATGACCTCTGGACTTCTGTTGCTTACACTTCTTGATATAAATCCCAGTAATCTATTTGCCTTATTACGTATGCTTAGGCATTGCTGTCTTGGTTTAAGGTTGCTGCTTACCATAACCCCCAAGTCCTTTTCGCAATCTGTATGGCTAAGTTCTACATTATTTAACTTATAAGTGCTAGGGTTATGGACACTCCCGAGCTTCAGAACCTTGCATTTATCTACATTGAACTGCATCTGCCACTTTTCTGACCAAGAGTAGAGTTTGTCTAAATCCTCCTGAAGTTCCCTAACATCTACGTTTGAATCAATTATCCTACCTATCTTCGTGTCATCGGCGAATTTGCTCATATCACTAGTAATTCCTTCATCAAGATCATTGATATATATTATAAACAACAACGGGCCCAAGACTGATCCCTGTGGAACGCCACTTGTTACTGATCCCCACTCGGATTTAACCCCATTTATGGACACTCTTTGCTTCCTGTCTGTGAGCCATGATTCGATCCACGAGAGCACCCTTCCCCCAATGCCATGAGCTGCTACTTTCTTCAACAGTCTTTGGTGCGGAACTCTATCAAATGCCTTACTAAAATCTAAGTAAATAATATCAAATTCTTTATCGTGGTCAACAGCCTCAAAAGCTTTACTGAAGAAAGTTAATAAATTAGTTAGACAAGACCGGCCTCTTGTGAATCCATGCTGAGTATCATTAATCAAGCTATGCTTATCGAGATGGCTTCTTATAATCTCAGCTATAATTGACTCTAGTAATTTGCCTACAATTGAGGTCAGGCTTATTGGGCGGTAATTTGACGGTAACGACTTGTCCCCTGTTTTAAAAATAGGAATTACATTAGCCATCTTCCACATATCAGACACTGCACCTGTTTGAAGAGATAAATTAAAAATATTAGTTAATGGTTCACAGACTTCCATTTTGCATTCCTTTAGAACCCTTGAAAAAACCTCATCAGGACCCGGTGACTTATTTTGCTTCAGTCTGTCTATCTGCTTCACAACCATTTCACTAGTGACTGTGATGTTACATAATTTATCTTCTTCTGATCCACTATAAAAATTAATTACCGGAATATTATTAGTGTCTTCCTGTGTAAAAACCGAGAGAAAATAATTATTTAAAATCGAGCACATTTCATTCTCTTTGTCAGTAAGATGCCCATAGTTATTTTTAAGGGGACCTATCTTATCTCTGACTTTTGTTCTATAGACCTGGAAAAAACTTTTTGGGTTAGTTTTAGAATCCCTAGCAACTTTAATTTCATAGTCCCTTTTAGCTTTTCTTATCCCCTTTTTAATGTCCCTCTTAATGTCAATATACTGATTCATAAGATGACCCTCGCCTCTTTTGATACGCCTATAAATTCCTTTCTTATGCCCTAGTAGATATTTCAGCCTATTATTCATCCATTTTGGGTCATTTCTATTTGATCTAATTTCCTTATAAGGGATAAACGTTCTTTGAGCAGCATGTATTGTGTTCAGAAAACTGTCATATTGATAGCTCTCTTCGTTACCCCAGTCAACAGATGATAAGTGTTCTCTAAGCCCATCGTAATCTGCTAAGCGAAAATCTGGGACTGTTACTGAGTTATCCCTACTATCATACTTCCATTCAATTCTACATGTAATTGATTTGTGGTCGCTAGCACCCAGTTCCTCTGAAACTTCTAAATTATTAACAAGGGATTCATTGTTTGCCAGAACTAAGTCAAGCAGGTTATTACCCCTTGTAGGTTCTGTCACAAACTGCTTCAAAAAACAATCCTGAACTACTTCTAAGAAATCGTATGATTCTAAATTCCCAGTTAAGAAATTCCAATCAATATGACTAAAGTTAAAGTCTCCTAGAATTACTACATTATCGTGCCTTGTGGCCCTAACAATTTCCTCCCATAGTAGTCTCCCCTGGTCCCTATCTAAATTTGGGGGACGGTATATCACACCTAAAATTAATTTTTCATGCCCCTCTGAAAATTCTATCCAAACAGACTCTGTATGTGTTACTTCAGACTTAATACCTGTTTTTATGCAACAGTTCAAGCGATCTCGGACATACAATGCCACCCCACCCCCCTTCCCGATACTTCTATCTACTTGGAACAATTTAAAACCCTGAATGTGACATTCTGCAGGCATGTCCCGACTTTTTGAATTAAACCACGTCTCAGTAATGGCAAATACATCTATGTTACCTGCACTAGCAACTAGTCTCAACTCGTCCATCTTATTCCTAGCACTGCGACTATTTGTGTAATAAATATTTAATGACCCTCCTATCTCTTTACCCTTCCTGCTCCTTTCTGTTATTCCACTAAACCTATTACTGTCATTGTCAATTAGTGCCACTGGCTTTCCAATATCCTCCTCATTTTGCCTATTACTAGTTCTCCTAGTACTCATGTTACTACCCTGCGACTTCACAGTTTTCCCGCCAAAACCCATACCACTAACTATTCCTAGTTTAAAGACCTAACAGCTCCCTCCACTGCGTTGGCCAGTGCTCCCACCCCACACCTAGACAAGTGAACCCCATCCCTGGCATACATGTCATTTCTGCCATAGAAGAGGTCCCAGTTGTCAATGAATGTTACCGCATTTTCCTTACAGTATTTGTCCAGCCAGCAATTGACACCAATTGCTCTGGACAACCATTCATTTCCAACTCCTCTCCTTGGCAAAATGCCACATATGACAGGTTTGCCACCCTTCTTCCTAATTATCTCTATTGCTGACCTATACCTGCTAATCAGGTCCTCACTCCTACGTCTGCCAACATCGTTGCCTCCAGCA
Source organism: Cherax quadricarinatus (assembly GCF_038502225.1). Lineage (NCBI taxonomy): Eukaryota > Metazoa > Arthropoda > Malacostraca > Decapoda > Parastacidae > Cherax > Cherax quadricarinatus. The sequence goes on along the minus strand of NC_091350.1, from coordinate 18,906,297 downwards.
CTGAGACAGATAATAGGATTGCTCCCATTACCTCTCATGATGTCATCCAGACGGCTAACAATATCCTTCATCCCAGCCCCAGGAAAACATACTCTCTGCCTCCTACTCCTATCCTTCAAACAGAATGCCCTATCCATGTACCTAATCTGGCTATCCCCAACAACAACAATGTTTTTACCTTCCTTGGCGTCGTCCGTAGTGATGCTCCGAGTAGTCGACTCACATTCGCCAGGTAGCATTACACCACTTGTAGAATTCGTCATGACGTTCTCGATGGTCTTCGTTGGGGTTTCTAGGGATGTCTCACTCACGTCTGCCAATGCTTCCTTGGTGCTCGTTGTGGCATTCCCAGTAGAACACTCACATTCGTCAGGTAGCACCGAGAATGAGTTGGAAGTTTCCACGGCAGTCTTCTGGTTTCTCGTTGTTTCTGCCTCTCCAACCGTTTTCTTAATCTTCAGCTTGGTTCCATGTTGCCCGGCCACTGACCAAGCTCCCTTCTTAACCTGGGGACTCACAACAGGTGGATTACTACGAATCCTCTTGTTCTCCTCCGTTAATCGCCGTATCTCCAGTTTAGCAACTCTGAGTTCTTCTCTCAGCTGCTGGTAAAGCTGCTCAAGAGAGGGCATCCTGGTTCAGATTCACAGAGAGCACACAAACAGGTCTTCACAGAGCTAAGTACAGTGCAGGAGGCCTGTTGGCCTATACTAGGCAGGTCCTTTACAATTCATCCCAATAACAAAACATTTGCCCAACCCAATTTTCAATGCTACATAAGAAATAAGCTCTGATGTGAAAGTCCCACTCAAATCCAACCCCTCCCACTCATGTACTTATCCAACCTAAATTTGAAACTACCCAAAGTCCTAGCCTCAATAACCCAACTAGGTAGACTGTTCCACTCATCAACTACCCTATTTCCAAACCAATACTTTCCTATGTCCTTTCTAAATCTAAACTTATCTAATTTAAATCCATTACTGCGGGTTCTCTCTTGGAGAGATATCCTCAAGACCTTACTAATATCCCCTTTATTAATACCTATCTTCCACTTATACACTTCGATCAGGTCTCCCCTCATTCTTCGTCTAACAAGTGAATGTAACTTAAGAGTCTTCAATCTTTCTTCATAAGGAAGATTTCTAATGCTATGTATTAATTTAGTCATCCTACGCTGAATGTTTTCTAACGAATTTATGTCCATTCTGTAATATGGAGACCAGAACTGAGCTGCATAATCTAGGTGAGGCCTTACTAATGATGTATAAAGCTGCAGTATGACCTCTGGACTTCTGTTGCTTACACTTCTTGATATAAATCCCAGTAATCTATTTGCCTTATTACGTACGCTTAGGCATTGCTGTCTTGGTTTAAGGTTGCTGCTCACCATAACCCCCAAGTCCTTTTCGCAATCTGTATGGCTAAGTTCTACATCATTTAACTTATAAGTACTAGGGTTATGGGCACTCCCAAGCTTCAGAACTTTGCAACACTTGGGTAGATATCTTTACTGTGTGACTGTTTACCTTCCTAGTTAATATCACTGTCTACCCTGAACCCAAACATATTTCCTCTGATACTGGTTCAGTCTTTTATTGAAACTCATAATTTTTAGCTCACGAGACCAATCTGTCGGAAATATTTGAGTTAATGTGATTGATGATTTGAGGGCGACACACTGGTGTCTTATATGTTTCTATAAATGTTTGCTTATTTAGATACGTGAATAAACACTAAGACACCAGTGTTTCCTCACGCGTCTTTCTAAACCAATTTGTCGGCATATATTACCAAGGTTTATATCTTGCTTGTGAGTAACATCCGCTACGACGCTAATTCTTGTGCTACATGGCAGATGCGGCAGGTCCGCTTCTAACACTCGATTAATACAATAAAAATTCATTTTTTATTATTAGCACACTGGCCGATTCCCACCAAGGTAGGGTGGCCCGAAAAAGAAAAACTTTCACCATCATTCACTCCATCACTGTCTTGCCAGAAGGGTGCTTTACACTACAGTTTTTAAACTGCAACATTAACACCCCTCCTTCAGAGTGCAGGCACTGTACTTCCCATCTCCAGGACTCAAGTCCGGCCTGCCGGTTTCCCTGAATCCCTTCATAAATGTTACTTTGCTCACACTCCAACAGCACGTGAAGTATTAAAAACCATTTGTCTCCATTCACTCCTATCAAACACGCTCACGCATGCCTGCTGGAAGTCCAAGCCCCTCGCACACAAAACCTCCTTTACCCCCTCCCTCCAACCTTTCCTAGGCCGACCCCTACCCCGCCTTCCTTCCACTACAGACTGATACACTCGAAGTCATTCTGTTTCGCTCCATTCAAAAATTCATGAGAACTGTAAATCACAATACTGTTGGTAAGAGTTATGGATGAGTGGCACAAACTCCCGTTGTGTAATTTTAAAAATAGGTTAGACAAATACATGAGTGGGTGTGAGTTGGATCTGAGCAGCTTGGGCCAGCAGGCCTGCTTCAGTGCTTCTTCTTTCTTATGTTCTTAAACTGTGGGTTAGATGCGAGTCCTAGACTTGTGTAGGTGAGCGAAGCAGCGTGTGTGAAGCATGTTAGCCGATGCGAGTATCGAAAGCCGAACAGTGGAAAACGAACCTTGCTCCTTCAAGGTTGTCGGCACAATACAAAGCTCAACCCCGTAATCAGGTGCATCTATAAGCAGCCCGACCTCACACTATGCATGAAAAACTTGGATTTTCACGATCAGGAATGTTCTCGGAGTCCCTTTCCTGCTAGACATGTCGAGTTTATGCTTGTAATTTTCTTAGTGGTTAATTATATGTATAAATCTAGCAAGAGTTCGGAGAGGCTAACTCTTGTCTCAAGAATCACAGATTTGACTGACAGACAGATAGGGAGAGAGCGAGAAACAGAGAGACAAAGAGCAAGCATGGATACCATGAAGGTAAGCAAGAAGATACAGGAATATTCAGTGAATAGTAAGCATAGAGTAATGGTACGAAAGAAATCTTTGTAGACATATACAGAATATATTCATCAGAAAGCTAAGACTTGGTCCCAAGGTGCGTCAATACCCAGAACTCCCAGTCCAGTACTTCACTACTGCACTACAGAACGTGAAAAGTAATGTCCCTATTAGGAAATACTTTGCACTGCTCACTGAAGAGGTTAGTGCCAGCACTGCTGAGAATTTAAATACAGGCATTTAAGTACTACTACCCCGCCCCACCAGTAGCTTCAGGTAAATCAATCTTCTCTTCCAGAGCATTTATCAGCCTAAAATTCGCAATAATCAAACGTAGTAATTCAATGGAATGTAGAGACTCGACTCTGTGATCATCCTCAGATCTCCAGCAGGTCTTGAGTCCTGGGGGGGGGGGCGAGGAATAGTGCATACTGAAGGAGGTGATGTTACAGTTCGGAGATTCACTTGAACTATGATGTCTGTGCACTTCTGGCAAGACAGCTATTGAATTAATGATGAATGTTCTTGTTTTGGGTCAGCCATCCCTGAATCCCTCCATAAAGTTACATTGCTCACACTCCAACAGCATGTTCATTAAAAACCACTTTCTCCATGCACCACTAACACGCTAACACAAGTCTGATGGGTCCTCAAGCCCCCACCTTCTCCCCCTTCTACCTTCCCGGATTCCCCATCTACATCAACTTATCCCTCTTTATCCTCTTTACATACCCAAACCACCTCAGTAACTCGTCCTCAGCCTTACATCTTTTAATTTCTACGCTCCGAATTCTTTGCACGATATTTACACCACACAATGCTCTCGAAGATGAAATCTCTAGCAATTTACTGCAACCTTCAAAACTCATGCTTCGTACCCATATGATAATGTTGGTATCACCATACTCTGGTACATTTCCCCATTTGTCTCCATACATACACTTCTTTCTTTCCACACATTCCTCAACATACCAAGTCGTCTTTCATAAACCCACCTGCTGACATGTCTACTCCCAAAGAACTGTATCATCAGCAAAGAGCAACTATTAAAACTCCAGCTTTGTATCAGATCCAACATCTTTTAATCCCATTCGCCTTCCCAGTACAACCCCACCTATATGTTAAAGAACCATGATGACATCACACATCCCTGTTTAACTCCTATTTTCACTGGGAAATGGTTCCCCTCCCTCCTACATACTCTAGCCTGAGCTTCGCTCTACATAAAAACTCTTAGCTGATTTAGTAACCTATCCCGTATACCATACATCTGTAACATCTACTACTTGGCTCTCCTATCCACTACCCTTTCCTAAATTCATAATTGGAACAAACCGATCTTTATTCTTATCTAAGTATTGCACACTTATATGCTTCATCATAAACACCTGGTCTACATACACATATATACTATTTAATATATATATATATATATATATATATATATATATATATATATATATATATATATATATATATAGGTATTAATTATAAACAAGAGGACTTAATTCACAAAGTTAATCAAACAAATCTAGGTAAGAGTGTCATTTGTTAAGGCAAGAAGGGAAAATTCTCGCTGAGGGAGGAATATTGGAGAATAAATTCTAACTGGTGTCCTATCCTTTAGAACAAACATTACACAAATTTGAGGTTCCTCCTCCGAAATACGTTCATATTTTCACAGTGAAGCATGTGCAAACATACCCGAGATGCATAACACTGTGTGTGTGTGTGTGTGTGTGTGTGTGTGTGTGTGTGTTTACTTGTGTTGCAGGTGACGGAGTTCCGGTGAGCTGCTAAAAACGGTAACGTTGCAATCAGTTATTTTGATTTATGTAAGTTTTAATTTGCACTTTTACTAATTAAATAGGTCACCAAGTAATAACTGCAAAATGCCTCATCTGATCGGCTTCAACCCCTAAATGCGGCTGTATTTAAGGGAAATTTCTGGATTTATCTTGGGCTGTATAGTATCATTTTACCAATTTCATTAAAGAAACTGTGAAAACTTAGAATGTATGGTCACTCATGTTAGAATGTATAGTCACTCATGTTAGAATGTATAGTCACTCATGTTACAATGTATGGTCATTCATGTTAGTGTGTATGGTCATTCATGTTAGTGTGTATGGTCATTCATGTTAGTGTGTATGGTCATTCATGTTAGTGTGTATGGTCATTCATGTTAGTGTGTATGGTCATTCATGTTAGCGTGTATGGTCATTCATGTTACAATGTATGGTCATTCATGTTAGTGTGTATGGTCATTCATGTTAGTGTGTATGGTCATTCATGTTAGTGTGTATGGTCATTCATGTTAGTGTGTATGGTCATTCATGTTAGTGTGTATGGTCATTCATGTTACAATGTATGGTCATTCATGTTAGTGTGTATGGTCATTCATGTTAGTGTGTATGGTCATTCATGTTACAATGTATGGTCATTCATGTTAGTGTGTATGGTCATTCATGTTACAATGTATGGTCATTCATGTTAGTGTGTATGGTCATTCATGTTACAATGTATGGTCATTCATGTTAGTGTGTATGGTCATTCATGTTACAATGTATGGTCATTCATGTTAGTGTGTATGGTCATTCATGTTAGTGTGTATGGTCATTCATGTTAGTGTGTATGGTCATTCATGTTAGTGTGTATGGTCATTCATGTTACAATGTATGGTCATTCATGTTAGTGTGTATGGTCATTCATGTTAGTGTGTATGGTCATTCATGTTAGTGTGTATGGTCATTCATGTTAGTGTGTATGGTCATTCATGTTAGTGTGTATGGTCATTCATGTTAGTGTGTATGGTCATTCATGTTACAATGTATGGTCATTCATGTTAGTGTGTATGGTCACTCATGTTAGTGTGTATGGTCATTCATGTTAGTGTGTATGGTCATTCATGTTACAATGTATGGTCATTCATGTTACAATGTATGGTCATTCATGTTAGTGTGTATGGTCATTCATGTTAGTGTGTATGGTCATTCATGTTACAATGTATGGTCATTCATGTTAGTGTGTATGGTCACTCATGTTAGTGTGTATGGTCACTCATGTTAGTGTGTATGGTCACTCATGTTACAATGTATGGTCACTCATGTTAGAATGTATAGTCACTCATGTTAGAATGTATAGTCACTCATGTTAGAATGTATAGTCACTCATGTTAGAATGTATAGTCACTCATGTTAGAATGTATGGTCACTCATGTCACAATGTATGGTCACTCATGTCACAATGTATGGTCACTCATGTCACAATGTATGGTCACTGTCACAATGTGTGGTCACTCACGTCACAATGTATGGTCACTCACGTCACAATGTATGGTCACTCACGTCACAATGTATGGTCACTCATGTCACAATGTATGGTCACTCATGTCACAATGTATGGTCACTCATGTCAATGTATGGTCACTCATGTCACAATGTATGGTCACTCATGTCACAATGTATGGTCACTCATGTTACAATGTATGGTCACTCATGTTACAATGTATGGTCACTCATGTTACAATGTATGGTCACTCATGTCAGAATGTATGGTCACTCATGTCAGAATGTATGGTCACTCATGTCAATGTATGGTCAATCATGTCAGAATGTATGGTCACTCATGTTAGAATGTATGGTCACTCATGTTAGAATGTATGGTCACTCATGTTAGTGTGTATGGTCACTCATGTCAGAATGTATGGTCACTCATGTCAGAATGTATGGTCACTCATGTCAGAATGTATGGTCACTCATGTCAGAATGTATGGTCACTCATGTTAGAATGTATGGTCACTCATGTTAGTGTGTATGGTCACTCATGTCAGAATGTATGGTCACTCATGTCAATGTATGGTCACTCATGTCAGAATGTATGGTCACTCATGTCAGAATGTATGGTCACTCATGTCAGAATGTATGGTCACTCATGTCAGAATGTATGGTCACTCATGTCAATGTATGGTCAATCATGTCAGAATGTATGGTCACTCATGTTAGAATGTATGGTCACTCATGTTAGAATGTATGGTCACTCATGTTAGTGTGTATGGTCACTCATGTCAGAATGTATGGTCACTCATGTCAATGTATGGTCACTCATGTCAGAATGTATGGTCACATGTTAGAATGTATGGTCACATGTTAGAATGTATGGTCACATGTTAGAATGTATGGTCACATGTTAGAATGTATGGTCACATGTTAGAATGTATGGTCACATGTTAGAATGTATGGTCACATGTTAGAATGTATGGTCACATGTTAGAATGTATGGTCACATGTTAGAATGTATGGTCACATGTTAGAATGTATGGTCACATGTTAGAATGTATGGTCACATGTTAGAATGTATGGTCACATGTTAGAATGTATGGTCACATGCTAGAATTCCAGTTTCTGTGTAAACAAATTAAGTCTCACAGAATTGAACAGATTATGAAATGTAATATTACGCAAGAGAAGAAAATTGAGAAATACTTAAAAACTTATATTTCTATAGAGGAAATTTTCATTCTACTTTATTTGTGAGTCAGTCAGATACAGTGATGTATTCTTCCCAGATTTCCGTTTAGAACTTCAGAATCTCATTTTTTTTTATCACTGATGATCAAAAACTTAAAGATGGTCGTGAAACTATCAGGATATTAACCCTTAAACTGTCCAAACGTAGATCTACGTTCTTTTAACATTTGAGAGTATGTGAAAAAACGTAGACCTTCTTTTTTTTTACATTTGAAAGTGTGTAAAAAAAAACCTTGATCTACATTTTTTTTGTTATATTCGAAAATATGTAAAAAAACGTAGATCTACTTTTGGAGCACTACGCATGTGAACGTAGATCTGTTTGGACAGTTTAAGGGTTAAACCACTCTTATGTTATTATTACAAAGCCATTCCTGAATTTGAGTTTAGTGCGATAACTTGAAAAAGCCTCTTCTGATCAACCTCAAACTTTCAACGCTGCGTTGTTCTTCTCAGAAAGTGAGGATTCTAAATGGAGTATGTAGGAGCCAATTTAGCCAATTTATTTTTTTTTAAATAATGTAACAGTTTTTTTTTTTTTGCATAAAATAACTTTTCGTGGCTCTTCAAGACTTCAAGCTATAAAGACCAGTTCATCGTATGGAAAGGATGAAGACTTTAGGGTTTAGTCTGTGTACCTGCAAAGTTGTTATTTCACTATCATTCTTGATAAACTTGGAACTATTGGAGTCTGTACACTACCTAGACAACTGGAGTCTGTTCACTACCTAGACAACTGGAGTCTGTACACTACCTAGACAACTGGAGTCTGTACACTACCTAGACAACTGGAGTCTGTACACTACCTAGACAACTGGAGTCTGTACACTACCTAGACAACTGGAGTCTGTACACTACCTAGACAACTGGAGTCTGTACACTACCTAGACAACTGGAGTCTGTACACTACCTAGACAACTGGAGTCTGTACACTACCTAGACAACTGGAGTCTGTACACTACCTAGACAACTGGAGTCTGTACACTACCTAGACAACTGGAGTCTGTACACTACCTAGACAACTGGAGTCTGTTCACTACCTAGACAACTGGAGTCTGTACACTACCTAGACAACTGGAGTCTGTACACTACCTAGACAACTGGAGTCTGTACACTACCTAGACAACTGGAGTCTGTACACTACCTAGACAACTGGAGTCTGTACACTACCTAGACAACTGGAGTCTGTACACTACCTAGACAACTGGAGTCTGTACACTACCTAGACAACTGGAGTCTGTACACTACCTAGACAACTGGAGTCTGTACACTACCTAGACAACTGGAGTCTGTACACTACCTAGACAACTGGAGTCTGTACACTACCTAGACAACTGGAGTCTGTACACTACCTAGACAACTGGAGTCTGTACACTACCTAGACAACTGGAGTCTGTACACTACCTAGACAACTGGAGTCTGTACACTACCTAGACAACTGGAGTCTGTACACTACCTAGACAACTGGAGTCTGTTCACTACCTAGACAACTGGAGTCTGTACACTACCTAGACAACTGGAGGCTGTACACTACCTAGACAACTGGAGTCTGTACACTACCTAGACAACTGGAGTCTGTACACTACCTAGACAACTGGAGTCTGTTCACTACCTAGACAACTGGAGTCTGTACACTACCTAGACAACTGGAGTCTGTACACTACCTAGACAACTGGAGTCTGTACACTACCTAGACAAATGGAGTCTGTTCACTACCTAGACAACTGGAGTCTGTACACTACCTAGACAACTGGAGTCTGTACACTACCTAGACAACTGGAGTCTGTACACTACCTAGACAACTGGAGTCTGTACACTACCTAGACAACTGGAGGCTGTACACTACCTAGACAACTGGAGTCTGTACACTACCTAGACAACTGGAGTCTGTTCACTACCTAGACAACTGGAGTCTGTACACTACCTAGACAACTGGAGTCTGTACACTACCTAGACAACTGGAGGCTGTACACTACCTAGACAACTGGAGTCTGTACACTACCTAGACAACTGGAGTCTGTTCACTACCTAGACAACTGGAGTCTGTACACTACCTAGACAAATGGAGTCTGTTCACTACCTAGACAACTGGAGTCTGTACACTACCTAGACAAATGGAGTCTGTTCACTACCTAGACAACTGGAGTCTGTTCAATACCTAGACAACTGGAGTCTGAACACTACCTAGATAACTGGAGTCTGTTCACTACCTAGACAACTGGAGTCTGTACACTACCTAGACAACTGGAGTCTGTACACTACCTAGACAACTGGAGTCTGTACACTACCTAGACAACTGGAGTCTGTACACTACCTAGACAACTGGAGTCTGTACACTACCTAGACAACTGGAGTCTGTACACTACCTAGACAACTGGAGTCTGTACACTACCTAGACAACTGGAGTCTGTACACTACCTAGACAACTGGAGTCTGTACACTACCTAGACAACTGGAGTCTGTACACTACCTAGACAACTGGAGTCTGTACACTACCTAGACAACTGGAGTCTGTACACTACCTAGACAACTGGAGTCTGTACACTACCTAGACAACTGGAGTCTGTACACTACCTAGACAACTGGAGTCTGTTCACCACCTAGACAACTGGAGTCTGTTCACCACCTAGACAACTGGAGTCTGTACACCACCTAGACAACTGGAGTCTGTACACCAACTAGACAACTGGAATCTGTACACCACCTAGACAACTGGAGTCTGTACACCACCTAGACAACTGGAGTCTGTATACCACCTAGACAACTGGAGTCTGTACACTACCTAGACAACTGGAGTCTGTACACTACCTAGACAACTGGAGTCTGTACACTACCTAGACAACTGGAGTCTGTACACTACCTAGACAACTGGAGTCTGTACACTACCTAGACAACTGGAGTCTGTACACTACCTAGACAACTGGAGTCTGTACACTACCTAGACAACTGGAGTCTGTTCACTACCTAGACAACTGGAGGATGTACACTACCTAGACAACTGGAGGCTGTACACTACCTAGACAACTGGAGTCTGTACACTACCTAGACAACTGGTCTGTACACTACCTAGACAACTGGAGGCTGTACACTACCTAGACAACTGGAGGCTGTACACTACCTAGACAACTGGAGGCTGTACACTACCTAGACAACTGGAGTCTGTTCAATACCTAGACAACTGGAGTCTGAACACTACCTAGATAACTGGAGTCTGTTCAATACCTAGACAACTGGAGTCTGTACACTACCTAGACAACTGGAGTCTGTACACTACCTAGACAACTGGAGTCTGTACACTACCTAGACAACTGGAGTCTGTACACTACCTAGACAACTGGAGTCTGTACACTACCTAGACAACTGGAGTCTGTACACTACCTAGACAACTGGAGTCTGTACACTACCTAGACAACTGGAGTCTGTACACTACCTAGACAACTGGAGTCTGTTCACTACCTAGACAACTGGAGTCTGTTCACTACCTAGACAACTGGAGTCTGTTCAATACCTAGACAACTGGAGTCTGTTCAATACCTAGACAACTGGAGTCTGTTCAATACCTAGACAACTGGAGTCTGTTCAATACCTAGACAACTGGAGTCTGTTCAATACCTAGACAACTGGAGTCTGTTCAATACCTAGACAACTGGAGTCTATACACTACCTAGACAACTGGAGTCTATACACTACCTAGACAACTGGAGGCTGTACACTACCTAGACAACTGGAGGCTGTACACTACCTAAACTGGAGGCTGTACACTACCTAGACAACTGGAGGCTGTACACTACCTAGACAACTGGAGGCTGTACACTACCTAGACAACTGGAGTCTGTACACTACCTAGACAACTGGAGTCTGTACACTACCTAGACAACTGGAGTCTGTACACTACCTAGACAACTGGAGTCTGTACACTACCTAGACAACTGGAGTCTGTACACTACCTAGACAACTTGAGTCTGTTCACTACCTAGACAACTGGAGTCTGTACACTACCTAGACAACTGGAGTCTATCACTACCTAGACAACTGGAGGCTGTAAACTACCTAGAGAATGCATCTTTTGGTCGGCTTCAAACACTTAGTGCAAGTTAGGTTAGGTAAGGTTTGTCAGGAAACAGGACAAGTTTTTCCTGACGCGGGTGTTAGTCATATAACCCACAGCTGGAGCTTCTGGCCATCTGACCGAGGCCTTTAGCTGGCTTACACCTCCACTACTTTAAAAATTATGCTTATTAGTTTTACTGTGTTTTCTTCTCTAAGAAAACTTCGCGTTGATTTTAAGTTGTGTAAATTTAAATTGACGATTTGATCAAATTAGATTCTGTGTAATAACTAGAAAATGGTTCGTCTGATCGAAATCAACCTTTAAACGCTGGAGTATCCTGGAAAAGATGCACCACATTTTTCCCAGGATCGCGTTATGTTGCATGTATCTTTTCTTCTTCTTGTGTCGGTATTTGATACCAGTCATCTCTGCCAGTCTCGGTATTTGATACCAGTCATCTCTGCCAGTCTCGGTATTTGATACCAGTCATCTTTGCCAGTCTCGGTATTTGATACCAGTCATCTCTGCCAGTCTTGGTATTTGATACCAGTCATCTCTGCCAGTCTCGGTATTTGATACCAGTCATCTCTGCCAGTCTCGGTATTTGATACCAGTCATCTCTGCCAGTCTCGGTATTTGATACCAGTCATCTTTGCCAGTCTATCTCGAAGAAAGGTTTGGAAATATTTTGGCCTGTGATATATCTTTGATAAGTTTCGAGAGTCTTTCTACTCCAGAAGCCCGACCATGGTAAGTGCAAATTTGAACAATTTTAATAGAGAAATTGTGATAGTGAATGCCTGTTCTGACTGGCTTCAAGACTAGTTAATGCTCCAGGTCGGACCGAAACGTCGTCATAAGTTTCTTTCTCATAAATGTGGGTTATTTGTGAATTGTTCCAGCCACGGTATTGACCTTTTTATTCTGCAATGCTAACTTTGAATTGCATTAAAAAAATTATGCCACATTCTGTACTATTCCTTTTGAGTGCGATGAGGTAGATAGGGCTGGGCTTATGAGATACACAAACACACTTTCTTGGATCATGAAACGACCGACACCCGATTGGTAGGCCGGTAGAGTGTTGGGCAGTATCAAGGCTGTTCTTGAGGTGGTATACAGAGACTGGGTCTGGGACCGGACCGCAGAGTCACTAAATACAAAAAATAAATAATGTATTTCTTTTCTGCAGTGTACAGGTAATGTAGTCCACATGAAAGGAAATATTGTTAATCACCAAAAAAAGCCACTCGCATGCAGTGTACTTCGGGTAAACTACAACTCAGTCTCAGTGAATACCATGAGACTGAAGTCTGTTTACTAACGTCCCTGTAACTGACATCTTTCAGCTTCTACGTCCGCTTTACCAGAGCCTCACAATGTAATCTTTGTCCACCTTGTAAACTTCTTTGACCATCTTACTCACCTGCCTCCACGTATTTTCAAAAAAAATCATATGAAATTTTCAATAATATATCGTTATGTACTTTTCATACGATTTTTTAAAAAAAATATGTTAAATATTAAAAAAATATAGAAAAATGTTTTAAAAAATTGTTACTTTATTGCCGATTTCGACGAGTCAGTGCAGTTGAAGCATTTTCTAACAAACCTCCATTTTTACAATACATATTGGAGTGCATGAGTGCCGACATGTGTATGAGAGGGTGAAAATAGGAAAGAGGAGTGTGGCAAGAGAATGCAGGAATCGAGAACATAAAGCAAGGAGCAAAAATAATCAACTTCTTCCCATCAGACGTAAGAGGAATTACCAACAGATTCGTGACTTTAAAGTCACTTGACAATTTCCTGATCAGCCAAACTGTGTACAGCTATCAACAACAGCCTCAGTGATTAAACCGTTAACCGGGAGACTAGGTATGGGACCTGGTCGCGGGAGCGATGACTCTCAAAACCATCTTCAGGTAACTTTCAGATAAACGGCAATATTTAAGAGCAATATGTAAGAGCCTGGAGCAATATGTAAGAGCCTGGAGCAATATGTAAGAGCCTGGAGCAATATGTAAGAGCCTGGAGCAATATGGAAGAGCCTGGAGCAATATGTAAGAGCCTGGAGCAATATGTAAGAGCCTGGAGCAATATGTAAGAGCCTGGAGCAATATGTAAGAGCCTGGAGCAATATGTAAGAGCCTGGAGCAATATGTAAGAGCCTGGAGCAATATGTAAGAGCCTGGAGCAATATGGAAGAGCCTGGAGCAATATGTAAGAGCCTGGAGCAATATGTAAGAGCCTGGAGCAATATGTAAGAGCCTGGAGCAATATGTAAGAGCCTGGAGCAATATGTAAGAGCCTGGAGCAATATGTAAGAGCCTGGAGCAATATGTAAGAGCCTGCAGCAATATGTAAGAGCCTGGAGCAATATGAAAGAGCCTGGAGCATTATGTAACATTCATTGACAACTGGGACCTCTTCTATGGCAGAAATGACATGTATGCTAGGGATGGGGTTCACTTATCTAGGTGTGGGGTGGGAGCACTGGCAACTGCAGTGGAGGGAGCAGTTAGGACTTTAAACTAGGAATAGTTAGTGGTATGGGTTTTGGCAGGAAAACAGTGAAGTCCCAGTGTAGTAATATTACGAGTTCTAGGGGAACTAGTAATAATAAGAACGAGATAGATATTGAAAAGCCAGGGACCTTGGGTGATAAAGACGGTAATAGGTTTAGTAGAAAAATAGAAATGAGCAGGAAGGGTAAAGAGAAAGGAGAGTCTTTCAATGTTTATTATGCTAATTGCCGTAGTGCTAGGAATAAGATGGACGAGTTGAGATTAGTTGCTAGTGTAGGTAACATTGATGTATTTGCCTTAACTGAGACGTGGTTTAATTCAAAAAGTCGGGACATGCCTGCGGAATGTCATATTCAGGGTTTTAAATTGTTCCAAGAAGATAGAAGTATTGGGAGGGGGGGTGGGGTGGCATTGTACGTCCGAGATCGCTTGAACTGTTGCATAAAAACGGGTATTAAGTCTGAAGTAACACATACAGAGTCTGTTTGGATAGAATTTTCAGAGGGGCATGAAAAACTGATTTTAGGAGTGATATACCGTCCCCCTAACTTAGATAGGGACCAAGGGAAACTACTATGGGAGGAAATTGTTAAGGCCACAAGGCACGATAATGTAGTAATTCTAGGAGACTTTAACTTTAGTCATGTTGATTGGAATTTCTTGACTGGGAATTTAGAATCGTACGACTTCTTAGAAGTATTTCAGGATTGTTTTTTGAAGCAGTTTGTGACAGAACCTACAAGGGGAAATAACCTGCTTGACTTAGTTATGGCAAACAATGAATCCCTTGTTAATAATTTAGAAATTTCAGAGGAACTGGGTGCTAGCGACCACAAATCAATTACATTTAGCATTGAATGGAAGTACGATAGTAGCGATAACTCAGTAACAGTCCCAGATTTTCGCTTAGCAGATTACGATGGGCTTAAAGAACACTTATCATCTGTTGACTGGGGTAACGAAGAGAGCTATCAATATGACAGTTTTCTGAACACTATACATGCTGCTCAAAGAGCGTTTATCCCATATAAAGAAATTAGATCAAATAGAAATGACCCAAAATGGATGAATAATAGGCTCAAATATCTACTAGGGCATAAGAAAGGAATTTATAGGCGTATCAAAAGAGGTGAGGGTCATCTTATGAATCAGTATATTGACATTAAGAGGGACATTAAAAAGGGGATAAGAAAAGCTAAAAGGGACTATGAAATTAAAGTTGCTAGGGATTCTAAAACTAACCCAAAAAGTTTTTTCCAGGTCTATAGAACAAAAGTTAGAGATAAGATAGGTCCCCTTAAAAATAACTATGGGCACCTTACTGACAATGAGAATGAAATGTGCTTGATTTTAAATAATTATTTTCTCTCAGTTTTTACACAGGAAGACACTAACAATATTCCAGTAATTAATTTTTACAGTGGGCTAGAAGAAGATAAATTATGTAACATCACAGTCACTAGTGAGATGGTTGTGAGGCAGATAGACAGACTGAAGCAAAATAAGTCGCCGGGTCCTGATGAGGTTTTTTCAAGGGTTCTTAAGGAATGCAAAATGGAACTCTGTGAACCATTAACTAATATTTTTAATTTATCTCTTCAAACAGGTGTAGTGTCTGATATGTGGAAGATGGCTAATGTAACTCCTATTTTTAAAACAGGGGACAAGTCGTTACCGTCAAATTACCGCCCAATAAGCCTGACCTCAATTGTAGGCAAATTACTAGAGTCAATTATAGCTGAGATTATAAGAAGCCATCTCGATAAGCATAGCTTGATTAATGATACTCAGCATGGATTCACAAGAGGCCGGTCTTGTCTAACTAATTTATTAACTTTCTTCAGTAAAGCTTTTGAGGCTGTTGACCACAATAAAGAATTTGATATTATTTACTTAGATTTTAGTAAGGCTTTTGATAGAGTTCCGCACCATAGACTGTTAAAGAAAGTGGCAGCCCATGGCATTGGGGGAAAAGTGCTCTCGTGGATCGAGTCATGGCTCACTGACAGGAAGCAGAGAGTGTCCATAAATGGGGTTAAATCCGAGTGGGGATCTGTAACAAGTGGCGTTCCACAGGGATCAGTCTTGGGCCCGTTGTTGTTTATAATATATATCAATGATCTTGATGAGGGAATTACTAGTGATATGAGCAAATTCGCCGATGACACAAAGATAGGTAGGATAATTGATTCAAACGTAGATGTTAGGGAACTTCAGGAGGACTTAAACAAACTCTATTCTTGGTCAGAAAAGTGGCAGATGCAGTTCAATGTAGATAAGTGCAAGGTTCTGAAGCTTGGGAGTGCCCATAACCCTAGTACTTATAAATTAAATGATGTAGAACTTAGCCATACAGATTGCGAAAAGGACTTGGGGGTTATGGTGAGCAGCAACCTTAAACCAAGACAGCAATGCCTAAGCGTACGTAATAAGGCAAATAGATTACTGGGATTTATATCAAGAAGTGTAAGCAACAGAAGTCCAGAGGTCATACTGCAGCTTTATACATCATTAGTAAGGCCTCACCTTGATTATGCAGCTCAGTTCTGGTCTCCGTATTACAAAATGGACATAAATTCGTTAGAAAACATTCAGCGTAGGATGACTAAATTAATACATAGCATCAGAAATCTTCCTTATGAAGAAAGATTGAAGACTCTTAAGTTACATTCACTTGTTAGACGAAGAATGAGGGGAGACCTGATCGAAGTGTATAAGTGGAAGATAGGTATTAATAAAGGGGATATTAATAAGGTCTTGAGGATGTCTCTCCAAGAGAGAACCCGCAGTAATGGATTTAAATTAGATAAGTTTAGATTTAGAAAGGACATAGGAAAGTATTGGTTTGGAAATAGGGTAGTTGATGAGTGGAACAGTCTACCTAGTTGGGTTATTGAGGCTAGGACTTTGGGTAGTTTCAAATCTAGGTTGGATAAGTACATGAGTGGGAAGGGTTGGATTTGAGTGGGACTTTCACATCAGAGCTTATTTCTTGGGTAGCATTGAAAATTGGGTTGGGTAAATGTTTTGTTAGTGGGATGAATTGTAAAGGACCTGCCTAGTATGGGCCAGCAGGCCTCCTGCAGTGTTCCTCCTTTCTTATGTTCTTATGTTCTTATGTAAGAGCCTGCAGCAATATGTAAGAGCCTGGAGCAATATGTAAGAGCCTGGAGTAATATGTAAGAGCCTGGAGCAATATGTAAGAGCCTGGAGCAATATGTAAGAGCCTGGAGCAATATGTAAGAGCCTGGAGCAATATGTAAGAGCCTGGAGCAATATGTAAGAGCCTGGAGCAATATGTAAGAGCCTGGAGCAATATGTAAGAGCCTGGAGCAATATGTAAGAGCCTGGAGCAATATGTAAGAGCCTGGAGCAATATGTAAGAGCCTGGAGCAATATGTAAGAGCCTGGAGCAATATGTAAGAGCCTGGAGCAATATATAAGAGCCTGCAGCAAAATGTAAGAGCCTGGAGCAATATGAAAGAGCCTGGAGCATTATGTAAGAGCCTGGAGCAATATGTAAGAGCCTGCAGCAATATGTAAGAGCCTGGAGCAATATGTAAGAGCCTCGAGTAATATGTAAGAGCCTGGAGTAATATGTAAGATCCTGGAGCAATATGTAAGAGCCTGGAGTAATATGTAAGAGCCTGAAGCAATATGTAAGAGCCTGGAGTAATATGTAAGAGCCTGGAGTAATATGTAAGAGCCTGGAGCAATATGTACGAGCCTGGAGTAATATGTAAGAGCCTGGAGCAATATGTAAGAGCCTGGAGCAATATGTAAGAGCCTGGACTAATATGTAAGAGCCTGGAGTAATATGTAAGAGCCTGGAGTAATATGTAAGAGCCTGGAGTAATATGTAAGAGCCTGGAGCAATATGTAAGAGCCTGGAGTAATATGTAAGAGCCTGGAGCAATATGTGAGAGCCTGGAGTAATATGTAAGAGCCTGGAGTAATATGTAAGAGCCTGGAGTAATATGTAAGAACCTGGAGCAATATGTAAGAGCCTGGAGCAATATGTAAGAGCCTGGAGCAATATGTAAGAGCCTGGAGTAATATGTAAGAGCCTGGAGTAATATGTAAGAGCCTGGAGCAATATGTAAGAGCCTGGAGCAATATGTAAGAGCCTGGAGTAATATGTAAGAGCCTGGAGTAATATGTAAGAGCCTGGAGTAATATGTAAGAGCCTGGAGCAATATGTAAGAGCCTGGAGTAATATGTAAGAGCCTGGAGTAATATGTAAGAGCCTGGAGTAATATGTAAGAGCCTGGAGCAATATGTAAGAGCCTGGAGTAATATGTAAGAGCCTGGAGTAATATGTAAGAGCCTGGAGCAATATGTAAGAGCCTGGAGTAATATGTAAGAGCCTGGAGCAATATGTAAGAGCCTGGAGTAATATGTAAGAGCCTGGAGTAATATGTAAGAGCCTGGAGTAATATGTAAGAGCCTGGAGTAATATGTAAGAGCCTGGAGTAATATGTAAGAGCCTGGAGCAATATGTAAGAGCCTGGAGTAATATGTAAGAGCCTGGAGTAATATGTAAGAGCCTGGAGTAATATGTAAGAGCCTGGAGTAATATGTAAGAGCCTGGAGTAATATGTAAGAGCCTGGAGTAATATGTAAGAGCCTGGAGCAATATGTAAGAGCCTGGAGTAATATGTAAGAGCCTGGAGTAATATGTAAGAGCCTGGAGTAATATGTAAGAGCCTGGAGTAATATGTAAGAGCCTGGAGCAATATGTAAGAGCCTGGAGTAATATGTAAGAGCCTGGAGTAATATGTAAGAGCCTGGAGTAATATGTAAGAGCCTGGAGTAATATGTAAGAGCCTGGAGTAATATGTAAGAGCCTGGAGTAATATGTAAGAGCCTGGAGGAATATGTAAGAGCCTGGAGTAATATGTAAGAGCCTGGAGCAATATGTAAGAGCCTGGAGTAATATGTAAGAGCCTGGAGTAATATGTAAGAGCCTGGAGTAATATGTAAGAGCCTGGAGTAATATGTAAGAGCCTGGAGTAATATGTAAGAGCCTGGAGTAATATGTAAGAGCCTGGAGCAATATGTAAGAGCCTGGAGTAATATGTAAGAGCCTGGAGTAATATGTAAGAGCCTGGAGTAATATGTAAGAGCCTGGAGTAATATGTAAGAGCCTGGAGTAATATGTAAGAGCCTGGAGTAATATGTAAGAGCCTGGAGTAATATGTAAGAGCCTGGAGTAATATGTAAGAGCCTGGAGGAATATGTAAGAGCCTGGAGTAATATGTAAGAGCCTGGAGCAATATGTAAGAGCCTGGAGTAATATGTAAGAGCCTGGAGTAATATGTAAGAGCCTGGAGTAATATGTAAGAGCCTGGAGTAATATGTAAGAATAAAAATCTATGGGAGTTCATGAAAATTTTGCGAATGCGATTTTAACAATATCTGATGTGAAATCTGAAAGTATCTGACAGCGTGGAAATATAACTGACAGCGTGGGAACATATCTGACAGCGTGGGAACATATCTGACAGCGTGGGAACATATCTGACAGCGTGGGAACATATCTGACAGCCTGGGAACATATCTGACAGCCTGGGAACATATCTGACAGCGTGGGAACATATCTGACAGCGTGGGAACATATCTGACAGCGTGGAAATATAACTGACAGCGTGACAACATATCTGACAGCGTGGAAATATAACTGACAGCGAGGGAACACATCTGACAGCGTGGGAACACATCTGACAGCGTGGGAACACATCTGACAGCGTGGAAACATAACTGACAGCGTGGAAATATAACTGACAGCGTGGGAACACATCTGACAGCGTGGGCACAAATCTGCCAGCGAGGGAACAAATCTGACAGCGAGGAAACACATCTGACAACGTGAGAACATATCTGACAGCGTGTGAACACATCTGACAGCGAGGGAAAACATCTGACAGCGAGGGAACACATCTGACAGCGTGGGAACATACCTGACAGCGAGGGAACACATCTGACAGCGTAGGAACACATCTGACAGCGAGGGAACATACCCGACAGCGTGAGAACACACCTGAGAGGGAGGGAACACATCTGACAGCGTGGGAACACATCTGACGGCGAGGGAACACATCTGACAGCGTGGGAACACATCTGACGGCGAGGGAACACATCTGACAGCGTGGGAACAATCTGACAGCGTGGGAACATATCTGACAGCGTGGGAACATATCTGACAGCGTGGGAACACATCTGACAGCGAGGGAACACATCTGACAGCGAGGGAACACATCTGACAGCGAGGGAACACATCTGACAACGTGGGAACATATGACAGCGTGGGAACACATCTGACAACGTGGAAACACATCTGACAGCGAGGGAACACATCTGACAGCAAGGGAACACATCTGACAGCGCGGGAACATATCTGACAGCGAGGGAACATATCTGACAGCGTGGAAATAAACTGACAGCGTGTCAACATATCTGATAGCGTTGGAACACATCTGATAGCGTCGAAACATATCTGATAGCGTGGGAACACATCTGACAGCGAGGGAACATATCTGACAGCGTGGAAATATAACTGACAGCGTGAGAACATATCTGAAAAAGTGGGAGAATATAAGAAAGCGTGGGAACATATCTGACAGTGTGGGAGCATATCTGAAAGCGTGGGAACATAGCTGAAAGCGTGGGAACATATATGAAAGCGTGGGAACATAGCTGAAAGCGTGGGAACATAGCTGAAAGCGTGGGAACGTGTATGAAAGCGTGAGAATATCTGGAATGGTGTGGAAAACTTGGCAAAGCCCTTGAAAACGTGTGTGAAAATTTGCGAGAGAGAGAGAGAGAAAGAAAGAGGGAATAAGTGTGAAGGATCGGGAAGGCTTAGAGAGAGTGAGTCAAGGAGGAAAGCGAGAAGCACGATATAGGAAGGGACAAGACGGGTGGAAGACTGATTACACGTTTTTTTTCCTTGGCTGACGTGCCAAAATGGATCATATCCCAGGAACTATACTTCCGTTCACATCAACTTGATAGCTGGTAAGTAGCGAAAAAACCTGACTCTGAAGAGACCGTAACAAACCCAGCGCCACGATGGTCATGGACCGGGCCGCAGGGGCGTTGACCCCCGGAACTCTCTCCAGGAAACACTCACATGAGCTACAATACCTGGTAGCACTCACATGAGAGCTACAATACCTGGTAGCACTCACATGAGAGCTACCATACCTGGTAGCACTCACATGAGAGCTACCATACCTGGTAGCACTCACATGAGAGCTACCATACCTGGTAGCACTCACATGAGAGCTACCATACCTGGTAGCACTCACATGAGAGCTACCATACCTGGTAGCACTCACATGAGAGCTACCATACCTGGTAGCACTCACATGAGAGCTACCATACCTGGTAGCACTCACATGAGAGCTACCATACCTGGTAGCACTCACATGAGAGCTACCATACCTGGTAGCACTCACATGAGAGCTACCATACCTGGTAGCACTCACATGAGAGCTACCATACCTGGTAGCACTCACATGAGAGCTACCATACCTGGTAGCACTCACATGAGAGCTACCATACCTGGTAGCACTCACATGAGAGCTACCATACCTGGTAGCACTCACATGAGAGCTACCATACCTGGTAGCACTCACATGAGAGCTACCATACCTGGTAGCACTCACATGAGAGCTACCATACCTGGTAGCACTCGCATGAGAGCTACCATACCTGGTAGCACTCACGTGAGAGCTACCATACCTGGTAGCACTCACATGAGAGCTACCATATCTGGTAGCACTCACATGAGAGCTACCATACCTGGTAGCACTCACATGAGAGCTACCATACCTGGTAGCACTCACATGAGAGCTACCATACCTGGTAGCACTCACATGAGAGCTACCATACCTGGTAGCACTCACATGAGAGCTACCATACCTGGTAGCACTCACATGAGAGCTACCATACCTGGTAGCACTCACATGAGAGCTACCATACCTGGTAGCACTCACATGAAAGATACTATACCTGCTAACACACCCACCTAAAATAAACGCTATAGAAAAGTTTGAACAATTCACTACTAACCCACAAATATTATATGAAAACAGACGACGTTTCGGCCACCACTGGGCCATTATAAGCCGGTAGGAGACTTGGACCTGCCTCGCATGGGCCAGTAGGCCTGCTGCAGTGTTCCTTCGTTCTTATGTTCATATTATCATGTTAAAAAAAGGTTTTACCAATTAGAATTTTTCAATTCCTTAAGTGCTTTTTCTAATCTGCCACGTTGAGGTACCACTTTCAACTACTAACCTTAACACCTTCACTGACCAAGATATCACCCAGGATGACTGGTCTAGAACAAGGCAACCTAGACAATGATCATCACAATCGACAGAAATAAGCACATGCTAGTATGGCGATATTTAATATTTAATAAACAACTGTAGAAGTAAACAGAAACTTACACACTACAGGAATGGACAGTATCCTTCATATAATAAATTTGCAGTATCCTACACTATAGGAACACTGGACAGCATACTACACTCGCTTTAGGAATACCAGACAGTATCCTGCACACTATAGTAACACTGGACAGTATCCTACACACTGCAGTAATATTGGACAGTATCCTACACACTACAGTAACACTGGACAGTATCCTACACACTACAGTAACACAGGACAGTATCCTACACACTACAGTAACACTGGACAGTATCCTACACACTACAATAACACTGGCCAGTATCCTACACGCTACAGTAACACTGGCCAGTATCCTACACGCTACAGTAACACTGGCCAGTATCCTACAAACTACAGTAACACTGGACAGTATCCTGCACACTGCAATAACACTGGACAGTATCCTACACTGCAGTAACACTGGACAGTATCCTACACACAATAACACTGACCAGTATCCTACACGCTACAGTAACACTGGCCAGTATCCTACACACTACAGTAACACTGGACAGTATCCTACACTGTAATAATACTGGACAGTATCCTACACACTACAATAACACTGGACAGTATCCTACACACTACAGTAACACTGGACAGTATCCTACACACTACAGTAACACTGGACAGTATCCTACACACTGCAGTAACACTGGACAGTATCCTACACACTACAGTAACACTGGACAGTATCCTACACACTACAGTAACACTGGACAGTATCCTACACTGCAATAATACTGGACAGTATCCTACACACTACAATAACACTGGACGGTATCCTACACACTACAGTAACACTGGACAGTATCCTACACACTACAGTAACACTGGACAGTATCCTACACACTACAGTAACACTGGACAGTATCCTACACACTACAGTAACACTGGACAGTATCCTACACACTGCAGTAACACTGGACAGCATCCTACACACAATAGGAATATCGGATAGTGCTGAGTGCATCATGTACGTTACATATTTATTCGCAGCACACAAGACCAACCACAGTTCGTGCAGTGGCTTTTACCAGCTGTAGGAGAAGATGGTCAGAATCACCTATTGGCAGCAAGCAGCCCTAGAGCGCTAAGTGACCATTAAATGTGCTGCTGCCGCTCTAGTTCGGAGTGAGTTGGTGGGCCCACTCAATTACCTCATTTGTGGTAAACGTTTCAAGCAGCCAGACCCACTCAAGCCAGCAGCTGGTTCATTCCTCACTGTGACTACTGACTCTGATGTATTCATGTACTTTTAGTGTTAAATATTATTCCGTCTTGTGCTGAAACCCTTGCATGTGTATTATATTGTATGATGTATATTTCCTTCCGAATACGTAAAATCTGGGATTTTGGCTTAAACAGTAACGCTCTTCCTGCCGAATAAGCAAGCGAAAATTTGTGTAAGAAATAATTTCGCAAAAAATAATTCTGAACCTAACGAAAAAAATATATTTCATTGTGTTTTTTTTTAATTATTTTTAGTTGGATTAGGCCAAATTAAATTGCGCCTGTTAAAATAAGGTTAGGTAAGTTTTCTAAGGTTCTTTTGGTACAAAATTATTAATTTTTACATTAACATAAACGAAAAAATATCTTAAACACTATAAGAGAAAAATTTAGAAAGGACTTAATACTAAACGAGTTCTTGCTAAGTGAACAGAATTCTTCCTCCGTAAGCCATGCGTGTCGTAAGAGGCGACTAAAATGCCGGAAGCAAGGGGCTAGTAACCCCTTCTCCTGTATATATTACTAAATGTAAAAGGAGAAACTTTCGTTTTTCCTTTTGGGCTACCCCGCCTCGGTGGGATACGGCCGGTGTGTTGAATATATATATATATATATATATATATATATATATATATATATATATATATATATATATATATATATATATATATATATATATATATATAAGTTATGCGACACTAGTACTCTTAATTTTACCAGCTGCACGGACTGCATCACTGTACAAAAGGGCATTTCACTCCCTTCATGGAAGCTGTACTCATTTAACATACCAGCGAGACTCTCCCGTGAAGCTCATCACAAGCAATCTCTTAAATCGCTTTCAAAGGCAACTACTAAAAAAATTATCATTTAATTGGTAGTAATATATCACAAATTATATATACTTTATATACTTATATATATATATATATATATATATATATACATTATATATATTCTAAGAAGCAGGATTGCAAACCACTTGGACTCCCAGCAATTGCACACTCCAGGGCAACATGGGTTCAGAGCAGGTCACTCCTGCCTCTCGCAACTACTGGACCACTATGATATGGTCTCGAATGCACTGAAAAACAAACAAAATGCAGATGTAGTATACACATATTTTGCAAAAGCCTTTGACAAGAGTTAAAGGGATAACTGGCAAAGTGGGCAACGGAGAGCAATATGCTGTTCAAAGAAGACAAATTCAAACTACTCCGATATGGAAAACTGGAGGAAACAATAGCTAGAACTGAGTATACTACAAACTCTAATCACACAATAGAGCGGAAAAGTAATGTGAAGGACCTAGGAGTGGTAATGTCTGAGGATCTCACCTTCAAGGATCACAACAGTGCCACTATCACATCTGCGAGGAAACTGATAGGATGGATAATGAGAACATTCAAGACAAGAGATGCTAAGCCACTGATGAAGAGCTCTATTCCACAAGGCACAGTACTCGCCCCCCATCTTATTCCTTATCCTCATATCAGACATAGACAGACATATACATCACAGCACCGTATCATCCTTTGTGGATGATACTAGGATCTGCATGAGGCTGTCATCTGCTGAGAACCCCGTTAACCTCCAAGAAGATATAAACAAAGTTTTCCAGTGGGCAACGGTAAACAATATGATGTTCAATGAGGACAAATTCCAACTACTCCGTTATGGAAAACTGGAGGAGATAATAACTAGAACAGAGTATACTACTGACTCCGGCCATACAATAGAGCGGAAAAATAATGTAAGGGACCTGGGAGTAGAAATGTCTGAGGATCTCACTTTCAAGGATCACAACAGTGCCACGATCGCACGTGCAAAGAAAATGATAGGATGGATAATGAGAACGTTCAAAACGAGAGATGCCAAGCCAATGATGATCCTTTTCAAATCACTTGTTCTCTCTAGGCTGGAATACTGCTGTACATTAACATCTCCATTCAAAGCAGGTGAAATCGCAGATCTAGAGAGTCTACAGAGATCCTTTACTGCACGTATAAGTTCTGTCAATCACCTTAACTACTGGAAACGCTTGGAAGCACTTGACTTGTACTCGTTGGAACGCAGGAGGGAGAAATATATCATAATCTACACTTGGAAAATCTTGGAAGGAATGGTCCCAAATCTGCACACAGAAATCACTCCCTACGAAAGTAAAAGACTGGGCAGGCGATGCAAAATGCCCCCAATAAAAAGTAGGGGCGCCATTGGTACACTAAGGGAAAACACCATAAGTGTCTGGGGCCCAAGACTGTTCAACAGCCTCCCATCAAGCATTAGGGGAATTGCCAATAAACCCCTATCTGCCTTCAAGAGAGAGCTGGACAGATACCTAAAGTCAGTGCCGGATCAGCCGGGCTGTGGCTCGTACGTTGGACTGCGTGCGGCCAGCAGTAACAGCCTAGTTGATCAGGCCCTGATCCATCGGGAGGCCTGGTCATGGACCGGGCTGCGGGGGCGTTGATCCCCGGAATAACCTCCAGGTATGATCCTTTTTAAATCTCTTACTCTCTCTAGGATGGAATATTGCTGTACATTAACATCTCCATTCAAGGCTGGGGAAACTGCAGATCTAGAGAGTGTTACTGCACATATAAGTTATATCAAACAACTTAACTACTGGGAACGCTTGGAAGCACTTGACTTCTACTCACTGGAGCGCAGGCGAGATACATCATAATCTACACCTGGAAGATCCTGGAGGCAATGGTCAATAATCTGCATGGCAGACGATGAAACATACCCCCAGCGAAAAGCAGGGGCGCAATTAGTACACTAAAAGAAAACACAATAAGTGTCCGGGGCCCATCAGCCATAAGGGGAATTACCAATAGACCCCTGGATGTCAAGAGGGAGCTGGACAGATACCTCAAGTCTGTGCCGGATCAGCCGGGCTCTGGTTTGTACGTTGGACTACGTGCGGCCAGCAGTAACAGCCTGGTTAACCAGGCCCTGATCCCCCGGGAGGTCTGGTCATGGACCGGGCCGCGGGGGCGTTGATCCCCGGAATACCCTCCAGGTAGGTAGATGGATCTAAGCAGGAGTCTAATGGTTGAGCTGCATCTGGTCTTGTCACCTCCCTATATAAAAACGACAGTAACTGTCTGGAGTCAGACATACGAATTAACAACTAGGCTTCTGTCCTCCAAACTGATATTCTGTCATCCTTATCGCACTGAGTTTCACCCTGATTATTACTGATTCCATATCACTGAAGACTCACGATTCGCATAATGACTAAAAACATTACTCATTTCCTGGACACTATCCTACACTACAACAACACTGGACATTATCATACACGCTACAGTAACACTGGACAGTATCATACACACTACAGTAACACTGGACAGTATCATACACACTACAGTAACACTGGACAGTATCATACACACTACAGTAACACTGGACAGTATCATACACACTACAGTAACACTAGACAGTATCATACACACTACAGTAACACTGGACAGTATCATACACACTACAGTAACACTGGACAGTATCATACACACTACAGTAACACTAGACAGTATCATACACACTACAGTAACACTGGACAGTATCATACACACTACAGTAACACTGGACAGTATCATACACACTACAGTAACATTGGACAGTATCATACACACTACAGTAACATTGGACATTATCATCCACACTACAGTAACCATGGACAGTATGATACACAAAATATAAGGTGCACCAGCATTAGAAAGATCATACACACTTTAATTTTAAAACTCATCATGCAGTCATTAGCTTAGTAAGAACTTATGAATAAATTTACTGCCGTCGCCAGGCTTCATATATATATATATATATATATATATATATATATATATATATATATATATATATATATATATATATATATATGTATCTACGAGCATGTGGTTTTAAGCACTTATTAATACTGCGGCTGGCTGGGAATCGAACCCCCGATCCTTTAGCACTCCTCGTGAGATGCCCATGAATGTATTAATGTGTGTACCGCTCGTGAAGACTGGTATTCCAGACGGGGCGAGAATGAAATTAGGCATATAGCTTCATTAGCTACGTATGCGCTGGCATCAAAAGTGACATGTCCAGTGGTACTGCCCACCTGATGTTTAAAGCACTTATGTCCAAGTGGTTTAATGTGTCTCGGATTTCTGGCTTCCCACTAGGGTGCTAAAGGATCAGAGATTCGATTCATGGCCAGCCGCAGTGTTCTCAAAATATATTTTTTCAACGAACCAGTCGTATTCTACCGAGGTAGGTGTAGGTGTGTTTAGGGGTAGGGGGCGGGGGGGTGTTGTGTATGTACTCACCTAGTTGTAATTGCAGGGGTCGACTCAGTTCCTGGCCTCGCCTCTTCACCCCCCCCCCCCACACACACACAATGTATAGTATGCAAAGTCATGGAGATTATCATCAGAAGAGTGGTGGAGCACCTAGAAAGGAATGAGCATATGAATGACAACCAGTACGGTTTCAGGGACGGGATATCCTGTGTCACAAACCTACTGGAGTTCTATGACAGGGTGACAGCAGTAAGACAAGAGATGGGTGAGTAGATAGCGGTTTTTTTTTTGGACTATAAGAAGGCGTTTGAGACAGTTCCACACAAGGGATTAGTGCCAAAGCTGGAGGACCAGGCAGGGATAACAGGGAAGGCACTACAACGGACCACGGAATACCTGTCGAGAAGACAACAGGGAGTCATGGAACGTGGCGAGGTGTCAGAGTGGGCGTCTGTGACAAGCGGGGCTCCACATGAGTCAGTCCTAGGACCCATGCTGTTTCTGGCATTTGTGAACATAACGGAAGGAATAGACTCAAACGTGTCCCTGTTTGCAGATGATGTGAAGTTGATGCGAAGTATTCAATCGGACGAGGACCAGGCAGAACTACAAAGGGATCTAGACAGGCTGCAGGCCTGGTCCAGCAACTGGCTCCTGGAGTTCAACTCCACCAAGTGCAAAGCCATGAAGACCGCAGACGGAGTACAGTCTAGGGGGGCCAGAAACTACAAACCTCATTCAAGGAAAAGGTTCTTGCGGTGAGTATAACACGGGGCACATCTGAGGCACACATCAACCAAGTAACTGCTGCAGCTTATGGGCGCCTAGGAAACCTAAGGATAGCATTTAGACATCTTAATATGGAATCATTCAGGACCCTGTACAACGTGTAAGTTAGGCCTATATTGGAGTATGAAGCACCAATTTGGATCCCACACCTAGCTAAGCACGTAAGGAAATTAGAGGGAGTACAAAGGTTTGCAACAAGACTAGTCCCGGAGCTAAGGGGCATGTCCTACAAAAAGATGTTAAGGGAAATCGACCTGACAACACTAGAGGACAAGAGATAAAACACTGAGAGGAATCGACAAGCTGAGTAGACAGGATGTTCCAGAGGTGGGACACAGCAACAAGTGGTCACAGTTGGAAGTTGAAGACTCAGATGAATTACAGGGATGTTAGAAAGTATTTCTTCAGTCACAGAGTTGTAAGGAAGTGGAATAGTCTGGAAAGTGATGTAGTGGAGGCAGGATCCATACATAGCTTTAAGAGGTATAATAAAGCAGGAAGTGCGACCTAGCAACGGCCAGTGAAGAGGCGGGGCCAGGAGCTGTGAATCGACCCCTGGAATCACAATAAGTGTTGCGTGTGTGTGTGTGTGTGTGTGTGTGTGTTGTGTGTGTTTGTGTGTATGTGTGTGTTTGTGTGTGTGTGTGTGTGTGTGTGTGTGTGTGTGTGTGTGTGTGTGTGTGTGTGTGTGTGTGTGTGTGGTGTGTGTGGTGTGTGTGGTGTGTGTGGTGTGTGTGGTGTGTGTGTGTGTGTGTTGTGTGTGTGTGTGTGTTTGTGTGTGTGTGTGTGTGTGTGTGTGTGTGTGGTGTGTGTGTGTGGTGTGTGTGTGTGGTGTGTGTGTGTGGTGTGTTTGTGTGGTGTGTTTGTGTGTTGTGAGTGTGTTTGTTTTTGTGTGTGTTGTGTGTGTGTGTTGTGCGTGTGTTGTGTCAACTGTATACCCAGAGCTATGTTCTGAACTTCAGAAACTCTGTCTTTCTAAATTTTCTCTGGTACTTTAAAGCCTCATGCACCAACATGTTAGAGAGACTACCAGAGAGAGAGAGAGGTGAGGATGATCCAGCAAGACTGGACACTGTATTCACCTTAAGTAGTTCGGACATCGAGGATATCATGTATGTGCTTTGACTACATAGTTGAGCTACAAGTGGAGAGAGTAGCAGGAATAGGATGGGGAAAAAACAAACTTCAAAAGGGGGAATTACACAAGCATGAGGAACTTCCTGCAAGACGTTCAGTGGGAGATAGACATGGCAGGAAAACCAGTAAAAGAAATGATGGACTATGTGACAACGAAATGCAAGGAGGCAGAGGAAAGGTTTGTTCCCAAGGGACACAGAAATAATGGGAAGATCAGAACGAGTCCTTGGTTCACCCAAAGTTGTAGGGAGGCAAAAGCGAGGTGTACTAGAGAATGGAAAAGGTACAGAAGACAAAGGACCGAAGAAAATAAAGAGATCAGCTGAAGAGCCAGAAACGAATATGCACAGATAAGAAAAGAGGCTCAGCAACAATACAAAAATGACATAGCATCGAAAATCAAGAAACGACCAAGAGGTATGTGAGGAGCTCATCACGAGATTTAAAGAAGTATTTACAATGGAAATCGATAGGACTTCAGGAAATCAGAACAGGGAGGTACACCAACAAGTGCTGGATGAGGTACACATAACCGAGGAGGAGGTGAAGAAGCTATGTGAACTTGATACCTCACAGGCAGTGGGACAAGACCTCTCTCTGTGGGTCCTTAGAGAGGGAGCAGAGTGCTGTGTGTGCCACTAACAATGATCTTCAACACATCCATTGAAACTGGGCAACTCCCTGAGGTATGGAAGATGGCAAATGTAGTCCCAATTTTTAAAAAAAAGTAGACAGACACTAGGTATTAAACTACAGACCTGTGTCACTAACGTGTATAGTATGCGAAGTCAAGGAGATCATCAAGAGGGAAGTGGTGGAGCATCTGGAAAGAAAGAAGCGAATAATCGACAACCACCACGGTTTCAGGGAAGGAAAATCCTGTGTTACAAGCCTACTGGAGTTTTATGACAAGGTGTCAGAAGCCAAGAGAGAGAGGGGTGGATAGACTTCATTTTCTTGGACTACAAGGCCTTCGACACAGTTCCTCACAAGAGGTTAATGTAAAAGCTAGAGGATCAGGCTCGCATAACAGTAAAGGCGCTGCAATGGATCAGGGAGGCAACGAGTCATGGTACGTGACGAGGTGTCAGAATGGGCGCCTGTGACAAGCGGGGTTCCACAGGAGTCAGTCCTAGGACCTGTGCTGTTTTTGGTATATGTGAATGACGTAACGGAAGGGATAGACTCAGAAGTGTTCTTGTTTGCAGATGTGAAGTTAATGAGGAGAATCAAATCGGTCGAGGATCAGGCAGGACTACAAAGGGACCTGGACAGACTACAAGCCTGGTCAAGCAACTGGCCCCTTGAATTTAACCCTGCCAAATGCAAATTCACGAAGATCGGGGAAGGACAAAGAAGACCGCAGACAGAGTATAGTCTAGGTGGCCAAAGACTGCATACCTCACTCAAGAAAAAAGATCTTGGGGTGAGTATAATACTGAGCATATCTCCTGAGGCACACATCAGTCAGATAACTGCTGCAGCATACGGGCGTCTGGCAAACCTAAGGATAGCGTTCCGACACCTCAGTAAAGAATCGTTCAAGACTCTGTATACCATATACGTCAGACCCATACTGGAGTATGCAGCACTAGTTTGGAATCCACACCTGGTCAAGCACGTCAAGAAATTAGAGGAAGTGCAAATGTTTGCAACAAGACTAGTCCCAAAGCCAAGGGAATAACCCTACGATGAAAGGTTAAGGGAAATTGACCTGACGACACTGGAGGACAGGAGGTGCAGGGAAGACATGATAACAACATATAAAATACTGCGCGGAATACACAAGGTGGACAAAGACGGAATGTTCCAGAGATGGGACACAGAAACAAGGGATCACAGTTGGAAGTTGAAGACTCAGTTGAGTCAAAGGGATGTTAGGAGGTTTTCAGTCAGTTGTCAGACAGTGGAATAACCTCGAAAGTGACGTAGTGGAGGCAGGAACCATACATAGTTTTAGGACTAAGTTTGATAAAGCTCATGGAACAGGGAGAGAGGGCCTAGTAGCGATCAGTGAAGAGGCGGGACCAGGAGCTATGACTCAACCCCTGCAACCACAAATGAGTACACACACACACACACGCACACATGCACTCTGTCTAGTCGGATTTTATGCAAATACTCTAAAAATATTTTCAGGCAGGTCGTCAAAATGTTTTTTTCACTAATTTGGACAAACTGATTCCAAAAACAGCTGTTACCAACCTGACCTGTGAGTTACTGACTGAGGTTCCCACTTAAAATATACACTTCATAATATACTTCATCCTAATTAAAAATAAAGTTTGCTGAATACGGAATCTCCAAAACTAATTGTTGCAGGATTTAACTTTAGAAATGGCTTCTTAAAGGTCACTTTTGTGGTCAATATCACCATGGCCCTGTACCAGACCAAGCTTCCTGGTGGTGATGGTAGCAGTAGTAGCAGTAGTAGTAGTAGTAGTAGTAGTAGTAGTAATAGCAGTAGTAATAGTAGTAATAGCAGTAGTAATAGTAGTAATAGTAGTAGTAATAGTAGTAGTAATAGTAGTAGTAATAGTAGTAGTAATAGTAGTAGTAATAGTAGTAGTAATAGTAATAGTAATAGTAGTAGTAATAGTAGTAATAGTAATAGTAGTAGTAATAGTAGTAATAGTAATAGTAGTAGTAGTAATAGTAGTAATAGTAGTACTAATAGTAGTAGTAGTAATAGTAGTACTAATAGTAGTAGTAGTAATAGTAGTACTAATAGTAGTAGTAGTAATAGTAGTAGCAGTAGTAGTAGTAGCAGTAGTAGTAATAATAGCAGTAGTAATAATAGTAGTAGTAATAGTAGTAATAGTAGTAGTAGTAGTAGTAGTAGTAGTAGTAGTAATAGTAGTAATAGTAATAATAGTAGTAGTAATAATAATAGTAGTAATAATAGTAACAATAGTAGTAATAATAGCACTAGTAATAATTGCAGTAGTATAGTAGCAGCATTAGTAGTAATTTTAGTAGTAGTAATAACGTTAGAAGTAGTAATAGTAGCCGTATTAATAGTAGCAGTAGTAGCAATAGTAGCAGTAGTAGCAGTATTAATAGTAGCAATAGTAGCAATAGCAGTAGTAATAGTAGTACCAGTAGTAATAGTAATAGCAATAATAGTAGTAATAATAATAATAGTAATAGTACTAAAAGTAGTACTAGCAGTCGTAGTAGTAGCAGCACTAGTAGTAGTAACAGTAGTAGTATTAACAGTAGCAGTAGTAGCAATAGTAGTAGTAACTGTAGTAGTAATAGTAGTAGCAGTAGTAGTAAAAGTAGAAACATTTACGGAATATTCTGACCTCGTAGGACACACACTGCTCAGAGCCATAAATATATACAACACACACAATAAAAAAAAAAAAAAAAAAAATTGGCAAACAATTAAATCCAGCAACAAACACACTACACAAATTAACATTATCATACCAGGTTAAAATAATCAGCATCAGTTAAGAACCCCCGCTAAATTATTAATATCAAAAGACTGCTGAAACTTCCCAGAGATCCCTACAGGCACCTCAGACCAGACCTGGAAGATCAAGACCTGAGCAGCCGGTGATGATATTGTCAGGCGTGCACCGATCCTCCTGTCAAATCAACTCGACAAACGAGGCGGCACAAGCTAAGAATACAGGTCAATAACAGGGTGACTCATGTGTTTAGGAAACGACACCAGTGCTATGAGTTTTAAGCCGGTCAGAAGAGGCATTCTTAAGTTATTAAATGAATTCCAACGAGTCCTTGCAATACAGTGCGATGGAAAAAGAAAAATGCAGCATACATGTGATCTCTTACTGACAACGTTTCGCACACATAGCGGGCGAAATTTTGTTACTTGATAAAGCCCACTGTTTGGGCGAAGCTGCCAATAATCACATTATACTGTATTTCTCTCTGCCCCTCCCCCCTCCCTCTCTCTGCCCCTCCCTCTCTCTGCCCCTCCCCCCTCCCTCTCTCTGCCCCTCCCCCCTCCCTCTCTGCGAGAATACTGACAAATTTGCACCTACACAACAAACTTTATATGTAAATTAGAACTAATGAAGTGGTTCTAATGACATTTCTTAGAGAAATAATTGAGAGGGAAATTAATGTTTAAATATAAAAACCAAAATGTGTGTGAAATCATAACTTCCTTTAATCCAGACATGAAAATCACACATCACTTTAATCTAAGTAAATCATATGATCCACTAATGCAAACATGTAAATTATACGTTACAGTATTACAAATATGTAAATTATACGTTACAGTATTACATGTAAATTATACGTTACAGTATTACAAACATGTAAATTATACGTTACAGTATTACAAACATGTAAATTATACGTTACAGTATTACAAACATGTAAATAACACAACAAAAAGATAAACTTGGCCAGAGAAATTAGGGGATATGTGGTGTAAAAAGAACTGTAAATGTACGGTAAAAGAGAAGCCAGTGTAAATAAACATGAGAACTCAGCAGGCAGAAGACACCTACACAAACTTACTTCCGCAAGAAGGAACAGCTGCCCGGAGGGGGGTGCAACAATGTCAAGATAGCACTGTCAACAAGCTGACAGTACACGCTGGAAGCACACGCTGAAAGTGCACGGTAGAAGCACACGCTGAAAGGACGCGTTGAAAGCACACACTGAAGCTTCCTGCAGAAATTTGTTCAGTGGAGACGAGCATCAAGGCAGGCTAATTTGGTTATAATGTCATCACAATCTGGTCAACACTATCTGGGAATCAGCCAGTTAACCTTACAAAATATCGATCAGGAATTGCTAGTTACAAAAGACCAGCAAATAACACTCTTTCTCAGTTACATGTATCCAACTATTTCCTACTTAGGTCAATGATATTTGGGAGCGTCCCTAAATCCCCAACCATGAGCATGTATGCCTCGCTTCACCGATGATGATAACACAGTGCATGTGCTTCCACTATCGTACTGCAGACAACAGTGATAAGAGTGCAGTGAGAGCTATTATAATGACAAAGATCCCTTCTCTGTTGGGCTTTTATTAATTCAGTGATTTAATAAAGCTCTTCACAGGTTACGATGTTGTCACAATAGAAGCGTATTCTGCACCTGTGGCTTTTCCTTTACACAATACATTTATTTCAGAATATCACAATCACCACGAAAAATTTAGGGATAAAACAGAGATCCCCAGTCTAGAATCCATCATATTAAACACAGGCGTCATTTCTCGTTTTTCAGAGAGAAATTGCACGTCATCAATCGCCAAGCAGAAACTATGTACTACCGAGTTAGTTTACCTTTGTAAACCAAATGTTCTATGCATAATTAATTTACATGGACTTCTGTGGTTCTTTCAAATTGTGAATAAGACCAATTTGCAGTTAGATATCTTTATTATGAAACGTTTCACATACACGAGCTTCTTCGGTCGAATACAGAGGAGGCAGCGGAAACAGTGGGGATGTCGAGACGATATAATTAGTCCATTACCCTCGAAGTAGCAGTTTTGAGTTGGTCAGTCCCTCAGCCTTGAGAAGAGTTCTGCTCCAGAGTCTGGAACACATGTTCCAGGACTATGCTGTTATCCTAGTCTGTATTCATATATATGTATGCACATCACATATATATATTCATAGTCATATTCAACCACACAAGACAGATTGCATACGTACGATAATGTATTATAAGTGGGTGAATTACATGTGTGTGGAAGGGGTAGTGGCTGCTCTAGCTCCCAACCTTCCCATAAACTATTCCATTGTCCTAGCGAAAAAATATAATCGGAATCAATATATCCAGTCCTGTACTTGTGACTGTAAATGCTAGTACGTTAACTTTTCCTCTGTATCTTTCCACTTATGTTCCACCTTGTTTAACTTTCTTAACTTTTCTCATCTATCTTATCTAACTCCCACCCCCATTGTTGCCTTCCTTTACTATATCCTACCAATTTCATTCCGTTTCTAATTTTTCTCAGTCTGTCCTTTCATAGCATTCTCATCCGCTCTCCCATCTTCATTTTTCTTTTCGCCCTGTCACCCTTCCTTCACACACTCCCTCACCCCTCCTAATCTCCCTGCAGACTTTCTGTAGAGCATTGTGATGGCAAACAATAAGGACAAGTTGATGAATAAGACATGTGCAACACTTGGGTATCTCTACTGACGGCAACAATAATACGAAAGTGTTGCACACGTGTCTTCTCGGATCACCAACGGGAACTTTCAAAACAAGAGAAGCCAAGCCAGTGATGATACTCTATAGTTTGCAGTATTGTTGTACAAAATATCCCCTTTCAAGGCGGGTGAAATTGAAGATTTTGAAGATGTACAGCGAACTTCCATTGCCTGTATCAGTTCAAATACTTAAATTTTACTCACTGAAGCACAGTCGCGACAAAAACATAATTTGCATCTAGAAAATACTGGAGGGTCTTGTAAATCTTCACACTGAAATACCCTCTTAATAAGAGTCTATTTCAGTGTACAAACTCTCCAATATTTCCCAGATGTAAATTATGATGGCTCTTTCCTGACTGTTTCAATGAGCATCGTAAAGTTTAAGGGATTTTAGGCGCCCTTAATGTTTCAAGTGGTTGAATGATGCAAGTACTTAAAATTCCATGCACGGTCTCCAAATCTACAAGTCTGTCTGGCTTAAAAGTGGTTAAATACAGCAATGCTGCAGTCTAGAATACACTTGCCTTACAGTGCATCATCACTAGGTTGGCATCTCGTTTTGAATGTTCTAAGTTCACCTGCAGTTGTGATAGTTACAATGTTTGTACGTGTTGACTGTAAGATCTACCCATATCGTTTCTTCTAATTTACTACAGACAATTATCTTATCTTTTTCTTCTGCTCTGTTGAGTATTTTAACTTCGTTTTGCACTGTTCCAGCTCTTAGCCCTTCAAACTGTCCATACCCAAATAACTGATATTTGTCATTAATATCACGTTGATTTCTGTGATGCACAGAGATACCAGATGTGTGTCCTCTTCAAGATCTGCCGTGTCCTCGATGGACGCCACTCTCGTATAAATTCTAATATCATCTGCGATGCATTTTACTATGATTTACATCTACCAAGATCCGATATTCCTTTGATACATACCTCTGATGAGTTTCGCGAGTCTTTCTAATCCTGGAGCGTGACCATGGACCAGGTTCCTCTGGTGCTAGTCTAGTCAAGCAGGCTGTTGCTGCTAGAGGCCCGCAACCCCACATATACATCACAGCCTGGTAGATCTGGCACTTGTTCCAGTAGTGTTTCTGATATTTTCTGGTAAGATGTTGAATAATCTGAGGCCAAGGATTTTGATACAGTGTTCCCTCATTGTGCTCACCGCACCTCTGCTTTTCACTGGGTTTATTTTGCACTTCTTCCCATATCTCGATACTAGTCAGAAAACTGTGGTGAGTATTGTGCCTTGAGGAGACGATTTTTTTTTTATTATTGTGTAGGACGTTGATGTTAGTCTGTTTACTGCTGTGACTGTTTCCTCACTTTTGTTAGCCTCCTTCCCTTCCTCCTCCCATCGTCTCTCCTCCCTTTGCCACGATGTTCTTTATTACTCCACCCTCTCCTTCCTCTGATTCACTCGATCTTCCTTCCTCTTGCTAATCTTTCCTCTATTTCACCCACCCTCGCTTTTCCCTTTTACTTATTTTTCCTCCCTTTCGTATACCTTCTCCTCTTCCCTCCCTGTCGTCCACTATTTATCCATCTCTTTCACACTGTCTCTCTTGTCCACCCTCTGTTCATTCCTTCCTACCTCCAGCAGTGTTTCTCAGTGATCTCTTCTCGACGCTACAGCCCTTTTCACAATTAATATTTGTGACAGTGAATCGACATTAAAACCTAAAACCACAGGCCGCGAATAACATTTCAGCTACCAATGCCAAGCCGCAAGCAACCTAACAGAATGCTACCCCCTCTGTAATTATAATGCACTTGTTAGACCTTAGCTTCAGCACTTCTTTAAGTCTGGTTTCCAGAAATAAAAAAAAAATACGAAAATAAACAAGAGAGGAAGGAGAGAACACCAACAAAGCTTTTATCATCAAGAAACAATATTGGACTCCCAGCTCTCACTCTGCTCCTCTTTGTGAGACTGAGGTTGGGAGTCATTCAGACATTTTAGATACTGTACTTAAAAAAAAAGCAACACGAATGTGTGACTAAATGATTTTGTCCTCGGAAGTTGTAAGAGCCAAAGCAACAACAGAACAAATGCAAGGCCTGGCTGATGTTACTACAACCTGGTGAGTGTTAATAAATTGCTCAGGGTCGTTAGTTGACCGTGGACTACCCAAGGTGATCAGTTGACAAGACCGTTCAAGTAGACCAGCTGACTACGGGTGTGGTGGTGAGGATTATAATAATACTAATGATAATAGTGGTAGTGGTGTTGGCAACAGTAGCGGTAGTAATAACAGTAATAGTAACAGTAGCAGCATAGTAGCAGTAGCATAGCAGCAGCAGCATAGTAGTAGTAGTTAGTATAGTAGTAATTAGCATAGTGGTGGTTAGTATAGCAGTGATTAGCATAGTGGTAGTTAGCATAGTGGTAGTTAGTATAGTAGTAATTAGCATAGTGGTAGTATAGTAGTAGGAGTTAGTATAGGAGTTAGTATAGTAGTAGTTAGTATAGTAGTAATTAGCATATTGGTAGTCAGTATAGTAGTAGTTAGTATAGTGGTAGTAGTGGTAGTAAGTATAGTGGTAGAATAGTGGTAGTTAGTATAGTGGTAGTAGTGGTAGTAGTGGTAGTTAGTGGTAGTAGTGGTAGTTAGTAGTATAGTGGTAGTATAGTGTTAGTATAGTGGTAGTACAGTGGTAGTAGTAGTAGGGACAGCAGCAAAAGTACTACAACTCCAAATTTTCCTTCCAGTGCTGCTCCAGCACTTAACCACTTTAAAATACAACATACAATACACACAGAGGTTTATGCCTCTCGATGTATATACACTGAGATGTTACTTGAATTCTTATTAAAGAAATTAAGGTAGTCTTGACGGGAAGGGAGTGAAGGATGGTGAACAAGTGACATGCTCTCTTATTGTCTGAACCTCTTGTAGCTGAGAGAATTTAAACTCCATTAATAAATTTTAATTATGACATTATCATTGTCTCAGCTTTTTGTAAGTTTATTTAGGTACAGGTACAAATAGGCACAATTATTACACGTAGTGTAATCGTAAATTACGTAGAATAGTCCAAAAAATTCAGTTATTTCAAATGAGGACACTTCAACCTTATGGGGAGTAGGAAATATAGATGCATCTTAATATGCCTATAAGTATAATGGAGTAGGAAACACAATAGATGCAAAAATTTATACTCTGAGAACTCGCCGTATGGTGGACTCTAACCTATGGCAAGCCAGTCCGGGAATTAACAGGCCAGTACGTTATCCAGTGGACCATGCCGGCCTAACAAGGTACTCAGGTATAAAGGGTCCAAGACTTCAACATCCCTCCTTCTACAAACCGTAGGATATTCTGTTATCTTTCTCATATACTTCTTCCATTCCCCTCCCTCTCTCCTCTCAACTTACCAGTCAACATTTTTCTTTCTCCATCCCTCCCTGTCGCCCAGTTTCTCTTCACTCCTCGCCTATCTTCCCTGCCATCTTCTCCCGCATGTAGCTTCCCTCCTTCACATGATAGCAGCTGCATCCTCAGCTTCTCATCCTCCCTCATACCATAAAATGGTACCAGTTCAAAAAATAATTTCCATTTGATATTTTAAATTTAAATAAAATGAAACCCAACATCACTGGAGTATTCCACGCATTTTGTATTTATTTTCAATTTTATTTATATAAAAATGATCTGTATTTGGAAAAAAATCTCTTCTCTGGAAGTTTTTTCCATAACGTTAAAAAGGCATATTTTGTTTGAAACGGTATTATAAAAGCAAAATTTTAATGAGTAGAACTTGGTGACCGAAAAAATAACATACTCGGTGTAGCTTTAATCATGGTCCAAAGAGGCTGGTGGTGGGGGAGGCTGGTGGTGGTGGAGGCTGGTGGTGGTGGTGGAGGCTGGTGGTGGTGGTGGGGGAGGCTGGTGGTGGTGGAGGCTGGTGGTGGTGGTGGTGGAGGCTGGTGGTGTGGTGGGGGAGGCTGGAGGTGGAGGGGGAGGCTGGAGGTGGAGGGGGAGGCTGGTGGTGGAGGGGGAGGCTGGAGGTGGAGGTGGGGGAGGCTGGTGGTGGTGGAGGCTGGTGGTGGTGGCTGGTGGTGGTGGTGGAAGCTGGTGGTGGTGGTGGGGGAGGCTGGTGGTGGTGGTGGAAGCTGGTGGTGGTGGGAGAGGCTGGTGGTGGTGGGGGAGGCTGGTGGTGGTGGGGGAGGCTGGTGGTGGTGGGGGAGGCTGGTGGTGGCGGAGGCTGGTGGTGGCGGAGGCTGGTGGTGGTGGCTGGTGGTGGCTGGTAGTGGCTGGTAGTGGCTGGTAGTGGCTGGTGGTGGCTGGTGGTGGTGGGGGGGGAGGCTGGTGGTGGTGGCTGGTGGTGGTGGTGGAGGCTGGTGGTGGGGGAGGCTGTTGGTGGTGGAGGCTGTTGGTGGTGGAGGCTGTTGGTGGAGGAGGCTGGTGGTGGAGTCTGGTGGTGGGGGAGGCTGGTTTGTGGGGATGCTGGTGGTGGGGGAAGCTGGTGGTGGGGGAGGCTGGTGGTGGGGGAAGCTGATGGTGGGGGAAGCTGGTGGTGGGGGAAGCTGGTGGTGGTGAGGCTGGTGGTGAGGGACGCTGGTGGTGGGGGAGGCTGATGGTGGGGGAGGCTGATGGTGGGGGAGGCTGGTGGCAGGGGGGGCTTATAAGAACATAAGAACGAAGGAACACTGCAGAAGGCCTACTGGCCCATGCGAGGCAGGTCCAAGTCTCCTACCGGCTTAAGCCAATGCACCCAACCTAGTCAGGTCAGGTCACATTGACTTAAGGGAGGAACACGGCAACCGACCTGGTAGCACAAGCTATCAGGTCTAACTCACACCCACCCACATCTACTCATGTATTTATCCAACCTATTTTTAAAGCTACACAACGTTCTGGCCTCTATAACGGTATTTGGGAGTTTGTTCCACTCATCCACAACTCTATTACCAAACCAGTACTTTCCTATATCCTTCCTGAATCTGAATTTTTCCAACTTAAAACCATTGCTGCGAGTCCTGTCTAGGCTAGATATTTTCAGCACACTATTTACATCCCCTTTATTTATTCCTGTCTTCCATTTATACACCTCAATCATATCCCCCCTAATTCTACGTCTTTCTAGAGAGTGCAGTTTCAGGGCCCTTAGTCTATCCTCATAGGGAAGGTTTCTGATACATGGGATCAACTTTGTCATCCTCCTTTGTACATTTTCCAGAGAATTTATATCCATTCTGTAATACGGTGACCAAAACTGTGCAGCATAATCTAAATGAGGCCTAACCAAGGATGTATAGAGTTGAAGAACAACCTGAGGACTCCTATTATTTATGCTTCTTGATATGAAGCCAAGGATTCTATTAGCTTTATTGCGAACACTTATGCACTGTTGTCTTGGTTTCAGATTACTGCTAACCAGAACTCCTAAATCTTTTTCGCAATCCGTAATATTAAGATCCACATTATTTAGTTTATATGTGGCATGGTTATTGTCCTGTCCAACATTTAGAACTTTGCATTTGTCTATATTAAACTGCATCTGCCACTTCTCCGACCACTGCATCAGTCTATTCAAATCTTCCTGGAGTGCTCGAATGTCCTCGTCAGAATGAATTCGACGGCCTATTTTGGTGTCATCGGCAAACTTGCCGATGTCGCTCTTTATGCCCTCATCTATGTCGTTTATGTAGATTGTGAACAGCAGGGGGCCCAACACTGACCCCTGTGGAACACCGCTCGTGACGCTTCCCCACTCTGATTTCTCCCCATTTATGCAAACTCTCTGCTGCCTATTTGTCAACCATGCCTCTATCCAGGAAAAAATTTCTCCTCCTATTCCATGTGCTTTAATTTTCCTCAATAGTCTCTGATGTGGGACCCTGTCAAAAGCCTTACTGAAGTCCATATACACAATATCATATTCATTACCATGATCTACCTCCTCAAATACCTTAGTGAAAAAAGTTAATAAATTCGTAAGGCAGGAACGCCCCTTTGTAAAACCATGCTGAGATTCGTTGATTAATTTATGCTTTTCAAGGTGGCTACGAACTGCCTCGGCAATTATTGATTCCATAAATTTTCCCACTATGGAGGTTAGGCTTATTGGTCTATAGTTCGAAGCTATGGACCTGTCACCTGTTTTGAAAATAGGTATCACATTTGCCATTTTCCACTTATCTGGCACCATGCCAGTTTGTAGTGATATGTTGAAAAGATTAGCCAAAGGTGTGCTAAGCTCCTCTTTACATTCCTTTAGAACCCTTGCATACAGTTCATCAGGGCCTGGGGATTTGTTAGGTTTTAATTTATCTATTTGCCTAAGGACCATGTCACTTGTGACCCTAATAGTGCACAGTTTATTATCGTCCTGTTCTACATAATTTATCATTACTGGAATATCGCTGGTATCCTCCTGTGTAAAAACTGAGAGGAAGTATGTGTTAAAAATTCTACACATTTCCTTATCACTGTCAGTGAGCTGACCCGAGGAACTTTTGAGTGGGCCTATCTTGTCCCTGATCTTACTTCTGTATACCTGAAAGAATCCTTTTGGGTTAGTCTTCGATTCTCTTGCAACTTTAACCTCATAATCTCTTTTTGTTTTTCTAATTCCCTTTTTTATTTCTCTCTTTAACTGAATATATCGATTTCTCAATTGCCCCTCTCCTCTTTTGATTTGCCTATATATGCCTCTCTTTTGACCAATCAGATATTTTAATCTATTGTTCATCCATTTAGGATCATTTTTGTTTGATCTGATTTCCCTATTTGGAACATAATTTGACTGAGCAGCTAGAACTATGCCCTGGAAAGCATCATATCGGCAACCATCACCACCTACCTGACCCTTAGTCAGGTCATTCCAGTTCAGCCCACCTAAGTAATTTTTCAGTCCTATGAAATCAGCCAAGCGAAAGTTAGGGACGGAGACTTGATTGCCATTATTAGGGGAATTCCATGATATATTAAAACTGAGTGATTTGTGATCACTTTCCCCAAGCTCATCATTAACCTCAAGATTATTAATTAGTGTTTCCCTACTGGCAAGAACCAAGTCAAGGAGGTTATTTCCCCTAGTTGGCTCTGTCACAAACTGTTTTAAAAAACAATCCTGGATCGTATCAAGAAAGTCACCTGACTCTAAATTTCCTGTCAAATTGCTCCAGTCAATCTGTCTATAGTTGAAATCTCCCATTAGCACAACATTTTCGTATGTAGATGCCTTACGAATTTCGTCCCATAGAAGTTTACTGCACTCCCTATCAAGATTTGGGGCCCTGTAAATCACACCCAAAATTAGTTTTTCTCGGCCCTCGAGAAGCTGTAACCAAACAGATTCAGTGGCTGACGCTTCTAATTTAATATCTTGTCTAACACAACAATTTAAATTGTCTCTGACATACATCGCTACTCCACCACCTTTCCTGTTGACCCTGTCAGTGTGGAATAATTTATAGCCTTGTATGTGACATTCAGAGGGCATCTCTCTATCTTTCAGATTAAGCCAGGTCTCTGTTATAGCAATAATATCTATGTTTCCTGCACTTGCAATTAATCTTAGCTCATCTATCTTATTTCTTACACTCCTGCTATTAGTATAGTAAACCTTAAGGGAGCTAGTCCCTTGCTGCCCTCTGCTGTCCCCCTTTGTTTGCTGACCTGATCTATTGTCTTTATTTATAACTTCATGCTGAATGCCTTTTATACATTTACTGTTTCCAACCCAAGTGTTGCAACCTGCTTGTTTCCCACACACACCCATACCTCTATCTTCCTTCAGTTTAAAATCATAGGCATTTCACCAATGGCCTTCTCAATCGAGTCTGCAAGTGCTACCACCCCAGCCCCAGAGAGATGTACCCCATCCCTTGCATACATATCATGTTTGCCATAAAAGTTGTTCCAGTTGTCAATGAATGGGATTGCAAGTTCCTTGCAGTATCTGTCTAGCCAGCAATTTACACCAATTGCCCTAGACAACCATTCATTTCCTACTCCCCTTCTAGGCAAGATGCTACATATGATTGGGATCCCTCCCTTAGACTTAATGAAA
Source organism: Cherax quadricarinatus (assembly GCF_038502225.1). Taxonomy (NCBI): domain Eukaryota; kingdom Metazoa; phylum Arthropoda; class Malacostraca; order Decapoda; family Parastacidae; genus Cherax; species Cherax quadricarinatus. The sequence goes on along the minus strand of NC_091350.1, from coordinate 18,862,116 downwards.
TCTATAGCTGACCTGTACTTATCTAGCAGCTCTTCTCTCCTACCCTTCCCAATATCATTTCCACCAGCACTGAGACAGATAATGGGCTTGTTCCCATTACCTGACGTGATATTATCCAGCCTGTTGACAATGTCCCCAACACCAGCTCCAGGGAAGCACACTCTATCTCTCATCTTCTTATTCCTATTACAAAAAGCACGGTCAATATATCTTACCTGAGAGTCACCAACCACAAGAATGCGCTTGCCTCCATTAGCAGGGGCAGTAGTACCCTTACCTTCACTGGCCACTGAAGTACATTCATCCTGAAGAACAGAGAAGCGATTTCCTACCTTCAGATCTTCACTCTTAACTTTCCTTACTCTGATGCGCCTTCCATTACTGTGAACCACTCGCCACTTGTAGCAGGTGCTGGACTGCACCTCACTGCTGGTAGCCGTTGCTACCTCCCCAGCTACAGCCTCCTCACAGCGAGAGACAGACTGCACCTCACTGCTAGAAGCCTCATTCCCCACAACTCCAGCCACCTCACACTCTCTCCCAGACCCATTGAGGTGGACCTTCAGCCTCCTAATCTCCTCCTGGAGAAGCAAGACCTCCTCCTTCAACTCTCCAACCTCAATTTTTAAAACACTGCAGGAGCAAGCCATGCTTTGTAACCGTCCACACTAATCCCCAAAGCAGCTCAGGGTGGTGGGGGAGGCTGGTGGCGTGGGAGGCTGGTGGCGTGGGAGGCTGGTGGCGTGGGAGGCTGGTGGTGCGGGAGGCTGGTGGCGGGCAGGCTGGTGGCAGGGAGGCTGGTGGCGGGCAGGCTGGTGGCAGGGAGGCTGGTGGTGCGGGAGGCTGGTGGTGCGGGAGGCTGGTGGTGCGGAGGCTGGTGGCGGGCAGGCTGGTGACAGGGAGGCTGGTGGTGGGGAGGCTGGTGGCAGGGTGGCTGGTGGGTGGGGAGGCTGGTGGGTGGGGGAGGTTAAAGCGGTGGTGGGGGACGTTAAGGCAGGGCTTTGCAGTTACTGGAGGTCTTTAGCCATTAGGAGTCTGGACCCACCGGGTGTCTGGACCCACCGGGAGTCTGGACCCACCGGCAGTCTGGACCCACCGGCAGTCTGGACCCACCGGCAGTCTGGACCCACCGGCAGTCTGGACCCACCGGCAGTCTGGACCCACCGGCAGTCTGGAACCACCGGCAGTCTGGAACCACCGGCAGTCTGGAACCACCGGCAGTCTGGAACCACCGACAGTCTGGAACCACCGGCAGTCTGGAACCACCGGCAGTCTGGAACCACCGGCAGTCTGGAACCATCGGCAGTCTGGAACCACCGGCAGTCTGGAATCACCGGGAGTCGGGAACATTCGGGAGTCGGGAACCACCGAGAGTCTGGAACCACAGGGAGTCTGGAACCACCGGAGGTCTGATGTAAATCAGCTCTGTAGTCACTCGGTCTGTGGCTAGTAATTAAATGTAAATTGTTGGAGACCATTGATCTTGTGGGAGACCTATGTAAGTTGGAGACAAAGATTGAGTTCTGGAATCTCATTCGTCTTCATTTTATAGTAGGCTGCGTAAAATCATCAGTCTTGTGTGTTCACGTGTGTCTCCAGAATGTGTTGGAGTGTTGCTGAGTGTGTTGCAGTGTTGTTTTATTTCTCAGGAAAGCGGGCCACGTGTTTCTTGACACGGGTCTTAATCATATAAATGACCCGTCGCAAGTTTTACTGTAATAACATTTGCATGTCTTGTGTGATGGGCCTGCAGGGTGTCCCATAAGTCTGAAACTAATTCGTATTTTTTTCCTTTCATGCCAAATGGAGCAGCAGGCCTTCAGCAGCTACAGCCTGGTTGACCAGGTTGACCCAACAAGCTTGGCCCATGGTCGAGCTCCGAGAGTTGCAAGCCTCTCGAAACTCATCTAAGGTATAAAGGTAAGGGTACTCTGAGAAAGGAAGACTGGTTGCCTCGTCTGTATTCTAGTATCAGTAATGATGGTGGATACACTGAATACGTTCCTAGAATAAAAACCTTTATTTGGCATTCTTGTATCAATAATGATGGACGCACTGAACACATTCTGGGAATAAAAAGCCTTTATGGTGCCAGACTTGCAGGACACCCGGTATTCCATTGATGTTTAACGAGACGTGATGAAGAAAGAATCCTTATTCTAGACTACGTTCAGCCTGGGCTTAGCTTTATTAAACTGATTGAAAACAGCTACTTAAATTTGTATTCTAGTGAGATGGAGATGGTAGAAATGTATATTTAAGAAACCGTTATGTTTTATGTTCATGAAGTTTAGATAAATTTTAGGTAAATCGTAACGACACGATTGCAAACAAACTCTGACTCTCTGACCTCGGGTTCAAATCCCGCCCGTGGTATGGTTTTTTTTCAGATAGTACATAGAAACTTTGTGATTCAATTTAAAGTTAAGTTTAATCCTGTATTACATGTATTTTCACCCTCCTGTTACCTCGGTATTGCTGATGCTAAACCGGCTGTGACGAGAGCGAAAGTAAATCTTGAATGCTCAGCTGTTTCCTGTGAAGCTTTGCTACCTCCTTTTTAGGAGGATGTCTGTCGTGAACCGAGAAGCTATGTTTTGTGTTCTCTGCAGAAACATACCTCACAAACATTAAGCTTCTCCAAGGAAATAATTAGATAAAAGCAGAAAATTGGTGGAAATGTTGGTGTGTGTGTGTCTAGAACAATATACTTAAAATCCCACATGACATCTGACGCCAGCGTTAGCCACCATATTAAAAATACTAGTTGTCATACTGTACTTTTTATATAAAACATAATTTAGCAATTATTTAGTTTAAATATGGCAGCAATTTTGTTAATATGGAGGCTAACATCAGCAAAGGATATCATGATTCTTCAGTATATTGTTCTGGATACATATCTACCAATTTTCAGTTTACATCTAATTATATCCTGTTTATTTTCATCCTAAAATTCACGGACTGCTATTAGTGTTAATCGGGAGAGACAGCTGGTTACAATAGAGTATATTATAAGAGAAGGATTGACTGTCTATTAGCGGTGTCACTGTAGCTTAGTGCCGGGAGATTTACATGTGACGAAGGGTGCGAGTCTTGAGCACAGGATGATAAATTAAACATATCTGCAAAATCTAGGTATCTTTATTTTGTAGACGTTTCGCCAACATTTAGGGCACGTTGCACACGTGTCCAGTTCATCAGGTTGTCAGTATTATATACCACTGATATACACCTTGAACACAAACTTTGACGCACACCTGTTGGGGTGACAACATACGACATACCTGTCACAGGTTCCAAGGATTCTTCTACAGTCCTGAGGACAGACTTCCTTTCCGACTGTTTGATCTAGCACAGGAGTCCCCAACAACGGGTCACATGTGGCCTTTCTAGGAAACGGATGCGGCCCGCGTATGAAATTATAAATTGACTAATGCAGGTTCCACACAGTACAATGTCAACAATCACAAAATATTATTATTCACAAGAATTAGAAAAATTAGAAAATGCGGCCAACCCTTTAAATCTGGCTTTTCAAACTGGCCCTGGGGACTACTGATTTAGCAGGACGGTGCTCTTCTAGTTTCTTTTCTTAATGAAGAAAAATTTGTTGGTCAAGAAGTTACCTCTTCAGTTTAGGAAGGTTCAGATACAGTCACGTACATTTGTGAATTTGAACATCTAGTCATTAAGCCAAAGTAAGGCAGTATATTGGTAAAGTATACCGACAGCATGTGAAGACAGTGCGGGATATTGCATTTTGTACACCAGAGAATTTATCCATTGAAAGTGAACGGATGTGCAAAACGTCTTCACAATAAAACGGTACAATCCTCATGTGTTGTCTTATTTACATGGCACAAGGTGTGAAGGCTTTAACGTCACTTATTGCAATGAGAGTTATATGGAACTGTCACATGCAAGATATACAAGAACTGCCGACGTGCGAGGAGAAACACCTGACTGGTCAGGTTGTCCAGACCTGGTCTGGAACCGGGTCGCTCGCTGGGGCAATGATCCCAGGAACCATCTGCAAGTGATACGCTCGGGACAACCTTTATCAAATCCATAAGACTCATCCCGGCGCGAAACATTGTATAAAGACTTCATATGCACTGTTTATCTATACAATGAGAACTAATCTGCCAGTGGGTGGATGTTAGGTTAGGGAAATTTGTTATATAAAATAAGGCAACTGTTACGCCACTGATATACAATAAGGCATCTGTTAGGTCATTAGCTCACACACCGAGGTCCGTGGTTCGATTCCTGGTACGGGTGGAAACATTTGGGCGTGTTTCCTTAAACCACTTGCTGTTCCTGTTCACCTAAACAGTAAATAGGTACTTAAGTGTTAGCTGACTGGTGTGGGTCGCATCCTAGGGACAAAATTAACCTAATTTCCCCAAAATGTTCTGCATAGCCAGGAGCTTTCTGATCCCCGGAATACCTGGAGAGTATTCCGGGGATCAACGCTCCCGCGGCCTGGTCCATGACCAGGCCTCCCTGTGGACCAGAGCCTGATCCACTAGGCTGTTACTCATGGCCGCACGTAGTCCAACGTATCTAGGTCTGTATACGTTGTACATGGACTTATAGAAATAAAGATTATTATTAATGACATACAATAAAGCAGGTGTTGTATAATTATATTAACAGTATATACAATGCAGAATCTATTGTCTGAACCAGCGTTCTCACGATATACGGAGGCACTGATAGCAGTAATTTATACTTTAATACCGTTTTCTACAAGATTTTCCTCTGGTTCCAAAGAAGGCAATGGAGCGGTAACTATTGTGAAAGTTTTTGTGTCGTTTACTTATGAGAAGACGAGATTAGAAGGGAGAAGGTGCGAACTGGGGACGTGGTCAGAGCTGGATTTTTTATTTTTAGGAAAATTGTAGACGTTAGCAGTGTCCTGCTACTCTGTTCTAAAATGACAGTTACACAGTGGGAACAAGAGCTATGTTTCCCTGTCATATTTCAATATTTCATCACACAGGATGGTGCTCACACAAGGTGTTGAAATATGTCAGCCAAAGCTGGGAGACTTCAGTAGTGTCAGCCGGAGCTGGGAGATTCCAGTAGTGTCAGCCGGAGCTGGGAGATTCCAGTAGTGTCAGCCGGAGGTGGATGATTCCAGTAGTGTCAGCCGGAGCTGGGAGATTCCAGTAGTGTCAGCCGGAGCTGGGAGATTCCAGTAGTGTCAGCCGGAGGTGGATGATTCCAGTAGTGTCAGCCGGAGCTGGGAGATTCCAGTAGTGTCAGCCGGAGCTGGGAGATTCCAGTAGTATCAGCCGGAGCTGGGAGATTCCAGTAGTGTCAGCAGGAGCTGGAAGATTCCAGTAACGTCAGCCTGAGCTGGGAGACTTTGGCAGTGTCAGCCTGAGCTGGGAGACTTCGGCAGTGTCAGCCGGAGCTGGGAGACTTCAGTAGGGCAATAAAGTGATCGTTAGGGGTTCCATTAAGGGTTCATCAGCTACGGGAGCTTCAAAGGTTTTCTTCCAGCAGTGAAGAATATAATAATGGTATAAAACACTGCCAAGCAATGAGAGACATGTGCAACAGTTAGGTGTCTTTATTCCGAAACATTTTCGCCCACACAGTAGGTTTCTTCAGTCGAGTACAGAGGCAGTAGCAGAATCAGTGAAGGCGTAAAGACGGTGTAATTAGTCCATCACCCTTGAAGACGTAATTTCGAGGTGGTCAGTCCCTCAGCCTGGGGCAAAGTTATGCTCATAACTGACGAAATCGTAATAACACGATTGCAAACAAACCACAGTACGGAAGTGATTTGAACCCATGGTGAGTCGTAAAACTCCAGGCCAGTGCGTAAGCCACTGGGTCAGCTGGGTACAATCTTACTGTAGCCAGATGACCCAGTGGCTTACGTACTGGTATGGAGTTTTACGACTCACTCGCCATGGGTTCAAATCTCACCCATACCGTGGCCTGTTCCATAGTCTGGAACAATATGAAGCATCAAAATGAACTTATATACTGCTAAAGGTAAGCTAGAGTTACTATTAACCTGGGAAATACCACCTTTGAGGATTGCCATATCAAAAAACGCAGTAATGAGTAGACGGAAGAATGAGGCAAGGAGCGTAAAGGAATATATAATAACAGAGTAGGGTGTGGTTACCTGAAGGACGCGGCCAGGCCCCAGACCAGACCTCCAGGGGTCTCATGGTTTGATCAAGGCTGAACGCAATCCAACGCACGAATCACAGTCCGGATGGTCAGGTCCTGATTTGAGGGAGTTGTCCAATTCCCTCTTGAAGATAGCCAGAGGTTTGTGGTAACTGTCCTTATGCACAGAGGGAAGGCATTAAAGAATCGGAGACCTCTGAAGTTCATCAAGTTCTCCCTTAGTGTGAGGAGCAGGAGAGAGGGACAAAGTATGGAAGAGAGGGACGGGAAGTAGGGAGAGAGGGACAGGGAGGTAGGGGGAGAGAAGGACGGGGAAGAGGGGGAAGAGGGAGGGGGGAATTGGGGGAGAGACGGGGAAATAGGGGAGAGGGGGACTGGGAAATAGGGGGAGAGAGGGACGGGGAAGTAGGGGAGAGAGGGGGACGGGGAAGTAGGGGAGAGAGGGGGACGGGGAAGTAGGGGAGAGAGGGGGACGGGGAAGTAGGGGAGAGAGGGGGACAGGGAAGTAGGGGAGAGAGGGGGACGGGGAAGTAGGGAGAGAGAGAGACGGGGGAAATAGGGAGAGGGACGGGGAAACAGGGAGAGGGACGGGGAAATAGAGAGAGGGACGGGGAAATAGGGAGAGAGAGAGCGGGACGGGAAGAGAGAACTGGAGGGAATGTAGCAATAAACTGTGGTGTCGGGAAGAGCAGCACTTACACGTGCCGACACTAATGGTATTGTGGCTACACCCCCTCCCCCTGAGAACAACCCCTCCCCCTGAGAACACCCCCTCCCCCTGAGAACACCCCCTCCCCCTGAGAACAACCCCTCCCCCTGAGAACAACCCCTCCCCCTGAGAACACCCCCTCCCCCTGAGAACACCCTCTCCCCCGATTACACAAGTCCTGCACTACTTACTACATACCCACTACATCAACGACACAGCATCATACCTATCGCAACACCTACATCAATACAACTCCAACAAAACCAACCAACCTCAACACACCAACTCCAACAAAAACAAACAACCCCAACACACCAACTCCAACAAAAACAAACAACCCCAACACACCAACTCCAACAAAAACAAACAACCCCAACACACCAACTCCAACAAAAGGATACACTGTACTTAAGTGAAGCTCAAGTCAAAATCTCTGCGGGAATTTTCCTGCTGCAGAATGGAAATTCTCTCATACAAATTCTAGGCGAGGTGGAAATGCCTCAAACTAGGAGGAGGCGGCATTTTGCCAGAGGGCAAACAGAGGTCGCATTGTGACAAGAGGAACCAAGGAAGACAAGGAGGAAGAGGAGGAGGACGAAGAGGAGACGGCTGAAAAAGATAATATATCTACAATTTGACTATCTTCACCTTACCTTCGAAGAGTTTCGAGTTTCACTACTCTCGGAGCCCGGTCATAGTCAACCAGGCTGTTGCTGCTGGAAGCCCCCCTACCCCACGTATGCATCACAACCTGGTTGAACTAGCACCTGGTGAAGATACTTGCCCAGTTTCCTCTTGAAGGCTTCTGCACTTGTTCCAGCAGTGTTTGACATCTTTTGGTAAGATGTTGAATAATCTGGGACCCCGGATGTTGATAGTGTTCCCTTATTGTCCTCAATGGGTTCATTTCGCACTTCCTCCAATATGGCAGTGTGCAGATTTGGGACAAGGCTCTCGAGTACTTTCCAGGTGCATATTATCATGTCTTTCTCTCCTCCGCTCCAATAAGTACATGTTCAAGAGTTGAAAGCGATCCCAGTAATTTAGGTGTTTTACTGACTCAGTGTGAGCCGTAAACGATCTCTGTATTTGTTCCAGCTCTGATATTTCTCCTGCTTTGAACGGGGCCGTCAGCACTGAGCAATATTCTAAGTGAGGGAACACTTGCGATTTCAAGTGTGTCACTACCGGCATTATTTCCCTTGTTTTGAAAGTTGTCAATATCCACCCCGTCATCTTCCTGGCTGTCTTTGTTCCTTAAAAGGAAGAAAGTTGACATAATTATTCTCAGGTCTTTTACGTGTTCCTTTCGTTCTATTTGGTGACCCTCTTGAGTTTTGTATATAGTGTTTCTTTTGAGTTCTTCGTTCTTTCCATACCTAAGCAGCTGGAACTTATCACCAATGAACGGCATGTTATTCTCCACTGCCCACTGGAAAACCCTGCTTATGTCTTCCTGTAATTTTTCTGTGTCCTTTGCCGTATAGGGACGGGGAAGTAGGGGGAAGAGGGGGAAGAGAGGGACGGGGAGGTAAGGAGGTGAGAGAGTGACGAGGAAGTAGGGAGGGGAGAGAGGGACGGGAAGGAAATGAGGGAGGGGAGAGAGAAGGGGAGGTAAGGAGGGGAGAGAGTGACGGGGAGGTAGGGAGGGGAGAGAGGGACGGGGAGGTAATTTAGTGCCATCTGCAAATGATGATACAGAAGTGTGACCGGTGTTTTTATCTATGTCTGCTATGAGGATGAGAAACAGCAGAGATGCCAGGACAGTGCCTTAGGGCACTGCTGGATCTTGCTCTGTTTACTACCACTTTTTGTGTTCTGTGTGTTAGGAACCCGAAAATCCATCTGCCTACCTTCCCCGTAATGCCCATGGACCTCATTTTGCGTGCTATCACTCCATGATCACATTTGTCAAAAGCCTTTGCAAAATCAATGTAAATCACATCTGCGTTTTGGACTTCTTTCAACGCCTAAGTAATTCTGTCATAATGGTTCAGCAGCTGTGACAGACGTGATCGTCCTTCTCTAAAACCATGCTGGTTCGGATTATGCTGGTCCATGAAATTTGTAATCTGCCGTCTTATCACTTTCGAAGATTTTTATGATGTGAGAAGTTAGGGCTACTGGTTTGTAATTTTTAGCTAGTGCTCTACTACCTCCCTTGTGCAAAGGGATCTGTACTCTTTAAGGCCTCCGGTATTTCACCAAAGAATATTGAGGGCTCGTGCTGGTGGTACTTTGCGCTTCTTTATAAAGAGGGCATCTTATGAATCTGGTCCAGGTGCTGTTATCCATTTCTTTTTCGAAATCTATGGGATTTGTATTAATGTATGTTAGTTCGCTTGCGCGGCCTTCTGCTAGAGTGAAAAATATTTCATTTTCTACCTTGCTGTCATTTAGTGGGTTGCTGAACACCGACTCATACTGTTCTTCTAGGATTTCATTTCCTGTTCATCGTCAGTATATGAGTCTCCTCTCAATAATGGTCCAATTCTACAGGTAGTTCTTAGTTTGGATTTTGCACAGGAATAGAAATATTTTGGGTTTCTTGCAACATCCTGTATGGCCCTTTGTTCCATTTGTACTTCTCTTAGGTATGACATCCTTAGTTTTTGCTCTAATTCAGTGATCTCTCTGTTGCTGCATATTTGTGTTTTTAAGCAATTCAGTAACGCGTTTTCTTCTGTACATCTACGCTCTCTCTCTCTTCTTGAGTCTTCTCAATGGTACGTGCTTCATACATTTTATGCTTCTGTATTCAGCTTCTCTAGGCACTGGTGGGGATTTAGGGTGCTCATGTCTGATTCCCAGGATATGTCTGATAGCTCAGACATATCCTGGGATATGTCTGATAGTCAATTCTATGGTTGTTAAAATTAAACAGTTCCCTAACACTGAGTTAATATTCATTTGAATTTCTATGATGTAACTGTTGTGTGTCTGATTAGTTTCTCGTTGCTTGTGAATATCAAATCCAGGGTATTTTCCTTTCTAGTAAGATCAATTATCTGTTGATTCAATAAGTACTTTTCACAAAGCCTCATTAGTTCCCTGGTATGTGCCTGTTGAGCCAGGGTGCTTCCCGGAGATATTTCTGGTATAACATTACGTTGCGCCATCTTCCATTTTACATGAGGGAGATTAAAATCTCCAGAGTAAAACATTTGGTGTAGGATTTTCTAGCCTATCCAGATAGCTATCTATCTTACTTAACTGATCTGTGAATTCCTCAGCAGTTGCTGATGGTGGTTTGTATAATCACCAAATTCCTATTTTCAACTTTGCCTAGAATTTCTACTATATCATTCGTAGAATTCAGCACTTCTGTGCAACAGAAAGTATCCTTTACATAGATTCCTACTCCTCCCTGTGACCTATTAATTCTATCACATCTATACATGTTATAGTTTTCCATCTTTATCTGTCTGGCCAAAACGTCTCTTGTGTGTGTTTCTGTAATTGCCCCTGACATGACATTCGCTTCTGATAGGAGCCCACTGACATAACTTATTTTGTCATTTTTCTTTGATTTCAAACTATGAATATTTGCAAATATGAAGCAGGAATTAACCTTTGGGATGTTTTGTTTTGCTGTGTGCTTCGTTAGTACCACTGATGATGTACTACCTGGTATGGCCCCTTGGTTTCTCCAATACTGACTTTGCATTTGATTGTATATTCGGCCCTGATGGGCTGATACCTGGTTTGGTATGTCCCAGTGTGCTGCCCATCTGCAGCATTTCCCCTTTCTGTCTCTTTCTTTGGTCCGATCGTTTCGCTTTATGTCTAAAAAAGATTGCTGTTCTCTGTAGCGCCGCGTTCCTTTTACATGATGGTCTGGGCAGCTCAGGTCATAACATTCTTTGAACTGTGAAGCTTTGCACATCACTGAGTGGAAGTACCTGGACTCTGTCAAAGCGACACTTGCTCATTAAGGTAAACCTGCACCACAATCTTTCTTTTGCTTGATGGCTTGAAAAGTGTTCTTCCCGCAAATGCCTTGTTAGGAAGTAGGTGTGGGTGAATCTCACTTCCTCATCCCTGCTTTGTCAGGAGGTAGGTCTGGGGGTCTCATGCCCCCATCCCTGCCTTGTCAGGAGGTGGGTGTGGAAGTCTTATGCCCCACCCCTGCCCTGTCAGAAGGTGGGTGTGGGAATTCATTTCCGTGCACCTGCCTTGTCTAGAGGTGAGTGTGGGGGGGAGTCGTCTCACATTCTGGTAGGTAAGAGACATAGGCAACAGTTAGGCAACTTTATTCCGAAACGTTTCGCCTACACAGTAGGCTGCTTCAGTCCAGTACAGAAAGTAGGCAGGAGCAGTAGAGATGTGAAGACAATATAATCAGTCCATCACCCTTGAAGTCGTAGATTTGAGGTTGTCAGTCCCTCAGCCTGGAGAAGAGTTTTGTTCCATAGTCTGAAACAATCTCACGGAATAAAGTTGCCTAACTGTTGCCTATGTGTCTTACCTACCAACCTGTCGGTATTGTATACCATTTTGATGTTCGTCTCACATTCTTCATCCACATTTCAGGAAGTAGTTGTAGGGGGTTTGATACCCCAACACAAGTGGAGGGACTTACATTCTTGCACCCACTTCACCCTACGCCGTTTCTAAGAAATAATAGGCTACAGTTTTTAATTTAAAATAAAGAAAAAAAAAGGGTAGACACTCCCAAAATAAAATTTTTGGAAAGCCATATATATGTTCATGAAATCAACATACCTGGAGACCTGGAGAGAGTTCCGGGGGTCAACGCCCCCGCGGCCCGGTCTGTGACCAGGCCTCCTTAGGTCAGTGTCCCAGGATGCGACCCACAGCAGTCGACTAACACCCAGGTACCCATTTTACTGATGGGGAACATAGACAACAGGTGGAAAGAAACACGTCCAATGTTTCTACTCTGGCTGGGAATCGAACCCAGGCCCTCACCGTGTGAAGCGAGAGCGTTAACCACCAGGCCACCAGAGCCCTAAAATATGTCAGTCAACAGTGTAGCAAAAAAAAAAAAAAAAAAAAAGCACACCCTCCCCCTCCCTTCCTCATTTTAAATTATAGAATGTCGTATACATAGAAGATTAAAAAAGCACAGATTGTGAAAACACAGATTAAGGAAACAGTGTTAAAACACAGATTAATTAAGCACAGATTAAGGAAAGACAGATTAAGGAAAGACAGATTAAGGAAAGACAGATTAAGGAAAGACAGATTAAGGAAAGGCAGATTAAGGAAAGGCAGATTAAGGAAGCACATATTAAGGAAGCACAGATTAAGGAAAGGCAGATTAAGGAAGCACAGATTAAGGAAAGGCAGATTAAGGAAGCACAGATTAAGGAAAGGCAGATTAAGGAAGCATAGATTAAGGAAAGGCAGATTAAGGAAGCACAGATTAAGGAAAGGCAGATTAAGGAAGCATAGATTAAGGAAAGGCAGATTAAGGAAGCATAGATTAAGGAAAGGCAGATTAAGGAAGCACAGATTAAGGAAAGGCAGATTAAGGAAGCACATATTAAGGAAAGGCAGATTAAGGAAGCACAGATTAAGGAAAGGCAGATTAAGGAAGCACATATTAAGGAAAGGCAGATTAAGGAAGCACATATTAAGGAAAGGCAGATTAAGGAAGCACATATTAAGGAAAGGCAGATTAAGGAAGCACATATTAAGGAAAGGCAGATTAAGGAAGCACATATTAAGGAAAGGCAGATTAAGGAAGCACATATTAAGGAAAGGCAGATTAAGGAAGCACATATTAAGGAAAGGCAGATTAAGGAAGCATAGATTAAGGAAAGGCAGATTAAGGAAGCACAGATTAAGGAAAGGGTCTGAATACAAAATTTTCGGTACGAGAAAAAGAGCGAGAATTTTTTTGCAAGATGCTGGTAATATCAAGTTAATCAGCAATAAACGTCAGTCGTCAAATTTCTATAATTTTCACACACACACAACAATAGACTATGTTTCCTCTCTCGATTTTATCAGTTTCCCTCATTTAGTACACGTTTCTCCCACTAGTTTTACCAGTCATGTTTCAGCCGTATTTTCAGTAAACCGTACAGGACTGATAAAGCCTCTGGTGACCGAAACGTTTCCATAATGTCTTAAGTGTTGCACATGTGTTCACCCCCCACATGTGTTGTAAAAACGTGTATGTTGACCCCCTACTACCGTATATGTGATGTAACAACATGTGTGATCATCCCACACACTGTGTGCTACACTGACATCATTACATTAACAAGTTACACGAAACATGACCAGCCGAACGAAAAAAAAAAATTAAAATTAAAATACATCAATTCAAACGCGGGAAGATTTTTGAATGACGCATCGATAGCTTTTTTTTTTTTTTTTTTAACTTTCCGTGTAACATGACACAGCCATTTAAAATAGCCAATTCTTTTTAGTGATATCCTATGCATGAAACTGCTCACTCAAGTGTATACATATATTCAACCCGTTTATGTATACATTTTCCTGAGTTACCCCTTAAAGTGGTTGTGATATTCTATGCATTAAACTGCCCACTTAAGTGTACGCACATGCAACCCGCTTGTGTATACATTTTTCTTACACTTTAAGTGGAATCTTAACGTTGTTCCTGACATAATGGCCATTCATGGGAAACTGTCATGTATATTCAGTTCTAACAGCGGGCTGGGGAGGGGGGCTGACCCTGGCAACGACCTCCAAGTAGGTACGTACGTACCTACGTACGTAGACAGTTGTTACGTTAGGCTTGTTGTCTGCAGTCCAACACAAAAAAATAGTCGGGTCCATTTCGCTGTTTATCTGAAAACTTGTACAAATCACTGAATTATTCGAACACGCGCGTAAACGCACGCACAGACAGACAGACAGACAGACAGACACATACATTGATCTTCCAACCAAAATAATGTCTGCTTCCTCGACTACATATGAAAGATACCTGAAGGATGTTTCCAACGCCCCCGCGGCCCAGTCCTGGAAAAGGCTTCCTGGTGGAATAAGGACTGATCAACCACGCTGTTACTGCTGGCCGCACACAATCTAACGTAGGAACCACAGCCCGGTTGATAGGAATGAGCTTGAACTTAAGTTCCCTCTTGAAAACAGCCAGGGGTCTGTTAGTAATCCCCCTTATGGATGAAGGCAGGCTGTTTAATAAGCTTGTACCTCTTACACCCTTATGGATGAAGGCAGGCTGTTTAATAAGCTTGGACCTCTCACACCCTTATGGATGAAGGCAGGCTGTTTAATAAGCTTGGACCTCTTACACTAGTACTTCTATCTTAGCCTCCAAACATCAGGTTTATGGATGTTATGTAATTATATCTATTTTTATTTATTATAATTCATCAATATCCTTTATTTACAATTTTCTATGATTTTACTGCTTAATTTAATACATAAGAACATAAGGGTAGAAGATCACTGATACCGACAATGTGGATGAAGGGAAACAAGTGTATACACCTGGTGTGGAAAATTGCATTTATCTGAATGTATCATTATGTACATAACAGTAAATGAACAAAGATAATTATTAATCAGTTAGACAAGTAGGAATTTGGGACACCTAGGTCGCAAAAAAATGTCCCCCTTCGATACCTACAACTGTCATATCCACAAGTTGCTCTGGACCTATTAATTAAATGAAATATACATCACCAGGAATGCTGGTAAATATATAAATTTGTGGACTGTATATTAAAAATAATAAATGGTTATATATATACACAATTACATAACAGAAGGAGAATATCTTAAAAATCACTCACCAATTTAACTGTGAATCAAGGTGTATCATACTCAGAAAACCTCACTGTCTATGAAAATAACACTGGCCAGGTTACAACGTAAGACTTATCTGAGGTTCCTGGAGTTGTCCTGTAGCCTGATTCTCAAATTATGCAGGAATGCAAATCCAACAATTTCGCCTCCTATTTGAGAGGTGTCAGCCCAATTTTAACCTCTAGAGCACGAAAATTCCTTCCCATTGCACTAACGTTGTATCCAATTCAAATTAACAATGGCGACTCCTCCTGTCTGCGCAGGCGCAGGTCCAGTTTCCCCATTTTCCATAATATACTTCTTTTAAAAATACAATATAGGGCATCCATTTATCTATAAATTACCGTATTTCCGGAAAATATATACAGTATTTTCCACACCTGGGACATGGTCCTGGGTCCTTGGTAACTCAAGATGAATGGCAAAGGTCCCAGGACCGACACCTATGAAAAAAGAGGTCTGCACTTAACAGCAGGTTTGAAGAACCATAAGAAACGCTAGTAGGGAAAGAAAAGTGTGAACAATAAAGACTTGGCGACGATGTAAACGGCAAAAAAAAAGTGTTTCCAAGAACACAGACATCTGTAAATATGCAATAAGATCACAGTAAACAGGTGATTTCAGAATATGCAAAACAACCACTGTGAAAGAATAGAGAAATTCCAAGCGCTTTCGTGACTACTCACATTATCAAGGATAATGTGAGTAGTCACGAAAGCGCTTGGAATTTCTCTATTCTTTCAGAGTGGTTGTTTTGCAGCATCTGTAAATATATAGGAAACACTGAACTATAGAGCAACTTCGTTGTTTTATATGACCAAGATGTAAGATAAAATAATACAACAGAGAATGGAAAGAAAGGGCAAATACTCTTATAAATCTATGAAAGAATAATGGGAATAAAGCACGAGAGAAGAGGATAGGTAAATTGCATCTTACTAGGGTTTTTAAAAAACTAGAAGAGTAGGCAGGAGTAACACCGACGTTGCTTAAGTGGATACAGAAATACCTGGAGAACATAAGACAAAGAGGCACGGTAACAGATCACTGAGGGCCTGGGTGATAACCGGTGTCCCCCAAGGCTCACTGCTTCAACTTTTGCTGTTTCTCATATATACGTAAATAACCTCCCTTACCGCTGTTACATTTTTTCACGGGTTTCGGGAATTTTCCTTCTTAAACAATTATATTTATATCTTCTTGCAACTTTTCCCACTTACACTACCGAGTTTATTTTCAACCATGATCTTCCGGCTCTAAACCCAGGCTAGTTTCGGGTGTGTAAATTACGCTTTTGCATAAAGTTTGTAATTTAGCGTCCCCATTTGCGTATCATGTTAGAGTAATGAAGATATTATCGAGAGAGGGCAGAGAGAAGCTCCAAGACGACTTAAATAGAGTGAAAAACGTACTCAAAATTCTATCAGAATTTAATTGAAGTTCAAGTTAATGAAACTAGAAAAAAAAGAGCGTAATACAGCGTGGGAGACGTGACACTGTAAACAACATAAGACCTGAGAGCCAACATGGTACGCAGTAAATATTGCTTGACATAGTGGAAAGTATTACAAGAGGACTATGAAGATGAAATCTGTAATGATTGGACGATACTTTTTTTTAACCGATACCGATACTCAATTTAACTCCGATACTATCAAAATTAACCGATGCCACCGACACCGATAGTCTGGAACAGCCTTAGAAAGCAAACATGTTGAGATGAGCCACAAGCACGACTCATGAAATCGCAATAACACGACTGCAAGCAAATCAGGGAACGGGTGGAGTTTAAATCCATGGGTTCAAATCCCACCCGTTCCGTGGTTTATTCCGAGCCGCAAGGATGTCAGGCAGGCAGTGTAAGGGACAGAGCTAAGACATGGCTGGGACGTGAAGACGCATTGGCTGGGACTTGATGAAACACTATCAGAACTAGGTTAGGATTAAGAATGACCAAGAGAAGCCCAATGGAACCCCCTTTCCACTTCCATCCCAGGAAAGACTACGAAATAACCACAGAAAGGTCACGGCAGGACAACGGGAAGACCTTGGAAAGACTATCTTACAGGCAGGAAGAAGAAGGCAACAAGAAGCGGACACGTCCAACGAGTCGGCTCAAGAAAACTGAGCCTTGTGTCAAGCCAGCAGAGGGAACAGTCTCCACCGAGCGTCTCCCAATCTAATTGTAAAGTCATTTAAAGAGGTCGCGGGATTAAAACTACATCACATCAAAGGCAAAACTCCTCACATTCCTACCGAGAAGCAAAGCTGTCTGGAAAATATTAATATATCTCGCTCCTTTAACGTCGCCTGAGCCATTTTAGACGCCATTTATGATGAACACAGAAAGATGTATTTACGTTCAAGGTAGGAAAACCTAAAGCCTTTTACAAACTGAAGATCTCGTTAATCTTATAGAGGAATAAGTTCATTCAATATCCAGCACATTACACTTAAACGAAACAGAACGTTCAGCTTTCGTTTTCGGGAGTGATGCGAGGGAAAAAAAACTTGGAAACTTAGAGAAATGTGCAGTTTTTTCTGGCGCTCATATTATTTCCAAACATCCAGAGAGAAGTTGGAGTTGAAAGCTTGAGAAGCTCTAAACAACAGTTGCTGCAGCTTTAAATGCACACAGCTGTTGCAGCTTCATGAGCTCTACACCAGTGCAGCAGCATCAGACGATCTACAGTTTTATAAAGACAGGTTTAGCATTGCTCAGAAGTGATCTTGTAAAGCTAGCTTTAATATTAGTCTCCCAGTACACACTACAGTGTTGCACGCGCTGCAAGGACAGAAATTAACCAGTGAAACAAGGCAGACAAATACAGAAGCAGCGAGGAACAAATACAGAAGCAGCGAGGAACAAATACAGAAGCCGAGAGGAACAAATACAGAAGCAGCGAGGAACAAATACAGAAGCAGCGAGGAACAAATACAGAAGCCGAGAGGAACAAATACAGAAACCGAAAGGAACAAATACAGAAGCAGCTAAGAACAAATACAGAAGCAGAGAGGAACAAATACAGAAGCAGAGAGGAACAAATACAGAAGCAGAGAGGAACAAATACAGAAGCAGCGAGGAACAAATACAGAAGCAGCGAGGAACAAATACAGAAGCAGCGAGGAACAAATACAGAAGCAGCGAGGAACAAATACAGAAACCGAAAGGAACAAATACAGAAGCAGCTAAGAACAAATACAGAAGCAGCGAGGAACAAATACAGAAGCAGCGAGGAACAAATACAGAAGCAGCGAGGAACAAATACAGAAGCCGAGAGGAACAAATACAGAAACCGAAAGGAACAAATACAGAAGCAGCTAAGAACAAATACAGAAGCAGAGAGGAACAAATACAGAAGCAGAGAGGAACAAATACAGAAGCAGAGAGGAACAAATACAGAAGCAGAGAGGAACAAATACAGAAGCCGAGAGGAACAAATACAGAAACCGAAAGGAACAAATACAGAAGCAGCTAAGAACAAATACAGAAGCAGAGAGGAACAAATACAGAAGCAGCGAGGAACAAATACAGAAGCTGAGAGGAACAAATACAGAAACAGCTAAAAACAAATACAGAAGCAGCGAAAAACAAATACAGAAGCAGAGAGGAACAAATACAGAAGCAGCGAGGAACAAATACAGAAGCAGAGAGGAACAAATATAGAAGCAGCGAGGAACAAATACATAAGCAGAGAGGAACAAATACAGAAGCAGCGAGGAACAAATACAGAAGCAGAGAGGAACAAATACAGAAGCAGCGAGGAACAAATACAGAAGCAGAGAGGAACAAATACAGAAGCAGCGAGGAACAAATACAGAAGCAGAGAGGAACAAATACAGAAGCAGCGAGGAACAAATACAGAAGCAGAGAGGAACAAATACAGAAGCAGAGAGGAACAAATACAGAAGCAGCTAGGAACAAATACAGAAGCAGAGAGGAACAAATACAGAAGCAGAGAGGAACAAATACAGAAGCAGAGAGGAACAAGTACAGAAGCCGAGAGGAACAAGTACAGAAGCCGAGAGGAACAAATATAGAAGCAGCGAGGAACAAATACAGAAGCAGAGAGGAACAAATACAGAAGCAGAGAGGAACAAATACAGAAACAGCGAAAAACAAATACAGAAGCAGAGAGGAACAAATACAGAAGCAGAGAGGAACAAATACAGAATCAGCTAGGAACAAATACAGAAGCAGAGAGGAACAAATACAGAAGCAGCTAAAAACAAATACAGAAGCAGAGAGGAACAAATACAGAAGCAGAGGAACAAATACAGAAGCAGAGAGGAACAAATACAGAAGCAGAGAGGAACAAATACAGAAGCAGAGAGGAGCAAATACAGAAGCAGAGAGGAACAAATACAGAAGCAGAGAGGAACAAATACAGAAGCAGAGAGGAACAAATACAGAAGCAGCGAAAAACAAATACAGAAGCAGAGAGGAACAAATACAGAAGCAGAGGAACAAATACAGAAGCAGCTAAAAACAAATACAGAAGCAGAGAGGAACAAATACAGAAGCAGAGAGGAACAAATACAGAAGCAGAGAGGAACAAATACAGAAGCAGAGAGGAACAAATACAGAAGCAGAGAGGAACAAATACAGAAGCAGAGAGGAACAAATACAGAAGCAGAGAGGAACAAATACAGAAGCAGAGAGGAACAAATACAAAAGCAGAGAGGAACAAATACAGAAGCAGAGAGGAACAAATACAGAAGCAGAGAGGAACAAATACAGAAGCAGCGAGGAACAAATACAGAAGCAGAGAGGAACAAATACAGAAGCAGAGAGGAACAAATACAGAAGCAGAGAGGAACAAATACAAAAGCAGAGAGGAACAAATACAGAAGCAGAGGAACAAATACAGAAGCAGAGGAACAAATACAAAAGCAGAGAGGAACAAATACAGAAGCAGAGAGGAACAAATACAGCCTCACTCTTACAAACCGGCCACTGAGATGCCTTCACCTGCTCCTGACAACATACTGACACTACAAATAAAACTGCTGTAAAACCAGCGTTAAACCAAAACACACACTCTCTCTCTCTCTCTCCAACTAAACCAAATAAAAATTAAACAGAATTACAAAGAATCAAGTACGACCAATACAAACTCAACAAACCAGCATAATTCATCTAAACCACTAACTATTAACAAATAACAATATACCGGCGATTACGATAAAAATATTAAGACAACGTTTCAGTCTGTCCTGGACTGAAAACATTGATAATGGTTTAGGAAGGACCGAAACGTTGTAGGTGTATTTTGTAAATTATTCCAGCCATATTGTGATTTGCATCCTTAACAATAACACCTGAGGTATACCTGGAGAGAGTTTCGGGGGTCAACGCCCCCGCTACCCGGTCTGTGACCAGGCCTTGTGGTAGATCAGGGTCTGATCAACCAGGCTGTTGCTGTTGGCCGCACGTAACCCGCAACATGATTGTAAACACCGACAACCATAATGACAATCACAATAATAATCACCAGCAATGACGATCCCAATAAGCACAAACAAAGGCGATCACAATAAACACAAAGGCTATCCCAATAAGCACAAAGGCGATCCCAATAAGCACAAAGGCGATCCCAATAAGCACAAACAAAGGTGATCACAATAAACACAAAGACTATCCCAATAAGCACAAAGGCGATCCCAATAAGCACAAACAAAGGTGATCACAATAAACACAAAGACTATCCCAATAAGCACAAAGGCGATCCCAATAAGCACAAACAAAGGTGATCACAATAAACACAAAGACTATCCCAATAAGCACAAAGGCGATCCCAATAAGCACAAACAAAGGTGATCACAATAAACACAAAGGCGATCCCAATAAGCACAAACAAAGGCGATCACAATAACCACAAAGGCGATCACAATAAGCACAAACAAAGGTGATCACAATAACCACAAAGGCGATCCCAATAAGCACAAACAATGGTGATCACAATAAACAAACAATGAGGATCACAGCACAAACAATGATGATCACAAAGATGCTGAGAGAGAGAAACTTGCACACAAGAAAGAGCCAGTACAGGTTGGCGTCACAGACACCAACCAGGACATGCTCTGGGCAACAAACAGTCGTTCGAGGAACATAGCACCGTAATCTCCGGCTTCATGTTTATTTTCCTGACGTGTGGGCTAGCTTTCCTGCCTACCCAGCCAGGCGTTCCTTGCCACTATACTTCAGCCTTCTCCAGCCTTAAGGGTGACACTGTCTACTTGCAAGTGTAGTTCAATCTTACCTCACATCACTGAAGCAAATATTACGACTTGGTAGAACATGCATGAGTTGGATCTTCCTTGTACTGGACCGGGTTTAATATTTAGTTCGTTTAACAGAAGCTTTCTAACATCTAAGTAATGCACTGCCATCACTACTAATTTTCAGATATCTTATTTTCCTGCCATCAATGCCAATTTGCTGGTATCGTGACTAATTTACAAATAGCATATTCACAGTAAAATATTTTTTTTCTTTTGCGACCTGGTCACAGACCGGGCCGCGGGGGCGTTGACCCCCGGAACTCTCTCCAGGTAAACTGTGCATTTTATTATTAGTATATATGTCGTGCCAAACAAGTAAAACTCGCGATTTTGGCTTAAATATCAACACTTCTTGCCGAATAAGGTAAAAGAAAATTTGTATATGCAATAATTTTTCAAAAGTCATTCTGAACCTAGCAAAAAAAATATATTTCATTTCGTTTGTTCATTATTAAATTATTGTAAACTTATCTAAAATATATTTAGTTGGATTAGGCTAAATTAAATTGCGCTTGTTATAATAAGGTTAGGTAAGTTTTCTAAATATTTTTTGGTATAAAATATTAATTTTTACATTAACATAAATTAAAAAAATATATACATCTTTAAACGTATAAGAGAAAATTTTAGAAAGAACTTAATTCTAAATGAGTTCTTGCTAACTAACCAATTTTACCAATTCGACACGACATATATATATAAACATTACCTCCCAGTCCAGAACAGGATTCGAATCTGCGCACTTTGCATCAAAGTACGCAGTAGTTTCGTCACACAGCTAGATCCAAGATAAGTATGGGCGCCTAACCGAAGGTAAGCGATGCTTCCCCGTACCCAGGAGCACCTGGTTTGTCCTAGCGATGCTTCCCCGTACCCAGGAGCACCTGGCTTGTCCTAGCGATGCTTCCCCGTACCCAGGAGCACCTGGCTTGTCCTAAGTTATTTTACTAAATCCTCCCACATGCACCGGACTTCGAAAAGGAATTTACAATATTTACAGTACACAAACGAACGAAATTATTTACAAACAGGATCTTCGAATCCAGTTCTGGACTGGGAGATAATGGTGAACAAGTGACATAAGCCTTAGTGACCCTCGTGTAGTGGTCAGGTTTTACACGTAAGTAACCAACAATTGCATTATTATTATTATTATTATTATTATTACTGTTATCCTCACAATACAATGCATTTTCAAATTCCCTCAAGCTTCATATAAAGTAAATAATGAACTCACAGTTTCTCCAGCAGTTATTGCCTTCCACTAATGATTCATATTTTCTGGTAGTTATCGTACATCATACACAGAGGACAGTGAAGAATATTTTCTTATGTGAATGTTAAAAAGATTAATTTTTATATACCTTCGATGGGTTTCGGAAGTTTTCATATTTTCGCAGCCCGGCCCTGGGCCAGGCATGTTTAGTGCTTGCCTGGTCAAACAGGCTGTTGCTGCTGATGACCCGCTGGCTCATATATCCGCCACAGCCTGGATGATCTGGCATTTGATGGAGGTACTTGTCAAGTTTACTATTGAAGACTTCTAGACCTGTTTTGGCAGTGTTTATATCTTCTGGTAAGATGTTAAAAAGTCTGGAGCTACGGATGTTGATACAATGTTCTCTTATTGTGCCCACAGCACCCCTGCCTTTCAATTTTTCTACACTTTCTCTCATATTTCTCACTCCAGTATGTTATTGCAGTGTGTAAACTTGTGACAAGGCTCTCAAGCACATTCTACATGTATATTGCCATGTCTCTCTCTCTCTCTCTCTCTCTCTCTCTCTCTCTCTCTCTCTGAGGTGTTCCCAATAATTTAAATGCTTTGTTAGTTCTATGCGGGCTGTAAATGATCTCTATCTGCTCCAGTTTTAATCTCTCTCCTGCCCTGAATGGTGCCGCCAACACTGAACAATGCTCTCAACAAGAGAGCACAAGTGATTTCAGAAGTGTCACACTGGCATTATTTCCCTTATCCTTAAAGGCCTCATTATTCACCTTAGTCATTTTTCCTGACTGTCATGACATTTGCCTGTGTTCTTTGAAAGGTCAGCCAACATTACTACACTCAGGTCCTACACAGGTTCTTTTCGTTCTCTTCGGTGATCCTCTAGTGTTTCCGATACAGCATCTCTTTTGAGT
The DNA here is from genome assembly GCF_038502225.1 of Cherax quadricarinatus. Lineage (NCBI taxonomy): Eukaryota > Metazoa > Arthropoda > Malacostraca > Decapoda > Parastacidae > Cherax > Cherax quadricarinatus. Next base: position 18,839,045 of record NC_091350.1, on the reverse strand, counting down.
TCTTTTTTCCACATCTAAGCAGTTGGACCTTTACACTATTGAATGTACTTTTGTCAGGCACAGGAAGTCCTCTGCTTGCTATCGAGGATCCCTTAACACAGGATTTCATCTTTACGTAGATAAGACCTACCTGACACCACCTGTTCTACTGAAGGTGAGACCTACCACTTGTTCTGCTGAAGGTGGCACCTAATATCTATCATCCGTTTTTCTGTTGAAAGTAACACCTGATACCTACTACCTGCTGCTATCCCGAAGGTGGCACTTGACACCTGCCACCTACTGTTCAGGTGTTATAAATTTTAAAATTGGAGGAAACTACGAAAGAATCGTGACCAAAGAGCGGCCACTAACTTTACTAACTTACATTTAATGTCAGGCGCGAGAAGTGGGGGAACTGGTGGGGGAGGTGGTAGGACAGAGTAGGAGGCACGGTCATGGACCGGGCCGCGGGGGCGCTTATCCCCGGAATACCCTCCAGGTAGACTCAAGGTACGTAGAACCCGACACGAAAAATGTCAGAACCATGGCGAATGTACAGCTCTTGATACTTTTGATATACCTTTGAAGAGTTTCGAGACTTTATCTACTCTCTTCAAGCACCATGGGCCGGGCTCGTCTGGTGCTTGCCTGGTCAACCAGGCAATGTACAAATACCTGGAGAGTGTTGCGAGGGTCAACGTCCCCGCGCCCGGGGACGTTGTATCAATGCCTGTATCAATTTCACCTTTATTAATGGAAACGCATGAAGTCCCCCAGATTGTATTTCTTGGAACGCACAGAGTTAAAATAACTCGCATCAGTTAAAACAGTGATTAGTGTTAAATACTTCCTTAAAATTTCATAGTGGTTCTTAGAGATTTCTCTGTACTAACAACAACCACTTGGACGAAAAGGCAGAAGTAGTGGGCAGTGTTGTTGCTTAAGTCACAGAGGGGCAGGAGTACGCGGAAGCTGTTGGTTATAAACGATATGCGTGCCCATCCTTACCCTACAGAGAATCATATCATGACGATTCTAGCAGCAACAGCAATAGCAGCAGCAGTAATGGCAATAGCAGCAGCAGTAATAGCAATAGCAGCAGCAGTAATGGCAATAGCAGCACCAGGGGTATTTACGTAACACTGCGTAGCTCTCAGCGCTCATAACCATAGAAAAAGTAACACATGTAATAAAACAAGGTCAAGTTTCCAAGCAACAGGACAAGTGTTTCCTGACGCGGGTCTTAGTTATATGATGACCCGCAGCTGGAGCTTCCAGTCATCTGATCGAGGCCTTCAGATAATAAAACAAAAATCAAATTAAGAAACCATAATAGCAAAGAACGTGAACACTCGACATGACAATTCTTGTACAAAGACATAATATTTATGACCTATCAGACCCCGTTGTATGTAGAAGCTGCCGCTTGCCAAGAATAAACTTACAGGAACCTTGGTACTGGTGAGGACAGAAGAGACTTTCTGTACCCGAAATTCTCCTCTTACTACCCACGATATCACCAGCAATTTCTGCAACACGAATCTTGACCTAAAACTTACTGAAGTTATAACCAGCATCAACATAACTTACACGAATTCTCAGGAAATAATAAATCATAAGAATTCATTGGCCAAGACTCTGCAGATACTGAAGGAACGTTAAGTCGATGACAATTCCCTGACTCGCAAGGAAGAGTACATCTCAGGTCGAGGATGGAACTTACAGTGCACCAGAGAAACACCTTTGTTGATCAGATAATGCAAAGTTTTAACGTTCACTGTCTCGTACCTATTTCCTCTTGCCTTCACCGTATTGATACTGCCTCTCTTTTTCTTTCAATTCTCCCTTCATGTTGTGCTCATCCTGCTGCCTCTACTTCCCTTCATGTCTTGCTCATCCTGCTGCCTCTACTTCCCTTCATGTCTTGCTCATCCTCCTGCCACTACTTCCCTTCATGTCTTGCTCATCCTCCTGCCTCTACTTCCCTTCATGTCTTGCTCATCCTCCTGCCACTACTTCCCTTCATGTCTTGCTCATCCTGCTGCCTCTACTTCCCTTCATGTCTTGCTCATCCTGCTGCCTCTACTTCCCTTCATGTCTTGCTCATCCTGCTGCCTCTACTTCCCTTCATGTCTTGCTCATCCTGCTGCCACTACTTCCCTTCATGTCTTGCTCATCCTGCTGCCACTACTTCCCTTCATGTCTTTGCTCATCCTGCTGCCTCTACTTCCCTTCATGTCTTTGCTCATCCTGCTGCCTCTACTTCCCTTCATGTCTTTGCTCATCCTGCTGCCTCTACTTCCCTTCATGTCTTTGCTTATCCTGCTGCCTCTACTTCCCTTCATGTCTTGCTTCAAGAATGGCTTTCACTGCTACATTCTTCTTTCTTCTAACTTTTTTCCTGTCAATAATAACCTGCACTCTGCACCTTATGACGACGTTTCGGTTATCCTGGACCAGTTGTGACTTGAAAATGGTTCAAGAAGGACCGAAACGTCGTCATAAGGTTCCTCTTCTAAAGAACAAAACGGCACAATACCGTGACTGGAACAATACACAAATAACCCGCTTATGACGACGTTTTGGTCCAACTTGGACCATTTACAGTCACGCGAAACGTCGTCGTAAGCTCCTCTCTCCTACGTGTGGGTTAATTGTGTATTCCTCCAAGTGCAGATTTTTGGCGAATTGTTCCAGCTATGGTATTGTGACCTTTTTATTCCTTTCCTTTCATCCATTGTTCTTGCTATTCTTTCTTTCTCCAGATATGAAATACCTGAGTGTGTTTCTACGCTCGTACAGGCCGGCCTGCAGCCAAAAGTTTCCCAGTGACCGCCCTATCCAGGCTACTGCTGTCCACAATCCGCAGGCTCTCACATTCCTCAAGGCTTGGATAACCTGCCACCTCTTGACACTGTAGAAAACACTTCCATCACATTATATTACGTAATAATTAATTTTTAAATGGAACTGAAAGGCTACAGTAAGGTTTTGACCAAAACTTCACTAACTGAATCATATGGCGAGGATTCACCTAAGAAGAAATACACACAAATGAAACACACACACGAAATATTATATCGAATTCCAAGTGTAACTGAATTCTCTACTACCTGTGTTTTCATTTCCACCCCCCCCCCTGGCATATACAAAATACTCAAATCTCACCGAAATACGCCAAAGGGAATTCGTGAATCACTGCTGCTGCCTTTCATACATGTAGTCTTCCATGACAGCTGAAAACTCCGTCAAGAAAGGTCGTCAACAAAGGCAAGTGAAGTTTCCCTACGAGGTACACTGAGCCTCCTGTAAAAATACTATCGAAACAAAGACGTTTTCAAGATGAAATTGATCCACTATCTTCCATAAGTAGCAGTTCAGCCAGGCTGTGATGGCTGTGGTAACTGATATACAAGTGATTTAAAAAGAGACGTGAGCAAACACTGGGATATATTGGTTAACGTATCGGTCCTGAGACCCTTCGGAGTGATCAAGGTCCCAGGACCGAAACGTTTTCCAATATGCTAGTGTTTGCTTAACCTCAGACTGGACTGCGAGGTCAAGAAGACCCTCGAAATAGGTCACAGGCAACTCAGAATTAGTAGGAAAGCTGACATCCAGTGTCTAACAAAAGGATTTCAGAGGGAGATCCTAAGCAAAACTTAATTCAAATGGGCTAGAAATTCAGTTCTACGAGGGAGCAGCGGACTATAATTATTACTCTCTCATTCTCATATAAACAAACACTACCAACAACTGCAGAAGCAAAATCATCACCAACAGCGACTGAGGCTGCAGCAACACCAATAGCGAGAGTAAACGCATCAGCAGCAACTGTAACAACCGCAATCATAGCAGCAATACCAACAGCAGCAGTAACCGTAGTATGAACAATAGTGAACATTAAAATGGTATAAAATACCGACAGGTTGTTAGGTAAGACACATATGCAACAGTTAGGTATTTTTATTATGAAACGTTTCGCCTACACAGTAGGCTTCTTCAGTCAAGTACAGAAAAGTTGATAGAAGCAGAAGATACTTGAAGACGATGTAATCAGTCCATCACCCTTAAAGTTTTGAGGTGGTCAGTCCCTCAGTCTGGAGAAGAGCATTGTTCCATAGTATGAAACAATATGGAGAAGAAGTGACAGGATGGAGCTTTTTATAGCGCCAAGTATCTTCTGCTTCTTCAAGTATCTTCTGCTTCTATCAACTTTTCTGTACTTGACTGAAGAAGCCTACTGTGTAGGCGAAACGTTTCATAATAAAGATACCTAACTGTTGCATATGTGTCTTACCTAACAACATGAACAATAGTAACACCAACAGCGGCAGAAGTTGCAGCTGCAGCAGCAGCAGCTGTAGCTACATCAACAGCAGAGAGGACCACAAGCTTCACCAGGACACCAAATAAGTGTTCAATAACTAAGAGAAGCATAGATTGCAATTAAGCAGGAGCAATCATAACTCCTCTCTTACTCTCCATGTTTCCTCCTTCAAGTCACTAATTAAACTGGAGTTTGCATCGCGGGACAGAAATTAAGGTCGTGTGGCTGTGCGGTGGTTGTGGCGGCGGCTGTGGTGGAGGCTGTGGCGACGGCTGTGGTGGAGGTTGTGGCGGCGACTGTGGTGGAGGTTGTAGCAGCGACTGTGGTGGCGGCTTTGGGGCCGGCTGTCGAGACTGTGCTGACGGATGTATTGACGGATATGCTGACGGTTGTTGTTGTGGTGGTTGTGATGCTGACGACATGGGAGACAAGATTACAGAGTGGAGCCTCTGACCATGCTCTGTCGTATAGGAGTACACTTGCTGTGGAGGAATATACCCTATATGAGTATATACCTGACTTACTCAGTGTTGGTCTTTTCACCAAGAGGATGTCAGCTGACACACAGAGTTGTCAGAAAGTGGAATAGTCTGGAAAGTGAGGTAGTGGAGGCAGGAACCATACATACCTTTAAGACGAGGTACGATAAAGCTTATGGAACAGGGAGAGAGAGGACCTGGTAGCGATCAGTAAAGAGGCGGGGCCAGGAGCTGAGTCTCGACCCCTGCAACCACACATAGGGGTTGAAGAAGGGAACATCAAGAGGGAATATACCAACAAGTGTTGGATGACATACGAACAACTGAGGAGGAGGTGAAGAAGCTCTTAAGTGACCTTGACACCTCAAAGGCGATGGGACCGGACAACATCTCCCCATGGGTCCTTAGAGAAGGAGCAGAGATGCTGTGCGTGCCTCTAACCACAATCTTCAACACATCCCTTGAAACTGGGCAACTACCTGAGAAATGGAAGACAGCTAATGTAGTCCCCATATTTAAGAAAGGAAACAGAAACGAGGCACTAAACTACAGACCTGTGTCTCTGACATGTATTGTGTGCAAAGTCATGGAGAAGATTATCAGGAGGAGAGTGGTCGAACACCTGGAAAGGAACAAGATTATAAATGAAAATCAGCATGGGTTCATGGGAGGCAAATCTTGTATCACAAACCTCCTGGAGTTTTATGACAAGGTAACAGAAGTAAGACACGAGAGAGAGGGGTGGGTAGATTGCGTTTTCCTAGACTGCAGGAAGGCCTTTGACACAGTTCCCCACAAGAGATTAGTGCAGAAGCTGGAGGATCAGGCGCACGTAAAAGGGAGGGCACTGCAGTGGATAAGGGAATACCTGACAGGGAGGCAGCAACGAGTCATGGTACGTGAAGAGGTATCACAGTGGGCGCCTGTTACGAGCGGGGTCCCACAGGGGTCAGTTCTAGGACCAGTGCTATTTTTGATATATTTGAACGACATGATGGAAGGAATAGACTCTGAAGTGTCCCTGTTCGCAGATGACGTGAAGTTGATGAGAAGAATTAAATCGGACGAGGATGAGGCAGGACTGCAAAGAGACCTGGACAGGCTGGTCATGTGGTCCAGCAACTGGCTTCTCGAATTCAATCCAGCCAAATGCAAAGTCATGAAGATTGGGGAGGGGCAAAGAAGACCGCAGACAGAGTATAGGCTAGGTGGACAAAGACTACAGACCTCACTCAGGGAGAAAGACCTTGGGGTGACCATAACACCGAGCACATCACCGGAGGCACACATCAACCAAATAACCGCTGCAAAATACGGGCGCCTGGCAAACCTGAGAATAGCGTTCCGATACCTTAATAAGGAATCGTTCAAGACACTGTACACTGTGTATGTTAGGCCCATACTGGAGTATGCAGCACCAGTCTGGAACCCACACCTGGTCAAGCACGTCAAGAAGTTAGAGAAAGTACAAAGGTTTGCAACAAGGCTAGTCCCAGAGCTCAAGGGAATGTCGTACGAGGAAATGTTAAGGGAAATCGGACTGACGACACTGGAGGACAGAAGGGTCAGGGGAGACATGATAACGACATACAAGATACTGCGGGGAATAGACAAGGTGGACAGAAATAGGATGTTCCATAGAGGGGACACAGGGACAAGGGGTCACAACTGGAAGCTGAAGACTCAGACGAGTCACAGGGACGTTAGGAAGTATTTCTTCAGTCATAGAGTTGTCAGCAAGTGGAATAGCCTAGCAAGTGAAGTAGTGGAGGCAGGAACCATACATAGTTTTAAGAAGAGGTATGACAAAGCTCAGGAAGCAGAGAGAGAGAGGATCCAGTAGCGATCAGTGAAGAGGCGGGGCCAGGAGCTGAGTCTCGACCCCTGCAACCACAATTAGGTGAGTACACACAGTGGGCTATAATGAAAACAGCTACACTGGACAGTTGCACATGCCAGTGTGACGTTGCTGTTGACACCTGGCTCCTGGATTCATTATCAGGCGGCGTACTGGATGATGAATGAGGACGTGACACGAAAGTAGAGATGAAACATGTTGCATTAATGTTGGTAGAATTACCGACATCATGTTAGGTAAAAAGGACACAAGTGCAACTAATGTGATATTTTATTGTGGCAACGTTTCGCTCTCCAGCAGTTTTGTCAAGTCGCCTTGACAAAGCTCCTGAAGAGCGTAATGTTGCCACAATAAAATGTCACATTAGTTGCACTTGTGTCCTTTTACCTAACACAAGATAAGACACATTGCGACACTTAACGTGCTCCGGAGTTTCATCACCTCACTTGCCGTATACTAACACTGGGTGTGTCAATCAGGTCCCTACCTCCATTCCACAGATTAGGGCTTGCAATCTGAATAATATACATAAGGAGAAAAGGACTACGTACCCCAGGTACGTTACCTTCAAAAGGGAGCTGGACAGATGCCTAAAATCAGTACCCAATCAGCCGGGCCGTAGTTCGTACGCTGGACTACATGTGGCCAACAGTAACAGCCTGGTTGATCAGGCTGTTACTGTTGGCCACATGTAGTCGTTGACCCCCGGAACACCCTCTAGGTACACTCTAGGTCTTGTGCTGGTGGTGAGGTTAAAACAGGACAACCATCGGCTTCTGCCGTGTCTGAATGTGCAATCTCAGAGTGTGGATTCTGGCTTAGGTTCAGAAAGTCCACTTGAATAAGTCTCACTACTCTCTCATGAACATCAGTGAATAGATGTTTGGAGAATACGTCAAATTAAGAGGTACCAGCGATATTAATCCAGCTCTCTGGTGCTCACACCATGGAAGACACATAGGGTGACATGTACTGTTTGGAGTAAACCCAAACACTGCCGCTCCCAAGCAGTCAAAAACACAGCCCGGCCTACAGGCCAGCTGGCCCTGGTGTGCTGTTGCCATCTGCTGGCAATAATGAGAGATAATTAATCACTCAGTATGTCAGACACTTGGACATTCATAAATTAAATAATGCTCTGAGATCTAGTGAACAACTGGGTCTTAGACTATCTTGCAAGAACCACTTGTCAGGGAGGTGTGGTTTGGCACATGGCACCCTTATACGGTGTGAAGGAGCTATTGCAACCCCCTCTACCTGCACTGGCAGAGCGAGGCTATAATGGTCCCATGCCTCTCTGGTCACGTAAACACTATGGAGGACAATGATACACAGAAAATAAAAAAAAAAATCCCACACTCGGGGGCCCCTGTGTTCAGAAAATCTAAACATGACTCTGTATCCTTCTGATCACGCATTACGTCTTGGACGGGTTATATACCTTTGATAAATTCCTAGAGTTTTTCTACTTCCAGAGCCTGGCCATTGCCCAGGCTAGTCTGGTTCTTAACTGGTCAACCAGGCTGTGATGGATATGTAGGTCCGCTGACCCACATATCCATCATAGCCTGGTTTTGGCACCTGATGAAGATATCTGTCCAGTTTCTTCCTGAAGACTTGTACACTTGTCCCAGCAGTGTTTCTGACATCATCTGGTAAGATGTTGAATAGTCTGAGACCACGGATGTTGATACTACTCACACTGTGGACACTCGCGTGTCGTGACCAATCACATGACGTGCTGCCTCTCAACATCAACTCACTATTCCCGGCATGCCAGGGAAGGGATGCGGGCATACAGGAGTCCATGACGTTATGGCTAGCAAGTATCTGAAATATGCTAACAGGGGCACCCTACCTTCAGCTGTTAATAACGGCATGTCATCTAAAATTAGCTTCATCCGTCAGCAAATTGCAAAAAATGTGATCACTGAAACACAATGTATGCCAGGTAAAACAGCTGTCACTAGCAGCTCACAATACCCGTCACTGTCTCAAGAACATGGCTTACTTAACTCACAAATGATTATATAATTGGCGTGACTAATAACTCATTCATGAGTAATCAAGCTTGGTTATTAATTACTCATGAGTGATCAGCATAATTAGACTGACTACACAAAGTCCTCAACAGGTAGGAAATTGCCTCCTTATTGCTTAACTATTAATTTAATTAATAATGACAGTCATGTGGGAGCCAATTGGATGCCACTGAACAATGGATTACTTCGGTAAGTTGCCTTAACAGATTACAATCACCTGCTGTCTTAATTCATCTGGCGGAATTACGTGACCAGTGAGATTCATCAGCACTCACGTGGCTACTGCCACTTTATTCACCAGTGACAGCGAGATCATGATAGACGAGCTAAAATTACTTGCAAGTGTAGGTAATATAGATATTATTGGTATAACAGAGACCTGGTTTAACCTGAAAGATAGAGAAATGCCTTCTGAATGCAACATACAGGGTTATAAACTATTCCACACTGATAGGGTCAACAGGAAGGGTGGTGGTGTGGCGATGTATGTCAGAGAAAATTTAAATTGTTGTCTTAGACATGATATAAGATTAGAAACATCGAACACAGAATCGGTTTAGCTTCAGTTTCTCGAGAGTAGTGACAAATTAATTTTGGGTGTGATTTATAGGCCCCCAAACCTTGGTAGGGAGTGCAATAAGCTGTTATGGGACGAAATTCATAAGGTATCTAGATATGAAAATGTTGTGATAATGGGAGATTTTAACTTTAGACAAATTGATTGGAACAATATGACAGGAAATCTTGAGTCTAGTGACTTTCTTGATACGGTTCAGGATTGCTTTTTAGAGCAGGTTGTGACAGAACCAACTAGAGGAAACAATCTGCTTAACTTGGTTCTTGTCAACAAAGATTCACTAATAATCTTGAGGTTAATGATGAGCTTGGGGAAAGTGATCACAAATCACTTAGTTTCAATATATCATGGAATTACCCAGATAACGGCAATCAAATCTCTGTCCCAGATTTTCGCTTGGCCGACTTCATGGGACTGAAAAATTACTTGGGTGGGCTAAATTGGGTTGTCCTGACTATGGGTCAGGTAGGTGATCTTGGTTGCCAATATGACGTTTTTCAGAGCAGGGAAATTAGATCTAACAAAAATGATCCCAAATGGATGAACAATAGATTAAAACATCTCATTGGTCAAAAGAGAGGCATATATAGGCGTATCAAAAGAGGGGATGGGCAGTTAAGAAATCAATATATTCAATTAAAGAGAAATAAAAAAAAGGAATAAGAAAAGCAAAAAGAGATTATGAGGCTAAGGTCGCAAGGGATTCAAAGACTAACCCAAAAGGGTTCTTTCAGGTATACAGAAGTAAGATTAGGGACAAGATTGGCCCACTTAAGAGTAACTCTGGTCAGATCACTGACAGTGATAAGGATGTGTGTGAAATTCTAAATACCTACTTCCTCTCAGTTTTCACCCAGGAAAATACTAGCGATATTCCTGATATAACAGATTACGTACAACAGGATGATAATAAACTATGTACGATTGCGGTAACTAGTGACATGGTCCTCAGACAAATACAGAAACTAAAACCTAACAAATCCCCAGGTCCGGATGAACTGTTTGCAAGGGTGTTAAAGGAATGTAAAGAGGAACTTAGCATACCATTGGCTAATCTTTTTAACATATCACTACAAACTGGCATAGTGCCTGATAAGTGGAAAATGGCAAATGTAATATCTATTTACAAGGCAGGTGACAGGTCCTTGGCTTCGAACTATAGACCAATAAGCCTTACCTCCATAGTGGAAAAATTTATGGAATCAATAATTGCCGAAGCAATTCGTAGCCATCTTGACAGGCACAGATTTATTAATGATTCTCAACACGGTTTTACAAAGGGGCGTTCCTGTCTTACGAATTTACTAACTTTTTTCACTAAGGTGTTTGAGGAGGTAGATCATGGTAATGAATATGATATTGTGTATATGGACTTCAATAAGGCTTTCGATAGAGTTCCACACCAGAGGCTATTGAGGAAACTTAGGGCACACGGAATAGGAGGAGAAATTTTTTTCTGGGTAGAGGTATGGCTGGCAAATAGACAGCAGAGAGTTTGCATAAATGGCGAGAAATCAGAATGGGGGCACGTCACAAGCGGTGTTCCTCAGGGGTCAGTGTTGGGCCCGTTGTTGTTCACAATTTACATAAACGACATAGATGAGGGAATAAATAGCGACATAAGCAAATTTGCTGATGACACCAAAATAGGCCGTCCAATTCATTCTAATGAGGACATTAGAGCACTCCAGGATTATTTGAATAGACTGACGCAATGGTCGAAGTGGCAGATGCAGTTTAATATTGACAAATGTAAAGTTCTAAATGTTGGACAGTTAAATAACCATGCCACATATAAACTAAATAATGTAGATCTTAATACTACCGATTGCGAAAAGGATTTAGGAGTTCTGGTTAGCAGTAACCTAAAACCAAGACAACAGTGCATTAGTGTTTGCAGTAAAGCTTACAGAATTCTTGGCTTCATGTCTAGAAGTATAAATAACAGAAGTCCTCAGGTTGTTCTTCAACTCTATATATCCTTGGTTAGGCCTCATTTAGACTATCCTGCTCAGTTCTGGTCACCGTATTACAGAATGAATATAAATGCTCTGGAAAACGTACAAAGGAGGATGACAAAGATGATCCCATGTATCAGAAATCTTCCCTATGAGGATAGACTGAAGGCCCTGAATCTGCACTCTCTCGAAAGGCGTAGAATTAGGGGGGATATGATCGAGGTGTATAAATGGAAAACAGGAATAAATAAAGGGGATGTAAATAGTGTGCTGAAAATTTCCAGCCAAGACAGGACTCGCAGCAATGGTTTCAAGTTGGAAAAATTCAGATTCAGGAAGGATATAGGAAAGCACTGGTTTGGTAATAGAGTTGTGGATGAGTGAAACAAACTCCCGAGTACAGTTATTGAGGCTAAAACGTTGTGTAGCTTTAAAAATAAGTTAGATAAATACACGAGTGGGTGTGGGTGGGTGAGAATTGGACCTGACTAGCTTGTGCTGCTGGGTCTGGTACAGTGCTCCATCCTTGAGTGGGGATGACCAGACTGGGTGGGTCATTGGGATAATCCGGGGGGATGGGTCATTGGTCTAATCCGGGGTGGGACATGGACCTGCTCCGCATTGGTCAGTAGGCATGTTGCAGTGTTCCTTCTTTCTTATGTTCTTAAGCTTGTTTATTGCTATGATATTAAGTGACATTAAAACTTGATTGTAGATGCCTGCCACTATATATAGTCCTCCTTAGTCATCTCTGTATTAGGACTGAAGAAGCCACTCGTGGCGAAACGTCCTCGAATAAACATCCTCCACGGTAAATAAGCGTCTTTTTCCACACCAGAAACGCTGCACAGATGAATATGATTATATTGTCAATTATCTGCGAGCTAGATTACTCACAGTTCAACCAGGTTCACACTTACTTAGGGTCTGTTAATGTTAAGTAATTCGTTGGAAAGGTGTATGGGATTATATAGTCAATTGTCTGAATATTTAAAGACAGTTCGATTCAGCTCTCACACATTTAACGCTCCACCTGAGACTGTAAGCTGTGGCCTTGATATCAAAGCTAGAATACATCAGAACAAAAAAACACTGTCACGATCAACTGACAAATATGACAGGAAACTTACACTTTCGACGGAGTAGTGACTTAAAGCTGAAAACATTATTATCCCATGTGTCACATCAAATGATATACACATTAGCCAGCAGATGTGTTAACTGGGCGACGAGTAGACCCATTCTATTTACATCTGTCAGGTGGAAAATCTTGGTCAGTGGATACATTCATCTGACACATGTAGTCCGCTGGATTTGTTAGTAAACAAGAGACGTGAGTTGGGGCAGCAAAAGAGAGTGTGGGTAGGCTATCTCTTAGGCCCCAAGTGTATGCCTTAAGACTTAGGGCATACACTGATGTCATCTCTGAGTACTCACTCGGTGTTGACAACTCAGCCTCACAGCCATTGCTATGGGTGCCATACACCACTCTTCATACGTCACAAGGAGTGGGGGATGACCCCCTCCCCTCTACTCAAGTAACCATAGCCCACAAATGGTTCCAAGCGGACGTGAGGGAGACCTTCCTACATGCTGGAGTGGCCATCACCAGATCACACACACAACATGGTGCACTAACTCGCACTCTAGTGCCACACCGTGTGGACAATAACACATTACGTGTGCTGTATATAACAGCAAATTAGACAATAAAGATGTCTAACTTAATGCTGAAGGATCACTTAATTTACACAATTAAGAAACACTATCAGTGTCGTGGGAGATATGAAGGTTGGAGATAAACACACTTGTTGGATGGTAACACATATATTAGCAGAGTATGAAGAGGGAGAGAGCCCAAACTGCCCTGTTGCTGCTTGGTAAGTCTAACGGGAACTGAGGAGGGCTCATGACGTCAAACAAACTAGTCCCTAGGCCTACCTGGAGTTTACCTGGAGAGAGTTCCGGGGGTCAACGCCCCCGCGGCCCGGTCTGTGACCAGGCCTCCTGGTGGATCAGAGCCTGATCAACCAGGCTGTTGCTGCTGGCTGCACGCAAACCAACGTACGAGCCACAGCCCGGCTGATCAGGAACTGACTTTAGGTGCTTGTCCAGTGCCAGCTTGAAGACTGCCAGGGGTCTGTTGGTAATCCCCCTTATGTGTGCTGGGAGGCAGTTGAACAGTCTCGGGCCCCTGACACTTATTGTATGGTCTCTTAACGTGCTAGTGACACCCCTGCTTTTCATTGGGGGGATGGTGCATCGTCTGCCAAGTCTTTTGCTTTCGTAGTGAGTGATTTTCGTGTGCAAGTTCGGTACTAGTCCCTCTAGGATTTTCCAGGTGTATATAATCATGTATCTCTCCTTCCTGCATTCCAGGGAATACAGGTTTAGGAACCTCAAGCGCTCCCAGTAATTGAGGTGTTTTATCTCCGTTATGCGCGCCGTGAAAGTTCTCTGTACATTTTCTAGGTCGGCAATTTCACCTGCCTTGAAAGGTGCTGTTAGTGTGCAGCAATATTCCAGCCTAGATAGAACAAGTGACCTGAAGAGTGTCATCATGGGCTTGGCCTCCCTAGTTTTGAAGGTTCTCATTATCCATACTGTCATTTTTCTAGCAGATGCGATTGATACAATGTTATGGTCCTTGAAGGTGAGATCCTCCGACATGATCACTCCCAGGTCTTTGACGTTGGTGTTTCGCTCTATTTTGTGGCCAGAATTTGTTTTGTACTCTGATGAAGATTTAATTTCCTCATGTTTACCATATCTGAGTAATTGAAATTTCTCATCGTTGAACTTCATATTGTTTTCTGCAGCCCACTGAAAGATTTGGTTGATGTCCGCCTGGAGCCTTGCAGTGTCTGCAATGGAAGACACTGTCATGCAGATTCGGGTGTCATCTGCAAAGGAAGACACGGTGCTGTGGCTGACATCCTTGTCTATGTCGGATATGAGGATGAGGAACAAGATGGGAGCGAGTACTGTGCCTTGTGGAACAGAGCTTTTCACCGTAGCTGCCTCGGACTTTACTCTGTTGACGACTACTCTCTGTGTTCTGTTAGTGAGGAAATTATAGATCCATCGACCGACTTTTCCTGTTATTCCTTTAGCACGCATTTTGTGCGCTATTACGCCATGGTCACACTTGTCGAAGGCTTTTGCAAAGTCTGTATATATTACATCTGCATTCTTTTTGTCTTCTAGTGCATTTAGGACCTTGTCGTAGTGATCCAATAGTTGAGACAGACAGGAGCGACCTGTTCTAAACCCATGTTGCCCTGGGTTGTGTAACTGATGGGTTTCTAGATGGGTGGTGATCTTGCTTCTTAGGACCCTTTCAAAGATTTTTATGATATGGGATGTTAGTGATATTGGTCTGTAGTTCTTTCCTGTTGCTTTATTGCCCCCTTTGTGGAGTGGGGCTATGTCTGTTGTTTTTAGTAACTGTGGGACGACCCCCGTGTCCATGCTCCCTCTCCATAGGATGGAAAAGGCTCGTGATAGGGGCTTCTTGCAGTTCTTGATGAACACAGAGTTCCATGAGTCTGGCCCTGGGGCAGAGTGCATGGGCATGTCATTTATCGCCTGTTCGAAGTCATTTGGCGTCAGGATAACATCGGATAGGCTTGTGTTAATCAAATTTTGTGGCTCTCTCATAAAAAATTCATTTTGATCTTCGACTCTCAGTCTGGTTAGCGGCTTGCTAAAAACTGAGTCATACTGGGACTTGAGTAGCTCACTCATTTCCTTGCTGTCATCTGTGTAGGACCCATCTTGTTTAAGTAGGGGCCCAATACTGGACGTTGTTCTCGATTTTCATTTGGCATAGGAGAAGAAATACTTTGGGTTTCTTTCGATTTCATTTATGGCTTTTAGTTCTTCCCGCGATTCCTGACTCCTAAAGGATTATTTTAGCTTAAGTTCGATGCTTGCTATTTCTCTGACCAGTGTCTCCCTACGCATTTCAGATATACTGACCTCTTTTAGCAGCTCTGTTATTCTTTTCCGTCGCCTGTAAAGGGAGCGCCTGTCTCTTTCTATTTTACATCTACTCCTCCTTTTTCTTAGAGGAATAAGCCTTGTGCAAACGTCGAGTGCCACCGAGTTAATCTGTTCTAGGCATAAGTTGGGGTCTATGTTGCTTAGTATATCTTCCCAGCTTATATCGGTTAGGAATTGGTTTACTTGGTCCCACTTTGTTTTTGTTATTGAAGTTGAATTTGGTGAATGCTCCCTCGTGACTAGTCTCATTATGTCGGTCTGGGGCTCCACGCATACATGTCTGAACCTCAATTATGTTGTGATCTGAGTATATTGTTTTTGATATGGTGACATTTCTTATCAGATCATCATTGTTAGTGAAGATGAGGTCTAGTGTATTCTCCAGTCTAGTAGGCTCTATTATTTGCTGGTTTAAATTGAATTTTGTGCAGAGATTTAAAAGCTCGTGCGAGTGTGAGTTTTCATCAGAGCTGCCTCCTGGTGTTATTACTGCAACAATATTATTTGCTATATTCCTCCATTTTAGGTGCCTTAAGTTGAAATCCCCCAGGAGCAAGATGTTGGGTGCAGGAGCTGGAAGATTTTCCAGACAGTGGTCAATTTTTAACAGCTGTTCCTGGAATTGCTGGGATGTTGCATCCGGAGGCTTGTAGACTACCACAATGACTAGGTTTTGGTTCTCGACCTTTACTGCTAAAACTTCCACTACATCATTTGAGGCATTTAGCAGTTCTGTGCAAACAAGTGACTCTGCAATGTACAGGCCAACCCCCCCCCCCCTTTTGCCCGTTCACTCTGTCACATCTGTATAGGTTGTAACCTGGGATCCATATTTCGTTGTCCAAGTGATCCTTTATGTGGGTCTCAGTGAAAGCCGCGAACATTGCCTTTGCCTCTGCAAGCAGTCCATGGATGAAAGGTATTTTGTTGTTTGTTGCTGGCTTTAGACCCTGTATATTTGCAAAGAAGAATGTTATCGGACTGGTGGTATTGTTGGTACTGGGGGGGGATTTTTTTCCGGCATTAGTATCTGTATCTGTTGGTTTGGAGTGGAGGCCATCGACTGTGCTTCCACTCCAGGAATGACTGGATTTGGTGTACGATTTCTGCCATTTCCTGCCAGTTTTTTTTCCTTCCTGGCACTAAAAAACCTCTCCCTCTTGAGTGGCTGTGGGTACCCAGGTTTTCCCATGGCCTGGATGTTTTGTATCTTTTTGTCCCCTTTAGATCGTATGCCTGGCAATTTAAGTTATAGCACAGTCTTTCCTGTACTGAAGAGGTACACAGTTCAGGGTGAAAAAGCTTACAGGAAGGGAGTTTTCATTTTCCTGTTGTCATATGGGCATGGCATTTTCTAGGGTGGTCATAGTTGCACGTCCCATCTGTTTTTCCAGATTTCCCATGCCAGCAGATACCAAGTGCATAGTATGTGCACAGGCTTGGTTTCCATTTGCCTTGGGTTTCTGTGACTGTATTCCCTGTTTGTGCATGTTTCCCTGTCTTACTTCTATCCTCCCTAGCACCAACAATGGAGCTCCCACCAGTTGTTTTTGGTAATATATCCTAACTATTGCTAGTGGAGTCCTCTTGTTTGCTATTTCCTGCGGTATTTCTAGTTTGCAATATTGGTTTTATCTTATCTTTGACTACACTTGTTTCCCTACTATGGCTCCTGTCCCCTATGAGGTCATTTATATGTATTCCTTCCTGCGTATAGTTCCCGACTACCTGGACAAAATCTCCAGCTTCACCATTTCTGTCTCCCAGGACAGCATCTCCAGCTTCACCATTACTGTCTCCCAGGACAGCACCTCCAGCTTCACCATTACTGTCTCCCAGGACAGCACATGTAGGGGGATCAGCAACTATGCTGACATCAGTGATTAATTATCAATGATATTCAGTGTTCACTGGCTCATTATGGGTCATGAATCACATCTTGTTCTTGGAACCACAGCTGGTTCTATGGAACCAACCTCTGGTTTAAAGGACCTTATTTGTGGAATATATATGCTCTTCATTAAAAGAGCTGTTATCGTATCTGAATGTAGTGAAATCATTATATAGCCGACACCTAGCACGCACAGGTCAACTCCTCGAAGTCAAAAAAGCTATTTTCCGACATGTGGATTCCGGCTAGGGTCCAGAAAGTCGACTAACACTGAACGGAGTCTTGGTACCCCTCTTACGCACATCGCTTAATAGAACTTTGGAGCAAACGTCAAACTGGAGGCACTGGTGATACTAGTCTTGGTCCCTGGGGCCAGTTTCTGGACCAGGCCTGCAGCCTGTCCAGATCCCTTTGTAGTTCCGCCTGGTCCTCGTCCGACTGCATTATTCTCATCAACTTCACATCATGAGTCTATTCCTTCCGTCATGTCGTTCATAAATACCAGAAACAGCACCGGTCCTAGGACTGACCCTTGTGGAACCCCACTCGTCACAGGCGCCCACTGACACCTCGTCACGCACCATGACTTGCTAATGTCTTCCCGACAGGTACTCCCTAATCCACTGCAATGCCTTCCCTGTTATACCTGCCTGGGCCTCCAGCTTATCCACTAATCTCTTGTGTGGAATTGTGTCAAAAGCTTTCTTAGTACAAAAAAAAATGCTATCTACCCACCCCTCTCTCTCTGTCTTACTCCTGTCACCCTCTCATAGAACTCCAGTAAGTTTGTGACACAAGATTTCCTGTCCCTGACACCATGCTGGTTGTCGATAAGCTCATTCCTTTCTAGGTGCTCCACTATTCTTCTGATACTCTTCTCCATGACTTTGCATACATGTCAGTGACATGGTCTGTAGTTTAAGGCTTCGTGTCTCCTTTTTTTAAAATTTGGACTACATTTGTTGTTTTCCATGCCTCAGGTAGTCGCCCTGTTTCAATAGTGTTGGAGATTGTTAATGGCACACGCAGTGCCTCTGCTCCCTCTCTCAGGACCCATGGAGAGATGTTATCCGGTCCATCGCCTCTGAGGTATTTAGCTCGTATAGCAGCCTCTTCACTTCCTCCTTGGATGTATGTATTGTGTCCAACACATGATAGTGTACCCCACCTCTTCGTCTTTCCGGAGTCCTTTCTGTCTCCTCTGTGAACACTTCTTTGAATCTCAAGTTGAGTTCTTCACAAACTTCTCTGTCGTTTCTTGTGACCTCCCTTTCTTCCTTCCTCAGCCTGATTACCTGGTCCGTGACTGTTGTTTTCCTCCTGATGTTGCTGTACAACAGCTTCGGGTCAGATTTGGGCTTCGCTACTATGTCATTTTCGTATTGTCGCTCGGCCTCCCTTCTTACCTGTGCATATTCATTTCTGGCTCTACAACTGTTCTCCTTACTCTCCTGGGTCCTTTGCTTTCTATACTTCTTCCATTCTTTAGCACACTTGGTTTTGGCCTCTCTACACTTCTGAGTGAACCAAGGGCTCATCTTGGCCTCGTTATTTTTGTCACCCTTGAGTACAAACCTCTCCTCAGCTTCCTTGTAAATTGTTGCCACATATTCCATCTCATTTACTGACTTCCCTGCCAGTGCTCTGTTTGGCTTCATTTGTCCTGCCCTTCCTGCTTCCCTCTATACTTGTAACTATGTATTTGAAGCTCAGAACCACGTGCTCACTGGCCCCGAGGGATCTTTCATATGTGATGTCCTCATTATCTGCACTACTCAAGGTGAATACTAGGCCCAGTCTTGTTGGTTCATCCTCTCCTCTCTCTCTCTCTCCCCCCCTCTCCTCTCTCTCTCCTCTCCCCCTTCTCTCTCTGGTAGTGGCCCTTATTTGTTGGTACACGAGGTGTTCCAGTACCACCTCTATCATCATAGCCCTCCATGTTTCTGGGCCCCCATGTGGCCCCAAGTTCTCCCAGTCAATTTCTTTTTGACTGAAGTCACCCACAATCAGTAGCTTTGCCCTGCTCTCATGAGCCCTTCCCGCCACTTCAGCCAGTGTGTCAACCATTGCTTTGTTACTCTCATCATTATCTTGCCTTGGCCTCCATGCTGTTCTGTGGTGGGTTATACATCACTGCAATTACCACCTTGGGACCTCCAGACTGAAGTGTTCCTATTATGTAGCCTCCTCCTCCTCTGCCTCCTCTCTCCAGCTCATCAAAATCCCATTGGTTTTTGATGAGCAGTGCCACTCCTCCACCCCCCTCTTTCCTCAGGATCTGATATCCCGTTGGAAAGATGGCATCTGTTATCATTCCTGTGAGCTTGGTTTTGGTGAGAGCTATGATGTCCGGTGATGCCTCCGATTATTTCGCACCACTCCTCCCATTTATTCGTTATTCCATCAGTGTTGGAGTATCATATCTTCAGTTTCCTGTCCAACACTGTGTTCTGGGGGGTCTGTGGGATGGGGAGGCCTGGTAGTGTCTAGTAGTGTCACTACTAGATGTGATATGGTCAGCGATTATGTTTGGGATCAACACCAAGCATCTAATCTCAGCAGTATCAGTTCCCAGTAGTACCAGTTACCAGTTACCAATAATATGACTCCCTACCAATCGTCTGTGTGAATCACTGTTATTCGCTGATGTTACAGCTGACCATAGCAGTTTTTGAATGCCGCTCACCCCTAGGACCCAATTCGTGAGTCAGTCTTAAGATAGAGAGCAGAGAGAGGCAGAGCAGGCCTGTGCTTCGTGGTAATCAGCCATCACAGCGATCACCAAGGACCAGTGTACAATGTTATTGTCAACCTTGTAGTATTCATAGTACATTCAGTAACCATAGTCAGCGGGCTTGTTACAACTGTGGTTTCTGTGGCCATATCGCAATTAATTGTCCTGATAGTCACCCTATGAGGCGTCGTACTGATGATGAGTACCAGTCAGATTTTCCCTACTGTACTTATTATAGAATACATGGACATGACTCATCTGAGTGCAATGCTCTCAACAACTTTCAGTACTCTAGATCTTACCGTGGCCATTCCAACAGCAGAACCAGGAGAGGAAACAGACGTCATGGTTCTCAGACTAACCAGAACCAGGCTCCTTCCAATTCGGGGGAATTCGAGCGCCCCAGTCAAACCGTCCCATGGTGACAGTAGATGATAATGAGTACACCATCCCCGTTCACAATTCCTTTGAAGCCTTAAGCAGTCTCGAGAATGACAATCCTGCTGATGTTGCTGCTTCACACATCTCTGACATAGATGATTTTGGGGATGAAGTGGAACAAATCTTTTCTGATGACAATCCACCTTTTTGTTTGCACATAACTTCCAATGCAACCATAGGCCCTATAGTGCAAGCATCTGTTCATAATGCGCCCGTTCATTTGTTCATGGACTCTGGTGCGCAAGTGAATATTATCAGGTCTAGTTTGTTTAAGGATAAGCAGTTATGACATGTCCTTCTCATAGAACCGACTCATGTGTCCTCCCTTAGTGGAGTAGCTGGTTCTCACCTGCATGTCCGAGGTCGGACTTCCCTCACCTTTTCTATCCAAGGTAGAGACTTTGCTGCTTCCTTCCTTGCTGTAGGCCAGATTACTTTCCCTGGTGATCTTCTACTGGGATTTGCTTCCATGAGAGATTTACGCATTGTGCTCGACCCTTATTGATGGCATGCCCAAACTGATGACTTGATCGTACCATTTTGGGGATACCAGCTTGGACCCGAGATCTGCCATACTGCCGCAGAGTACAACGTTCAGATTAAGTCCTTACAAGCCAGTGCATATTCCAGTAGCGTACCCAAGCGGTCAGGCACTGGTGATCCTGTCACTCCTGTCTGTGTTCCACCTACAACTTCAGGCTTGCAAGATAGTGTCCAGTTACCTCAAGTGTCCGAGGACACACTGACTACCTTGAGTGCTGAGCCTATCCCTGCAATGTCTACTAGTTCAAGTAGTAGTTTCTCCACAAGGGATGCCTTGTTGGAAAATGATTACTTGCAACTAGTAATGCCATCTCTTGTTGATGTCACATGTCATCTGCAGAAAGAAGTTTCTGTCACAGCTAGTGCCCTCACTAGAGTGTCTGTTGTCGTTCCTAGTTTTCCAGATGGTGATAACGTCCTAGTTGACAGTGATTCCTGCAAAGTAAAGGGTTTATTTGTTGAGCCATCCTTACATGTTGTAAAAGATAGTAAGATCCATTTCTTCCTAGCTAACACTTCTGGTTACAGTGTTCATCTCAGAGCAAATACCAACTATGACCTTGTTCTCTATCCTTACCCTGTTCAGGTAGAGCATAAGTTGTCACCTGACCAGTGGGTCGGTGCTATTTCTACCGGGGAGACCTCATCCACTTCACTGCATCAATCCGTTCCACCAGTTGAGGAGAAAGATTTAGCTCCCACTGACTTCCCTGACGAGGTCATGCGTTTGTTGACTCTGTTGAACGAATGTCGTAAAGCCTTACCAGGTGAGAAGATGGGTATAATGAACTTATTGTCCCATCGTATCCCACTTGAACCTGGTACTAGACCTATCTATATACCTGCGTACAGAATGCCTCATTCATAAGTTGCTGTCGCAGAAGAATTGATCAATCAAATGCTTGATGGAGTTATTGCACCTAGCAATTCACCTTGGAATACACCCTTGATCCTAGTACCTAAGAAGGATGGTACTTGGTGCACAGTGATTGACTTTAGGAAGTTAAATGCGGAAACTATTCCAGATCGCTTCCCACTTCCTGTACTTGATCTTTTACATAACATTGGAGATGAAGTCTTTTCGACCCTGAACTTGTTACAAAGGTTTTGGCAAGTCCCTCTTCATGAGGACAGCCAAGAGCTAACTGCATTCTCCACTCCTACAGGTCATTATCACTTCCTCCATATGGCCTTTGGATTACGATCCTCCCCTATCACGTTCTCAAGGCTCATGACTAATATCTTTAGAGGTCTCATAGGTAATGCACTTATGGTGTACTTAGATGACGTAATCATCATGTCTAAAGACGTGGATACACACTTGAAAAGACTTGATATAGTATTTGGTAAGCTTGAAGAAGCCAATTTAAAGATCAAACTGTCTAAATGTCAATTTTTCAGATCAGAAATCAAGTTGCTTGGTCACGTAGTCACTCCTAGAGGGGTTACGACTGACCAAAGTAACTGCAGTACTAAATTTTCCAACTCCCAAAGCTGCTGATGCTGTAAGATCCTTTGTGGGCTTAGCAGGTTTTTGTAATCTTTCATTGCCAATTTTTCTTCCATAGCTGCTCTTCTGAGTTGCTTAAGAAAGATGTTCCTTTCATTTGGACCTTCCGTCAAGAAAGAGCATTCTAAACTTTAAAAGAAAAGCTAATATCTGCTCCAATTTTGAAATTTCCAGATTTTTCTAAGCCCTTCTATCTGACAACTGATGCTAGTTTTATTAGCATAGGTGCCGTACTAGCTCAGAGGACAGATAGCAAGTACAACACAGTTGGATCTGCTAGCCGAGTCCTTACGAAGGCTTGCTCAGTAACTGAGCAAGAAGCTTTAGCAATAGTATGGTCTTTAAAGCACTTCTGATTATCAGTACCCTGTTCATGTCTTGACAGACCATGCTCCACTGATACTTTTATTCCAGAACAACCTACTGGAAGGTTAGCCAGATGGACCTTGACTATCCAAGAGTTCAATCCTGCCTTTGAACACTTACCTGGCAAGTCAAATATAGTCGCAGGTGCTTTATCGCGACATGTTAGTATAGTAACTGCAGACCCTCCATTTACTGCCGAGGATGTAAAGAATGCTCAACGAACAGATCCCATGTGGTCTGGTGTGATTCGATTCCTGCTCCAGGAAGATCTTATTCTGACTGTGAAGCCACCAGCACCCATCAGTGACTTTGTCATGAACCAAGAATTACTGTATCGAACAGCCGAGTTGGGTACTCCTAGCAGAAGGGTATACCAGTTAGTAATTCCACAGCCACTAGTGAATGTAGCCTTACAGCTAGTTCATGATGTACCACGTGTTGCGCACCCTGGTATGGATTGTTCAGTAAAACAAGCCAGATTGAAATACTTTTGGCCTCGTATGGCAACTGATATTTCTGAGTATGTTAAGAAATGTAGTGTCTGCATGCAACATAATGGTAATGCTAATGGTCCTAATCCAATCCAAGTGTATCCAACTACTAATGAACCGTAGGAAAAAGTTGTGCTAGATCTGTTAACTAATTTCCAATGTACCCTCCAGGGCAACAAACATCTGTTTGTTATGGTAGATCATTTCACCAGATATTGTGAGTTTCTATTGCATTTAAGACTGCCGAGACAGTAGCTAAAGTATTTAAAGAACGCATTATCTGCAGGCATACCACCCCTAAGTCCCTAGTAACAGATAATAGAGGTGAATTCTGTAATGAGATTCTTGAAAATTTGTGTACCTTGTGCAAGATCTCCAAATCCACCATTGTTCCTCATCATTCTGCCAGCAATGGGTTACGGAACGAACCAATAAGAAAGTACTTGATGTCTTGAGAGCCACTATCAATCCCAACAGTGAAACTTGGGATAAAGTTATACCTGATGTGCAGTGTGCTATAAATTCTGCTTACAATGTTTCTATAGGTAACACTCCACATTATGCATTGTACGGTGTAAACGTTTGCCTCATGAGTTGCTATATTCTAATCCGAAACCAAATTACAACCCTGATGATTTCATAGCAACTCGTACCAGCTTAGCTCAAAGTGTTTTTAGAAGAATCCGTGAAACACTTCATAAATCAACAGCAGAATTTGCAAGAGTCGCTAACACTCGAGCAAAGCCATACAAAATCAAACCAGGTTCGAGAGTTATGCTGACTAACTTTAACAAAACGTCTGCAATGCCTAAGCTTGATCAAAAGTTTGCTGGTCCTTATCGAGTAGTTGAACATATCACTGGCAATAAGTATAAGGTTAGAGAAATTAGTACTGGTCAGTATAAAGAATCGCATTTAGATCATATGAAGTTAGTATGTGACAATGATGCCCCAACCCAGACTAATGTGACAGACTGACAATCCTCCTGATCCTGTACTCTCTACCTCTAATACTCAGTCAGACGATTAGCCTGAATGTCGTTATTCCCTACATACACGACTGGTATTGAGAAATCCTCAAGTATCATTTGTAACTACCAATTCAGAGCCACCTCAAATACGGCATGAGTTAGCCAGTGCAACAGAGTTTGATCCTCCCAGAGATGACACTCATTCTGCATATGTCAATCTCACCCTAGCAGAGTTGGGGTTAAATGTCAATAACCTGTATAGATGAATAATTACAGTATCAACTTATTAATATTCAAGAATTTTTTGTGTGTTCACGTTCTCTCCAAATTCTGAGATTTAAGAGTCTAGATTTGAGTGCATCAAGTCTGCCTTTCTGTTAAACACTTCTTTCTTTGTATACATTTCTTCCTCAGAATCCGTAGATCACATGAATACAGATCGATCGATTAATTTTTTTTATCACTTCTATTGTGTAATCCCAATGTTGAGTCTCATTCTATGAGTTGTGCTATATCATACCTTGTAATGCATTACAGTTTCATTACAGTAAATTACATTAGCTTCCATTCCAATATTCTCCTTATGTATGTTACGATGTTCAATTGTTGTGTACTTTGCCACTGTATAGAATCAGCCCAAGCCGTATGCCTGCCGTCTCTAGTTTGTATTATCTGCATGTCAGGACGACATACGTTAGCGTCGTCGCCGAGCTCTCAGTAGTATCAGTTCCCAATAGTACCAGTTACCAGTAACCAGTTACCAGTAGTATGACTCACTACCAACCGTCTGTGTGAATCACTGTTATTCACTGACGTTACAGCTGACCATAGCAGTTTTTGAACGCCACTCACCCCTAGGACCCAATTTGTGAGACAGTCTTAAGATAAAGAGCAGAGAGGCAGGGCGGGCCTGTGCTTCCCATGTATTCGGTTATAATACGTACTAACCAACCAACGTTAGTGTTATTACCCAATCCACGTTATCGAACCCCCACATGACACTAATGTGTCAGAAGATGGAAGGTGAATTCAAAACCAAGCATCTGTTTGGGTGGATGGATGGATGAAAGGTGGATTCAACACCAAGCATCTAATGTTTGGATGGATGGATGGATGGATGGATGGATGGATGGACGGACGGACGGACAGAAGATAGATTCAACACCAAGCATCCAATGCGCGGGTGGATGGATGGATCGTCCAAAATCTAAACGGTTATGTAGATTAATGGTTCAGGGAACCGACAAGTTGATAAATTAAGACATGTGCAACACTTAGGTATCTTTACTGAGGAAACGTTTCACCACACATTGGCTTCATCAATCCATACAAAGGAGAATGGTGAAGAACAGGAGTTTGAGATACTCAGTCCCTCAGCCTGGAGTCGATATAATTAGTCCATCAATCTTGTTCTTCGTCATTCTTTTTTATATGGACTGACGAAGCCACTGTGTGGCGAAACGTTTCCTCAATGAAAATACCCAAGTGTTGCACGTTTCTAATTTATTATCTAAATAGTTCTTCCTTGTTATACCTTCTCTATATTATTAAATCCTCAAGTATTACTTTTGGTAGAATTTTTAATATACATTATCCTTACGCAGGGTCACAGCAGCAGCATCAATGCCGGCAAGAGTACAGCAACAGTGCTGTTATCAGCATGCTGCTGTACCCAAGCCAGCACTGCAGTAGACCACACAGCCCTGTTATACATTTGACAAAGTGATGGGTCGTGATCCAGTGCTCCGCTGATGACGCTGATGGCGCCATGAAAGCACACACCTCCTAACCCATGATTCAACATCACCCACACTTTACCGAGGCAGGCAGGACAGGCAGGACAGGCAGGGCAAGAGGGAGGGAGAAGACAGCGGCGGTGTGGGGATAAAGACAAGTGAATAAACACTAGGACATATTTATTAGGAAACGTTTCGGTCCTGGGAGCTTGATCAATGTCTCAAGACCATAACGTTTTCTAATACACATCTCCTAGTGCAAAAATCGCGAACAAGCGACATAAGTCTAACTGGAGTCGTAGTCTTGAGCGCTTCTACCTGGACTTCCTACTCATTTCGTGTTGATTGCAACACGAAAGACCTAGAGGTATCTTTCAACTCCCCCCCCGAGGTTGTTTTTGTACATGTCCTAGTGTTTGATTACGTGTCTTTTTAAACCACTCTGTCGGTATCTATTACCAAAGTTTATATCAAGATCTGTGAAGATCAGCGATGAACGGAGAGAAAGTGCCTGTTGAGGAGAGAGAGAGAGAGAGAGAGAGAGAGAGAGAGCGATGGTTGGGAAAGGGAAGGAGATGAAGGAGAGAGAAGAAAGGAAGGGGGGGGGATAGAGGCGGGAGGGGAAAGGTGATAGAGATAGAAATGGAAAGGGGAGGGGGAGAAAAGTCAGATATAAGACACGAGTGAGCTGCCTGACCTGATCTCCTAATCACATCTGACATATGGAACTTCTCTCTCAGAATGTATGGGATTTCGACTTTAATTCTGTTTACGCTGCGAGCCCCTGTGCCTGTACCAGTAGTGATCAACTTGTTCCAGTGCTGGTAAACCTGTCCCAGTGTTGGTAACCTGTTCCAATACTGGTAAACCTGTTCCAATACTGGTAAACCTGTTCCAGTGCTGGTAAACCAATTCCAGTGTTGGTAAACCTGTCCCAGTGTTGGTAAACCTGTCCCAATACTGGTAAACCTGTCCCAGTGTAGGTAAACCTGTTCCAGTGCTGGTAAATCTGTTCCAGTGCTGGTAAACCTGTTCCAGTGTTGGTAAACCTGTCCCAGTGTTGGTAAACCTGTCCCAATACTGGTAAACCTGTCCCAGTGTTAGTAAACCTGTTCCAGTGCTGGTAAACCTGTCCCAGTGTTGGTAAACTTGTCCTAGTGTTGGTAAACCTGTCCCATACTGGTAAACCTATCCCAATACTGGTAAACCTGTCACACCACTGTCAAGCTCGTCTCACCACTGTCAACAAAGGACTGTACAGACAAGTAAAATAACTGGGCCACAGATGCCTTCAACTGGTAAAAGTTAACTGATTGTAGATGAATGGTTCAGAGAACCGACACGTTGATAAATTAGACACATGTGTAACTCTTGGGTATCTTTATTGAGGAAACGTTTCGCCACACAGTGGCTTCATCAGTCCATAGAATACAGCACATATGCTGTATTCTATTCAAGATTGATGGATTGACCACATCGACTCAAGGTTGAGGGACTGATTACTTCATTCTCCTCCTGTTCTTCACGTTTCTCCTTTGTATGGACTGATGAAGCCACTGTGTGGCGAAACGTTTCCTCAATAAAGATACCCAAGAATTGCACATGTGTCTAATTAATCAAAAGTAACTGAGTCAGGGAAGACTTCAGCACACACAAAAAAATGGTTATAACTATAGCCGAAATATTTGAAGGGGTGGACCGGTAAGTTAGCGGAAGGCCTCGGTCAGGTGACCAAAAGCTCCAACGGCGGGTTATCATCTAAGGCCCGCGTCAG
>NC_091350.1:18738857-18793857 GCF_038502225.1 Cherax quadricarinatus | reverse complement strand
TACCCAAGATTCTCCACCTTACTCTCCACACTATATATATATACTCATCAACTCATGTACTCTTTACTCAGGTGGATCCGTTTGTGACTTTATAAAATCCACTGTATGGGAGAAACGTAGTCAATAAAGGATCGAATTATACTGCATTTGTGTTTATTTTTCCGCCGTCTCCTCCTGTCTCATCTCATTCTTAGGCTGTGGCACGGGGCAGTAGGGTCACAAATGATGGCGCTTATACAACCCTTCCATAGAGGAGTTGTGTAAGCTCTGTGGCAGTGGTTGCAAGGTAGGGCCAGATATGCACAGACCATTGTTCAATTCCCCGTCCCCTTTGACACTGGAGAGAAGTTGGAGAACTTACTATTTTGTCTCAAGAACAACATTTTCACTTCACAATCTCTGTCTGTCTAGCTGTCTGTGTCTGTCTCCTGAAAGAGATTCGCACAAAGTATAACAGATTAGTACTGGATATTTCACCCCTTATACTTTGTCTCCCTACGTTCCTCTCTTCCATATACACCTACAATACTTGCTTTACTGTTACACTCTGGCTTCTCTCTTCCATGTACACCAATAAAAATACTTCTATAAAGAACTGATAAGAGGAGGCTTTACAATGAGCTGAGGTAAGATAGCATAATAAATCTTCAGTAACAATGCTAATAAAATGAGAGTTAGCTTCATGAGCAAGTGCAATGTAATAAGAGAATATGATAAAAGGAAGAACATGAAGCAAGGCACAGGCGGAAGGGAAGAAAAGCAGGAGAGTAGTGATGTTAAATGGAGCGTGTTGGAGGGGAGAAAGAGAGAGAGAGAGAGAGAGAGAGAGAGAGAGAGAGAGAGAGAGAGAGGGAGAGAGAGGGAGAGAGAGAGAGAGAGGGAGAGAGAGAGGGAGAGAGAGAGAGGGAGAGAGAGGAGAGAGAGAGAGAGGAGAGAGAGAGGAGGAGAGAGAGAGGGAGAGAGAGAGGAGGGAGAGAGAGAGAGAGAGAGAGAGAGGGAGAGAGAGGAGAGGGAGAGGGAGAGAGAGAGAGAGAGAGAGAGAGAGAGGGAGAGAGAGAGGAGAGAGGAGAGAGAGAGAGAGAGAGAGAGAGAGAGAGAGGAGAGAGAGAGAGAGAGAGAGAGAGGGAGAGAGAGAGAGAGAGAGAGAGAGAGAGAGAGAGAGAGAGAGAGAGAGAGAGAGAGAGAGAGAGAGAGAGAGAGAGAGATAGAGCGATAGATAGAGAGAGAGAGAGAGAGAGAGAGAGAGAGAGAGAGAGAGAGAGAGAGAGAGAGAAACTAGACACTATCTGGTCATGACAAACGTGTTTTGGATTCCCTTGTGTTAACACCTTCAGTGTAGCGTCACCTCTCACCCCACTCTCATCCCATCCCTCCCCCACCCCATCCCTCCCACCCCATCCCTCCCACCCCATCCCTCCCACCTCATCCCTCTCACCCTCATCATCCCTCCCACCCCATCATCCCTCCCATCCTTCATCATCCCTCCCATCCTTCATCATCCCTCCCATCCTTCATCATCCCTCCCATCCTTCCTCATCCCTCCCATCCTTCCTCATCCCTCCCATCCTTCATCATCCCTCCCATCCTCACTATTCCTCCTACCCTCACCATTATTCCCACCCTCATCATTCCTCCCATCCTCATCATTCCTCCGATCCCCTCACCTGACACACCCTATCACCTCACCCAATCCGTCAAATTCTTGACCCCAGATGAACTGTCCTCAGGAGTTCTCAAGGAATGTAAGGAGGAATTTAGGAAACCTTTAGCTAGTCTTATCAACATATCACTATAAACTGGCACAGTGCCAGATAAATGGATTATGACAAATGTAATACCTCTCTACAAAGCAGGAGACAGGTCCTTAGCTACGAACTATAGACCAATATGCCTAACCTCCATTGTGGGGAAAATTGATGGAATCAATAATTGCCGAGGCTATCGTAGCCACCTTTAAAGATAAACTGATCAATGAATCTCAGCACGGTTTTATAAAGGGGCGTTCCTGCCTTACGACTTTACAAACTTCTTTCAAAAAAGTATTTGAGGAGGTAGATCATGGTAATAAGATATTGTGTACATGGACTTCAGTAAGAGTCCCACATAGGAGATTGTTGAAGAACGTAGAGGAACAAGTAAAAAGTTTTTCCCCGGATAGAGGTATGGGTTGACAGGAATCAGTGTTAGGAGAAAGACACTTATGTACTGTTCAGGACATTCATTAGAGGAAACGTTTCGCTGCGAGGGGCTTCTTCAGCCCCAACAGGACTGAATCAGGTATCCTGCATCCACAGTGGTGTCTACACTGCTGTTACCATGCAAGTTTAACAGCAGCAGGTATCCTGCATCCACAGTGGTGTCTACACTGCTGTTACCATGCAAGTTTAACAGCAGCAGGTATCCTGCAGCCACAGTGGTGTTTACACTGCTGCTACCCTGCAAGTTCAGCCACAGTGGTGTCTACACTGCTGCTACCCTGCAAGTTCAACAGCAGCAGGTATCCTACAGCCACAGTGGTGTCTATATTGCTGCTACCCCGCAAGTTTAACAGCAGCAGGTATCCTACAACCACAGTGGTGTCTACACTGCTGCTACCCTGCAAGTTTAACAGCAGCAGGTATCCTACAGCCACAGTGGTGTCTACACTGCTGCTACCCCGCAAGTTTAACAGCAGCAGGTATCCTACAGCCACAGTGGTGTCTACACTGCTGCTACCATGCAAGTTTAACAGCAGCAGGTATCCTGCAGCCACCGTGCTGTCTACACTGCTGCTACCCTGCAAGTTTAACAGCAGCAGGCTGCCTGCAGTAACCGTGGTGTCTACACTGCTGCTAACCTGCAAGTTTAACAGCAGCAGGTATCCTGCAGCCACCGTGGTGTCGACACTGCTGCTACCATGCAAGTTTAACAGCAGCCGGTATCCTACAGCCACAGTGGTGTCTACAGTGCTGCTACCCTGCAAATTTAACAGCAGCAGGTATCCTGCAGCTACCGTGGTGTCTACACTGCTGCTACCCTGCAAATTTAACAGCAGCAGGTATCCTACAGCCACAGTGGTGTCTACACTGCTGCTACCATGCAAGTTTAACAGCAGCAGGTATCCTACAGCCACAGTGGTGTCTACACTGCTGCTACCATGCAAGTTTAACAGCAGCAGGTATCCTGCAGCCACAGTGGTGTCTACACTGCTGCTACCCTGCAAGTTTAACAGCAGCAGGTATCCTGCAGCCACAGTGGTGTCTACACTGCTGCTAACCTACAAGTTCAACAGCAGCAGGCTGCCTGCAGTAACCGTGGTGTTTATGTCGTGCTCGATAAGACAAGCAGGTCAAGCGAGTTGAACAGACTTAAAAAAAAAAATGGGTAAATCTTGCCCAACCTACCGAAGGCAGACATATTTTGTTATAATATATTTTTCATTAATGTCAAGTAATACATACTGTCATTATATTGTGAATGTCCTGAGTTATTGTAACTACGGGTTTCAGGTTGGCTGTACAATCGTTATGTTGATAATGGTATAAAACACCGACAAGCTGATGAGTAAGACATGTGCAACAGTTGCACCTGTGTCTAATTCATCAAGATAATCGGTACTTTGTCAGCCAAAATAATGATTAAGAATCGTTAATTAAACCAGGCGACAACTAGTGTGTTCCTGCAGTGAAAGTTTACCAGCAGCGCCTCGGCGCTGTGAAAAATGCAAAAATGCGTCATTAGTGTGAGTGAAACCACACCAAGATAAAGAGATTTATAAGAAGTTTAGCCAAATGAGATGATAAGAGGAGGCACACCATCGCACGACCATCACTATCACATCACAACGCTATCACATAACTATAAACACCATCACATCCCCAACCGCTGAACTAAAAATACCAGACCCGCTCTCTTGCCGTCTATGATTTTTACTAACTGAAGAAATGCATTTCTATATCAGATATACAACGAACGATTGAATTAATACCCGAGGGTATTATCTGCAAGCTTTTACAAGAGCTTGTAGATCAGTCAAAACAGAACTGTTTTACATACTGTGAATGTTCAGAGCTGAACATTTGTAAAGGGACGGGTGTCAATGTGAGACATTCTAGTGTATCACATAACTGGTTTACCATATTACGTGCTAGTGTACCATATTATGTGCTGGTGTACCATATTACATGCTGGTATACCATATTACGTGCTGGTGTACCATATTACGTGTTCGTGTACCATATTACGTGCTCGTGTACCATATTACGTGCTGGTATATCATATTACGTGCTGGTATACCATATTACGTGCTGGTATATCATATTACATGCTGGTATACCATATTCATAAACTTATCTGTATTCAATATCTACAAGCTGATGAATAAGAGACTTGTGCAACGCCTAGTTGCTCGAGGTACTGACTGCTTCTTACCAAAGGTGATCCACTAGTCACCTCAAAACTACTTCCAGTGTATCCAGCGTTTTATTCACTTACATTCGATTATTTCGCCTGTTGCATAGGTGAAATGTTTCGGGAAGATACCCAAGTGTTGCACAAGTGCCTCATTGATCACGCTGGTGATTTAATACGAAACAGCGTCAACATGGTGTATTAATATTAAAATACGGGAATTCGCAACACTGAACACCGGACCTGGTATATAATACCAGTTTTATTTTCTGTATTGGACTGATAAAGCCTCTGTGTGGTGAAACTCCACCAATGAAGGAAACGTTTCGCCACGAGTAGCTTCTTCAGTCCTAATGACTGAAGGAGCCACTCGTGGCAAAACGTTTCCTCTAATAAATGTCCTGAACTGTACACAAGTGTTTTTTTCCAAATCTTGTCGGTGTCACCACACCATTTCCTCCACTAATAAAGACAACCAAGTGTTAGATGTGTGATGAAGGAAGGGTAGACGATGCAACCTAACCCCAGTGAAGAACATGGCTGCAACACTACACTATGTGGTGGTTCATGCTGCAACACTACACTATGTGGTGGTTCCTGCTGCAACACTACACTATGAATCCTCCCGAATTTGGGCGGATTCAAACGGTTTCGTTCGAAATAAAGCCAAATCGGAAGAACTGTTAAAAAAATTAAATACCTCGAGGAATTGTAGACTAGCAAGCTAGGAGAGTTGTCAAGTGATGCAAGATGACCACCACCATGAAGATCTGTGTAGTCTGCAGAAAGGGTAAGGGACGAAAACAGGCCTGGAGTGCTTGCCATCTCTGTGGTCAATAGTCCCATGGTATATGCAGGGGTTTTAAACCAGTGACCACACTTGACAAACTCAGAGAGATGTTTTTGGGTCTGCCCAAACGAGATACACTTGTATGAGAAAATTACATCTATGTTAAAAGACAATAACACCAATAAAAGACCCTTCTTGAAAGACATGTCAGCATGATATGACAACTGAGAAAATAAGATGGGTGGTAGGGACGGGGCTGTCCTGGACAGTGCTCCTGAGGGTGCTAGTGCTGACCTGGAGGACAGTGCTGAGGGTGCTAGTGTAGTCCTGAAGGAAAGTGCTGAGGGTGCTAATGCAGTCCTGGAGGACAGTGAAGACAACGCTATTCAGTTCACAGAGGTACAAAATAGAGATACTGCTGGAGAGGGATCAAAAGGGGATGATGCCTCAGGGAACAGTATCAACACACTACCAGCAAAACCTGGTGGAAGCACTGCTGTCCATACAGGGGTGAAAGATAGGGAGGAAACAGGTAAAAATGCACCAGAAGCGAACGCAGCTACAATAAATCCCGGCAAACAGAATTACAATTTATGTAAATACTATGCCTTGGGTATCTGCAGGCACGGTATATCTGGTAAAATAGGTGGGACATGCACCTTTGACCATCCCAAAAAATGCCGCACCCACACGACAACAGGAGAGTGCAACTTCCCCTCCTGTAACTTATTTCACCTATGTGTCATTCATCCATGAAAGAAAATGCTACAACGCATACTGCCAGGCGCATCACCTAAAGGGGACAAGAAGACACAAACCAGCCAGAATATGGGAAACAAAAGAGGGGAGCCACAACCTCTCCTGGGACAGAGGTTTTTTAGGGTCAGGAGGGGAAAAAGACTGGCAAGAAATGACAATAATCCTACACCAACTGAAAACACTTCTGGAGCAGAGGCACGGAGATTGGCCTCCACTCCAGAACAACAGATATTAGGGCCAGGAAATAAAACCCCCCTAAATTTCATCATATATAACGACATTTGTCTTTGCAAACATACAGGGTCTGAAGCCGTCAAAAAACAAAATTCATTACATCAAGGGACTGCTCACGGAGTCAAATGCAATGTTTGCAGCATTCACAGAGACCCACATAAAGGATCATTATGACAACGAAATATGGAACCCAGGTTATAACCTACTCCGATGCGAAAGACTAAACAGGCAACAAGGAGGAGGGAAGGGGGGGGGATTGACCACTACATCACAGAGTCGCTCATTTGCTCAGAACTACTAAACACCTCAAATGATGTAGTTGAAGTTTTGACGGTAAAGACTGAAAACCAAAACCTTGTCATTGTGGTTATATATAAGCCTCCATATGCAACTTCCCAGCAATTCCAGGAGCAGCTTGTGAAAATTGACCACTGTCTGCAAAATCTCCCATTCCTGCCCCAAACATCTTACTAAGAGATTTCAACTTGAGTCACCTAAAATGGAGGATTATAGCAATGTTTTAGCAGAGATCACCCCGGGAGGCAGCTCAGATGAAAATTTACACACACACAAACTATTAAATCTCTGCACCAAATTCACTTTAAACCAGCAAATATTAGAGCCTTGTACAAGAGTAGAAAATACGCTGGACCTCATCTTCACAACAACGATGATCTGATACGTAACATGACTGTATCAAAGACAATACACTCAGATCACAACAGAGGTGCAGACAGGGCTCCTGACCAGCAACATGTGAGCAGTCATGAAGGTCTCCACGAAATTAAATTTCAATAACAAAAACATACAGTGGGATCAAGCAAACCATAAGAAGATATCCTAAACAACACGGATCCGAATATTTGCCTTGAAAAAATTAATTCTGTGGTTCTTGAGATCTGCTTAAGACACATTCCATTAAGAAAAAGAAAGAGAAGATGTAAACTAGAAAGAGAGAGATGCTCCCTATACAGAAGAAGGAAAAGAGTCACAGAGCTGCTGATAGGGGCCAATATATCTGAAATACAAAGGGGGGCACTGGTCAATGAAATTGCAAGTATCGAACTTAAGCTGAAGGAATCTTACAGGAGACAAGAATCACAGGAAGAACTAAAAGCCATAAAGGAAACTGAAAAAAAAAATACATCTTCTCTTATACCAAATCTAAGAAAAAACAACATCCAGTATTGAGCCCCTGCTTAGGTGGGATGGGACATAAACAGATGGCAGCCAACCTTTGATATACCTTTGAAGAAATTCGAGAGTATATCTACTCTCTGAGCCCGGCCATGGGCCAGGCTCGTCTGGTGCTCGCCTGGTCAACCAGACTGTTGCTGCTGGAGGCCCGTTGCCCCACATATCCATCACAGCCTGGTTGATCTGGCACCTGGTGAAGATACTTGTCTAGTTTCCTCTTGAAGGCTTCAACACTTGTTCCAGCAGTGTTTCTGATATCTTCTGAGAAGATGTTGAAAAGTCTGGGACCCCGGGTGAGATACTAAAATCCCAGTATGACTCAGTGTTCAGTGAGCCACTACCCAGACTAAGGGTCGACAATCCAAATGATTTTTTTATGAATGAAACCTAAAATTTGGTCATCTTAAAAATCTCGGATATTATCCTAACTCCACAAGACTTTGAAAAGGCAATAAATGACATGCCCATGCACTCTGCCCCAGGCCCAGACTCATGAAACTCCGTGTTCATCAAGAACTGCAAGAAGCCCTTATCGCGTGCCTTCAGCATTTTATGGAGAGGGAGCATGGACACAGGGGTCATCCCACACTCACTAAAAACAACAGACATAGCCCCACTCTACAAAGGTGGCAGTAAAGCAATTGCAAAGAACTACAGACTGATAGCACTAACATCCCATACCATAAAAATCTTTGAGAATGTTCTAAGAAGCAAGATCGCCAACCACCAAGATACCCATCAATTACACAACCCAGGGCAACACGGGTTTAGAGCAGGTCGCTACTGGACCACTATGACAAGCTTCTGGATGCTGTAGAGGATAAGCAAAATACAGATGTAGTATACACAGACTTTAAAAAAAGCCTTTGACAAGTGTGACCATGGTGTAATAGCACACAAAATGCGTGATAAAGGAATAACAGGAAAAGTTGGTAGATGGATCTATCACTTCCTGACAAATAGAACATGGTATAAAGCTCTGTTCCACAAGGCACAGTACTCGCTCCCATTCTATTCCTCATCCTCATTTCTGACAGACAGAGGTGTAAGCCATAGCTCCGTGTCTTCCTTCGCAGATGACACCCGGATTACCATGGCAGTGACCTCCATCGAAGACACCACAAGACTCCAAGCGGACATCAACTAAACCTTCGAATGGGCCACTCAAAACAATATGAAGTTCAACGAGGAGAAAAATTAACTGCTCAGATATGGGAAACTTGAGGAAATTAAAAATGTATCAGGGTATACGACAAATTCTAACCATACAATAGAGCGAAAAAAGTAATGTGAAGGACCTGGGAGTGATAATGTCAGTGTTACGACCCCTGGATGGGTTACAATGTATATAATGTATATTACCTTTTCATATAATTTTATATTGCTTATATTTGTGATAATAGCTAAATCGTAATTATATTGCTTTATATTATTGACGTAGTTATATTATTAGGTAGGATGTAACATTTACATATATATTAGTGCTCATAGTTCAAGTCTTGATTGTCTAACTACTGTAATTATCACTCGTTGCTCGTTTCCCTGCCGGCTTCTCGGTGTTGCTGGACAGCAGCAGCACGGAGCTATCACATAATCGGGGGGGGGGTGATCACACCTCGCCTGGAGTAGTCAGTCTGGGCTGCTCAGTCTCTTGTCGGTTGGACGTGCTTCTAGCAAGACGCCTCATACCACCTCCCCCTTGATGGCCCTTGTTAGAAGATCGTCTCTGTCGCTTTCTTGTTGTTGGTTCTGTGGAACTCTGTTCACAGAACATAACCTAGACTTAGTGATTTTCGACGTTGTACTGAGGTTGTGTGTCGCATAGACACTCTGAGAAACTCAGGTCCTGAGCTATAGCTTCTGACCTAATTTGTTCTGGTATCTGTGCACTGTCACAGTCGGGGATTTTCTAATGCTGAACTTAGATTCAGTAGTATGGGAGTTTTGTGACTTTTGTGGAGGATCTGCTGATGGTCCCTACTTAGTGTCGTTATATTATCTCCTTGTTCCTGATTCTGTGTCGCTGTTGCTTGTTATATTGCTGTTCGGCTTATCAGTCGTTTTATTGTTCAAGCAAGCTGTTCTGATTCCCAGGTTGGTCAAGAAGTTAGTTTATGTGAGGACTTTTAGTCAGTCACTGGTAAAGTCTAGCCGAGTTTTGAGAAATAGCGAACTACTTAGAGCACTTACACTCATACACACAAACTTACTTGTATATATTTGTATTATGTTATTAAATGCTAACAATGTACCAGACGGTACTTAAAAGCCATAATGATGTGATATGTGCCTTCAGCACAATACTACTGTACACGAGAGAAGTGTAGGTATTTGTATCCTATATTATATTCAATTGATTAATTTAATTTGATAATATACGCCTAGAAACTTTATTAATAAACTTATTAAATTTTAATTTCTTTAGTTATTAGCCTACCAGTTGTAATCCTGAAGCACTATTAAATCTTATTGAATTCTAATGGATAATTGGACCAGGATACTGACTACTTGTCACAAAACCCCAGTAACAGGCTGGATGCTAGAAGGGCAGTCCTTTCTAGTATTCACTGGAGATCTCTATGCTTATTAGAAATCGCGTTTTTTGTAACACAGGATCTCGCCTTCAAAGACCACAACAATGTATCTACCTCATCTGCTAGGAAAATGATAGGATGAATAATGAGAACCTTCAAAACTTGGGACACCAAGCACATGTTGAGTCTCTTCAAATCGCTTGTGCTCTCTAGGCTGGAATACTGCTGTACACTAAAGGTCCCCTTCAAGGCTGGCGACATTGCAGACCTGGAGAGTGTACAAAGAACTTTCACGGCACACAAGTACGATAAGGCACCTAAATTACTGGGAACGGTTGAGGGTTCTGATCTGTATTCCCTAGAACGCAGTTGAGAGATACATGATAATATACATTTGGAAGGTCCTGGAGGGAATGGTACCATATCTGCACACGAAAATCACTCCCTATGAAAGCAAAAGATTGAGCAGGAAATGCAACATTCCCCCGATGAAAAGCAGGGGCGCCACGAGTACACTGAGAGACAACACAACAAGTGTCCGGGGCCCAAGACTGTTCAACTGCCTCCCAGCATACATAAGGGAGATTACCAATAGACCCCTGGCTGTCTTTAAGAAGGCACTGGACAAACATCCATCGTCAGTACCTGACCAACCGGGCTGTGGTTCGTACGTCAGCTTGCGTGCGGCCAGCAGAAATAGCCTGGTTGATCAGACCAGGATCCACCATGAGGCTTACTCTCAGATCGAGCCAAGGGGGCGTTGACTCCCGAAACCCTCTCCAGGTAAACTCCAGGTATGTGGCGGTTCCTGCTGCTACCAAAGTGGTGTGGGAGAAGCACGATAGAAAAGGTACCACAAGGATATCAAAGCCAGGAGTGAACCGAGTAGCGGCTAGCGGAGAAGGTATGCTAGGAGCTGAAGCTCGACCCTTACAACCACATACAGGTGAGCACAGTAAAGAACAGCTCGGTAAGAACAGTCTCTAAAGATTTTAAATATTTTTTCTTCAAATGTAAGGATAATTACCGGCAGCCACCTTACTGTTTTCAAGAGGTTTGATATGTTCCTGCAAATCTGTCTTGATCAACCGGGCTGTGGTAAGTGCAGACTGTACTGGTTCGTTAACCTGGTTTAGGACCAGGTGGCGGAGGCAGCGACCCCTGAAACCATCAGCATGAAGGCAGGTCAAGCAACTCTCTGGTATATCAGTCATCAGCAGTAAGCAAACTTGTCAGTGCTGGAGTAATAAATATGCTTTTACCATTTGCACCAATTCTGTATGATGGAGATTTAAAAGTAATTTGGCAGTTCAATTTGATTAGCAGAAGCGTCTGTCATGAAGCGAATTTCAGCTATTAAAAATTTTCCCTACACGTATTGAAATATATATTTTCACCAATCAGAACTGCATGAAGATGTCAGTTAAAATTATTCACCAGTGGAGCAGTGCAGGTGCAGTGTTTATGGCGGCGTGGAGCAGTGCAGGTGCAGTGTTTATGGCGGCGTGGAGCAGTGCAGGTGCAGTGTTTATGGCGGCGTGGAGCAGTGCAGGTGCAGTGTTTATGGCGGCGTGGAGCAGTGCAGGTGCAGTGTTTATGGCGGCGTGGAGCAGTGTAGGTGCAGTGTTTATGGCGGCGTGGAGCAGTGTAGGTGCAGTGTTTATGGCGGCGTGGAGCAGTGCAGGTGCAGTGTTTATGGCGGCGTGGAGCAGTGTAGGTGCAGTGTTTATGGCGGCGTGGAGCAGTGCAGGTGCAGTGTTTATGGCGGCGTGGAGCAGTGTAGGTGCAGTGTTTATGGCGGCGTGGAGCAGTGCAGGTGCAGTGTTTATGGCGGCGTGGAGCAGTGTAGGTGCAGTGTTTATGGCGGCGTG
This sequence comes from Cherax quadricarinatus, assembly GCF_038502225.1. Lineage (NCBI taxonomy): Eukaryota > Metazoa > Arthropoda > Malacostraca > Decapoda > Parastacidae > Cherax > Cherax quadricarinatus. The sequence continues at coordinate 18,782,083 of NC_091350.1, read as the reverse complement.
GAGCAGTGCAGGTGCAGTGTTTATGGCGGCGTGGAGCAGTGTAGGTGCAGTGTTTATGGCGGCGTGGAGCAGTGTAGGTGCAGTGTTTATGGCGGCGTGGAGCAGTGCAGGTGCAGTGTTTATGGCGGCGTGGAGCAGTGTAGGTGCAGTGTTTATGGCGGCGTGGAACAGTGCAGGTGCAGTGTTTATGGCGGCGTGGAACAGTGCAGGTGCAGTGTTTATGGCGGCGTGGAGCAGTGTAGGTGCAGTGTTTATGGCGGCGTGGAGCAGTGCAGATGCAGTGTTTATGGCGGCGTGGAGCAGTGTAGTTGCAGTGTTTATGGCGGCGTGGAGCAGTGTAGGTGCAGTGTTTATGGCGGCGTGGAGCAGTGTAGGTGCAGTGTTTATGGCGGCGTGGAGCAGTGCAGGTGCAGTGTTTATGGCGGCGTGGAGCAGTGTAGGTGCAGTGTTTATGGCGGCGTGGAGCAGTGTAGGTGCAGTGTTTATGGCGGCGTGGAGCAGTGTAGGTGCAGTGTTTATGGCGGCGTGGAGCAGTGTAGGTGCAGTGTTTATGGCGGCGTGGAGCAGTGTAGGTGCAGTGTTTATGGCGGCGTGGAGCAGTGTAGGTGCAGTGTTTATGGCGGCGTGGAGCAGTGCAGGTGCAGTGTTTATGGCGGCGTGGAGCAGTGCAGGTGCAGTGTTTATGGCGGCGTGGAGCAGTGTAGGTGCAGTGTTTATGGCGGCGTGGAGCAGTGCAGGTGCAGTGTTTATGGCGGCGTGGAGCAGTGTAGGTGCAGTGTTTATGGCGGCGTGGAGCAGTGTAGGTGCAGTGTTTATGGCGGCGTGGAGCAGTGTAGGTGCAGTGTTTATGGCGGCGTGGAGCAGTGCAGGTGCAGTGTTTATGGCGGCGTGGAGCAGTGGAGGTGCAGTGTTTATGGCGGCGTGGAGCAGTGCAGGTGCAGTGTTTATGGCGGCGTGGAGCAGTGTAGGTGCAGTGTTTATGGCGGCGTGGAACAGTGCAGGTGCAGTGTTTATGGCGGCGTGGAGCAGTGCAGGTGCAGTGTTTATGGCGGCGTGGAGCAGTGCAGGTGCAGTGTTTATGGCGGCGTGGAGCAGTGTAGGTGCAGTGTTTATGGCGGCGTGGAGCAGTGCAGGTGCAGTGTTTATGGCGGCGTGGAGCAGTGTAGGTGCAGTGTTTATGGCGGCGTGGAACAGTGCAGGTGCAGTGTTTATGGCGGCGTGGAACAGTGTAGGTGCAGTGTTTATGGCGGCGTGGAACAGTGCAGGTGCAGTGTTTATGGCGGCGTGGAGCAGTGTAGGTGCAGTGTTTATGGCGGCGTGGAGCAGTGCAGGTGCAGTGTTTATGGCGGCGTGGAGCAGTGCAGGTGCAGTGTTTATGGCGGCGTGGAACAGTGCAGGTGCAGTGTTTATGGCGGCGTGGAGCAGTGTAGGTGCAGTGATTATGGCGGCGTGGAACAGTGCAGGTGCAGTGTTTATGGCGGCGTGGAGCAGTGCAGGTGCAGTGTTTATGGCGGCGTGGAGCAGTGCAGGTGCAGTGTTTATGGCGGCGTGGAGCAGTGCAGGTGCAGTGTTTATGGCGGCGTGGAGCAGTGTAGGTGCAGTGTTTATGGCGGCGTAGAGTAGTGTAGGTGCAGTGTTTATGGCGGCGTGGCGCAGTGCAGGTGCTGTGTTTATGGCGGCGTGGAGCAGTGTAGGTGCAGTGTTTATGGCGGCGTGGAGCAGTGTAGGTGCAGTGTTTATGGCGGCGTGGAGCAGTGTAGGTGCAGTGTTTATGGCGGCGTGGAGCAGTGTAGGTGCAGTGTTTATGGCGGCGTAGAGTAGTGGAGGTGCAGTGTTTAGGGCGGCGTGGAGCAGTGCAGGTGCAGTGTTTATGGCGGCGTGGAGCAGTGTAGGTGCAGTGTTTATGGCGGCGTGTAGCAGTGTAGGTGCAGTGTTTATGGCGGCGTGGAGCAGTGCAGGTGCAGTGTTTATGGCGGCGTGGAGCAGTGTAGGTGCAGTGTTTATGGCGGCGTGGAACAGTGCAGGTGCAGTGTTTATGGCGGCGTGGAACAGTGCAGGTGCAGTGTTTATGGCGGCGTGGAACAGTGCAGGTGCAGTGTTTATGGCGGCGTGGAACAGTGCAGGTGCAGTGTTTATGGCGGCGTGGAGCAGTGCAGGTGCAGTGTTTATGGCGGCGTGGAGCAGTGTAGGTGCAGTGTTTATGGCGGCGTGGAGCAGTGCAGGTGCAGTGTTTATGGCGGCGTGGAGCAGTGTAGGTGCAGTGTTTATGGCGGCGTGGAGCAGTGTAGGTGCAGTGTTTATGGCGGCGTGGAGCAGTGCAGGTGCAGTGTTTATGGCGGCGTGGAGCAGTGTAGGTGCAGTGTTTATGGCGGCGTGGAGCAGTGTAGGTGCAGTGTTTATGGCGGCGTGGAGCAGTGTAGGTGCAGTGTTTATGGCGGCGTGGAGCAGTGTAGGTGCAGTGTTTATGGCGGCGTGGAGCAGTGTAGGTGCAGTGTTTATGGCGGCGTGGAGCAGTGCAGGTGCAGTGTTTATGGCGGCGTGGAGCAGTGTAGGTGCAGTGTTTATGGCGGCGTGGAGCAGTGTAGGTGCAGTGTTTATGGCGGCGTGGAGCAGTGCAGGTGCAGTGTTTATGGCGGCGTGGAGCAGTGTAGGTGCAGTGTTTATGGCGGCGTGGAGCAGTGCAGGTGCAGTGTTTATGGCGGCGTGGAGCAGTGTAGGTGCAGTGTTTATGGCGGCGTGGAGCAGTGTAGGTGCAGTGTTTATGGCGGCGTGGAGCAGTGCAGGTGCAGTGTTTATGGCGGCGTGGAGCAGTGCAGGTGCAGTGTTTATGGCGGCGTGGAGCAGTGCAGGTGCAGTGTTTATGGCGGCGTGGAGCAGTGCAGGTGCAGTGTTTATGGCGGCGTGGAGCAGTGTAGGTGCAGTGTTTATGGCGGCGTGGAGCAGTGCAGGTGCAGTGCTTATGGCGGCGTGGAGCAGTGTAGGTGCAGTGTTTATGGCGGCGTGGAGCAGTGCAGGAGCAGTGTTTATGGCGGCGTGGAGCAGTGCAGGAGCAGTGTTTATGGCGGCGTGGAGCAGTGTAGGTGCAGTGTTTATGGCGGCGTGGAGCAGTGTAGGTGCAGTGTTTATGGCGGCGTGGAACAGTGTAGGTGCAGTGTTTATGGCGGCGTGGAACAGTGCAGGTGCAGTGTTTATGGCGGCGTGGAGCAGTGCAGGTGCAGTGTTTATGGCGGCGTGGAGCAGTGCAGGAGTAGTGTTTATGGCGGCGTGGAGCAGTGCAGGAGCAGTGTTTATGGCGGCGTGGAGCAGTGCAGGAGCAGTGTTTATGGCGGCGTGGAGCAGTGCAGGAGCAGTGTTTATGGCGGCGTGGAGCAGTGCAGGTGCAGTGTTTATGGCGGCGTGGAGCAGTGCAGGTGCACTGTTTATGGCGGCGTGGAGCAGTGTAGGTGCAGTGTTTATGGCGGCGTGGAGCAGTGTAGGTGCAGTGTTTATGGCGGCGTGGAGCAGTGCAGGTGCACTGTTTATGGCGGCGTGGAGCAGTGTAGGTGCAGTGTTTATGGCGGCGTGGAGCAGTGTAGGTGCAGTGTTTATGGCGGCGTGGAGCAGTGCAGGTGCAGTGTTTATGGCGGCGTGGAGCAGTGTAGGTGCAGTGTTTATGGCGGCGTGGAGCAGTGCAGGTGCAGTGTTTATGGCGGCGTGGAGCAGTGTAGGTGCAGTGTTTATGGCGGCGTGGAGCAGTGCAGGAGCAGTGTTTATGGCGGCGTGGAGCAGTGCAGGAGCAGTGTTTATGGCGGCGTGGAGCAGTGTAGGTGCAGTGTTTATGGCGGCGTGGAGCAGTGTAGGTGCAGTGTTTATGGCGGCGTGGAGCAGTGTAGGTGCAGTGTTTATGGCGGCGTGGAGCAGTGTAGGTGCAGTGTTTATGGCGGCGTGGAGCAGTGTAGGTGCAGTGTTTATGGCGGCGTGGAGCAGTGTAGGTGCAGTGTTTATGGCGGCGTGGAGCAGTGTAGGTGCAGTGTTTATGGCGGCGTGGAGCAGTGTAGGTGCAGTGTTTATGGCGGCGTGGAGCAGTGCAGGTGCAGTGTTTATGGCGGCGTGGAGCAGTGCAGGTGCAGTGTTTATGGCGGCGTGGAGCAGTGTAGGTGCAGTGTTTATGGCGGCGTGGAGCAGTGTAGGTGCAGTGTTTATGGCGGCGTGGAGCAGTGTAGGTGCAGTGTTTATGGCGGCGTGGAGCAGTGTAGGTGCAGTGTTTATGGCGGCGTGGAGCAGTGTAGGTGCAGTGTTTATGGCGGCGTGGAGCAGTGTAGGTGCAGTGTTTATGGCGGCGTGGAACAGTGCAGGTGCAGTGTTTATGGCGGCGTGGAGCAGTGCAGGTGCAGTGTTTATGGCGGCGTGGAGCAGTGTAGGTGCAGTGTTTATGGCGGCGTGGAGCAGTGCAGGTGCAGTGTTTATGGCGGCGTGGAGCAGTGTAGGTGCAGTGTTTATGACGGCGTGGAGCAGTGTAGGTGCAGTGTTTATGACGGCGTGGAGCAGTGTAGGTGCAGTGTTTATGGCGGCGTGGAGCAGTGTAGGTGCAGTGTTTATGGCGGCGTGGAGCAGTGTAGGTGCAGTGTTTATGGCGGCGTGGAGCAGTGTTTATGGCGGCGTGGAGCAGTGTTTATGGCGGCGTGGAGAAGCAGTCGACAAGTTGTTCAGTGAAAGACAGTCAAAAAATATTTCCTATAAAGTGTCAAAATTTTCGCCATGTAAGCAGGTTGATGGCCTGGCCAGTCTGACCGTTGATGGCCTGGCCAGTCTGACCGTTGATGGCCTGGCCAGTCTGACCGTTGATGGCCTGGCCAGTCTGACCGTTGATGGCCTGGCCAGTCTGACCGTTGATGGCCTGGCCAGTCTGACCGTTGATGGCCTGGCCAGTCTGACCGTTGATGGCCTGGCCAGTCAGAATGTTGATGACCTGGCCAGTCAGAATGTTGATGGCCTGGCCAGTCAGAATGTTGATGGCCTGGCCAGTCTGACCGTTGATGGCCTGGCCAGTCAGAATGTTGATGACCTGGCCAGTCAGACCGTTGATGGCCTGGCCAGTCAGAATGTTGATGGCCTGGCCAGTCAGACCGTTGATGGCCTGGCCAGTCGGAATGTTGATGGCCTGGCCAGTCTGACCGTTGATGGCCTGGCCAGTCTGACCGTTGATGGCCTGGCCAGTCAGACCGTTGATGGCCTGGCCAGTCGGAATGTTGATGGCCTGGCCAGTCTGACCGTTGATGGCCTGGCCAGTCTGACCGTTGATGGCCTGGCCAGTCGGAATGTTGATGGCCTGGCCAGTCTGACCGTTGATGGCCTGGCCAGTCGGAATGTTGATGGCCTGGCCAGTCTGACCGTTGATGGCCTAGCCAGTCTGACCGTTGATGGCCTGGCCAGTCGGAATGTTGATGGCCTGGCCAGTCTGACCGTTGATGGCCTAGCCAGTCAGAATGTTGATGGCCTGGCCAGTCTGACCGTTGATGGCCTAGCCAGTCGGAATGTTGATGGCCTGGACAGTCAGAATGTTGATGGCCTGGCCAGTCAGACCGTTGATGGCCTAGCCAGTCAGAATGTTGATGGCCTGGCCAGTCTGACCGTTGATGGCCTAGCCAGTCGGAATGTTGATGGCCTGGCCAGTCAGAATGTTGATGGCCTGGCCAGTCAGACCGTTGATGGCCTAGCCAGTCGGAATGTTGATGGCCTGGCCAGTCAGAATGTTGATGGCCTGGCCAGTCAGACCGTTGATGGCCTAGCCAGTCGGAATGTTGATGACCTGGCCAGTCAGAATGTTGATGGCCTGGCCAGTCTGACCGTTGATGGCCTAGCCAGTCAGAATGTTGATGGCCTGGCCAGTCAGAATGTTGATGGCCTGGCCAGTCAGACCGTTGATGGCCTGGCCAGTCAGAATGTTAATATCCTGGCCAGTCAGAATGTTGATGGCCTGGCCAGTCTGACCGTTGATGGCCTGGCCAGTCAGAATGTTGATGGCCTGGCCAGTCAGAATGTTGATGGCCTGGCCAGTCAGAATGTTGATGGCCTGGCCAGTCAGACCGTTGATGGCCTGGCCAGTCAGACCGTTGATGGCCTGGCCAGTCAGACTACTGATGGCCTGGCCAGTCAGAATGTTGATGGCCTGGCCAGTCAGAACGTTGATGGCCTGGCCAGTCAAACTACTGATGGCCTGGCCAGTCAAACTACTGATGGCCTGGCCAGTCAGACTACTGATGGCCTGGCCAGTCAGAATGTTGATGGCCTGGCCAGTCAGAATGTTGATGGCCTGGCCAGTCAGACTACTGATGGCCTGGCCAGTCAGAATGTTGATGGCCTGGCCAGTCAGACTACTGATGCTTGGAGCTCAAACCTGGGGATTATTGCCTGGCGAATTAGGACATTTTTTACGAATAATTCACGTTCCCTCTTCAAAAAAAGAGTGTGCTGGAAATTCTCAGTTTTTAAAACGAGGTTGTTTAAAAAATGCTGGACACTTTACGCTTATTAAATTATCCGAGTGTATTTACTGATTTATATCTGTGAATTTATTGAGTTATCACGGAGATTTTATTGACTATCTCGGTGTATTTATTGCACCCTTGCTTTTATTGTAGTGGTTTTGCATTACGTAAAAAGGGGCTTCGCCATTCACAAAACTTTTTTGTTTACACAAGACAGTTTCCTGGGTAGTGTTTACTGCTCTACCTCAACAATCATATTTCCTTAACAGTCACAATTTTGACCTATGTAAACAACCACAAAAATTGAGCTACTGAATGAAAAACTTTTGTCTTTTTTTGGTTCTATACATAAAATACTTTCCCATCTGTCAAATGGTCACGAGAACTCTTCACGTGAGGGGAGGAAGAGGGTCGTCAGAGGTCACCACCACCACAACCACCACGACAACCACCACGACAACCACCACAACCACCACGACAACCACCACGACAACCACCACAACCTCCTCCTCCCCGGTCACAGGAATCACTGGTAAAAATGATGTTTGATATCAACAGGTTGTTGGAAAAAAAAAATGAAAATACTAGAACATTATGGGAAACGTTTTAGTCCTGGGACCTGGTCACATCTGGAGTGACCAAACTCCCAGGACCGAAACTTTACCAATAAAATGTCCTAATGTTAGCATTTAGTGTCATTTTTTTTAACACACGAATGAGCAGCTGATGAGCCTTTACTGGAACACTTGACGATATCCTCGTTGGCACTACTGAAGAGGTTGGCACTATGAAGTCTCCTGGCTGAGGCCGGCGATGCTGAAGTTTCCCGGCTCAAGCTGGCATTACCGAAGACTCCCGGCTCAAGCTGGCATTACCGAAGACTCCCGGCTCAAGCTGGCATTACCGAAGACTCCCGGCTCAAGCTGGCATTACCGAAGACTCCCGGCTCAAGCTGGCATTACCGAAGACTCCCGGCTCAAGCTGGCATTACCGAAGACTCCCGGCTCAAGCTGGCATTACCGAAGACTCCCGGCTCAAGCTGGCATTACCGAAGACTCCCGGCTCAAGCTGGCATTACCGAAGACTCCCGGCTCAAGCTGGCATTACCGAAGACTCCCGGCTCAAGCTGGCATTACCGAAGACTCCCGGCTCAAGCTGGCATTACCGAAGACTCCCGGCTCAAGCTGGCATTACCGAAGACTCCCGGCTCAAGCTGGCACTACCGAAGACTCCCGGCTCAAGCTGGCACTACCGAAGACTCCCAGCTTCGGCTGACACATTTCAACACCTTGCGAGAGCACCATCATGCGTGATGAAATATGAGAGGGAAACAGACAGCTTTTGTTCCCACTGTGTAACTGCCATATAAAACACTGCTGATATATCCAGTTTGGTTTATTAAAAGAAACGTACCAGTATCGGTGCAAACAGAATACAATCTCTCACACAAGACGTGTTGATCAAATATCAACTTGCGCAACACTCACTCTTTCTTTTTGTTTACAAAGGATGGTTAAATTATCGACGTTTTGCTGTGAGGTTCACTTGTTTGTGAGCTAGGTTTCAGCATGTGTGTTTGTGTTCTACCAGAGTGCTGGGAGCATTCTACCAGTGCTGGGAGCATTCTACCAGAGTGCTGAGAGCATTCTACCAGCCTGCTGAGAGCATTCTACCAGCCTGCCGAGAGCATTCTACCAGCTTGCTGAGAGCATTCTACCAGCCTCCTGAGAGCATTCTACCAGCCTGCTGAGAGCATTCTACCAGCCTGCTGAGAGCATTCTACTAGCCTGCTGGATGCATTCTCCCAACACCCTGAGAATATTCTCCCAACACCATGAGAGCATTCTACCAACACCCTGGAGGCATTCTACCATTAACCTGGAAGCATTCTACCAATACCCCTGGGAGCACTACCAACATTCTTGGACCATTCTACCAACAATCTGAGAGCATTCTACCAACATTCTGGGAGCATTCTACCAACAATCTGGGAGCATCTACCAACATTCTGAAAGCATTCTACCAACATTCTGGGAGCATTCTACCAACATTCTGGGAGCATTCTACCAACATTCTGGGAGCATTCTACCAACAATCTGGGAGCATCTACCAACAATCTGGGAGCATTCTACCAACATTCTGGAAACATTCTACCAACATTCTGGGAGCATTCTACCAACATTCTGGGAGCATTCTACCAACAATCTGGGAGCATTCTACCAACATTCTGGTAGCATCTACCAACAATCTGGGAGCATCTACCAACATTCTGGGAGCATCTACCAACAATCTGGGAGCATTCTACCAACATTCTGGGAGCATTCTACCAACATTCTGGGAGCATTCTACCAACATTCTGGAAGCATTCTACCAACATTCTGGAAGCATTCTACCAACATTCTGGGAGCATTCTACCAACATTCTGGGAGCATCTACCAACAATCTGGGAGCATCTACCAACAATCTGGGAGCATTCTACCAACAATCTGGGAGCATTCTACCAACAATCTGGGAGCATTCTACCAACATTCTGGGAGCATTCTACCAACAATCTGGGAGCATTCTACCAACATTCTGGGAGCATTCTACCAACAATCTGGGAGCATTCTACAAACAATCTGGGAGCATTCTACCAACATTATGGGAGCATTCTACCAACATTCTGGGAGCATCTACAAACAATCTGGGAGCATTCTACCAACAATCTGGGAGTATCTACCAACAATCTGGAAGCATTGTACCAACAATCTGGAAGCATTCTACCAACAATCTGGGAGTATCTACCAACATTCTGGGAGCATTCTACCAACAATCTGGAAGCATTCTACCAACAATCTGGGAGCATTCTACCAACAATCTAGGAGCATTCTACCAACATTCTGGAAGCATTCTACCAACATTCTGGAAGCATTCTACTAACATTCTGGGAGCATTCTACCAACAATCTGGGAGCATTACCAACATTCTGGAAGCATTCTACCAACATTCTGGGAGCATTCTACCAACATTCTGGGAGCATCTACCAACAATCTGGGAGCATTCAACCAACATTCTGGGAGCATTCTACCAACAATCTGGGAGTATCTACCAACATTCTGGGAGCATTCTACCAACATTTTGGGAGCATTCTACCAACATTTTGGGAGCATTCTACCAACATTCTGGGAGCATTCTACCAACATTCTGGGAGCATTCTACAAACATTTTGGGAGCATTCTACAAACATTTTGGGAGCATTCTCTACTGATACTGAGAAAAATAACAATGTGTCAGATCAAGGCGGAGGATCAAAGGCAATACTTAAAAAAATAAATATATGATAAAGAGCGCTAGATTTAATGGGAGGGAGGGGTCATACAGCATATTTTTGGGGGAAGAGGCTATCAGGTTCGATCCAAGGAAGGAGAGGTCAGGTCCAACTTCATGGATCAAGAGACCATCGCCTTTATCAAGGAACCTCCCTTGAGATGCCTTGAAAATAACTGCCACTGAAGTGAATGCAGACATGAATGAGGTGAATGAATACAGTGTATGTAGAAGTGAATGAGGAAGTGAATGCAGAAGTGAATGAGGAAATGAATGCAGAAGCGAATGAGGAAGTGAATGCAGAAGCGAATGCGGAAGTGAATACAAAAATGAATACAGAAGTGAATGTAGAAGTGAATGCAGTGTATTCAGAAGAAATGAAGTGAATGCAGAGATGAAGTGAAGGTATAGCTGAATGAAATGAATGAAGTTTAATTGCCGTGTAAAAAGTATTTAGAAAATCCCGTAATTGATCTTCCCCTCAAATGTCTTTTTTATTTTTTTGCGGTTAATACTGTGTAATTTTTTTTCCTGCTGGGGAAAATAATTCTTCTGACGCTGCCAGAATATTAACTTAACTTTATTCTCTTTATTTCATTTATTTCAGAAGATAAATTTATTTTCAATATGTTTTCGCTTCTTTGAAATTTACTGTGATGGTGACCTTAGTTTATACTGGTGACCTTGTACCTGGAATATAGTGACCTTGTACCTGGAATATACTAGTGACCTTGTTCCTGGAATATAACAGTGACCTTAATCCTAGAATATAGCAGTGATCTTGTACCTGGAATATACAAGTGACCTTGTACCTGGAATATACTAGTGACCTTGTACCTGGAATATACTAGTGACCTTGTTCCTAGAATATAGTGACCTTGTACCTGGAATATACTAGTGACCTTGTACCTGGAATATACTAGTGACCTTGTACCTAGAATATACTAGCGACCTTGTACCTGGAATATACTAGTGACCTTGTTCCTAGAATATACTAGTGACCTTGTTCCTAGAATATAGTGACCTTGTACCTGGAATATACTAGTGACCTTGTACCTGGAATATACTAGTGACCTTGTACCTGGAATATACTAGTGACCTTGTACCTGGAATATACTAGTGACCTTGTACCTGGAATATACTAGTGACCTTGTACCTGGAATATACTAGTGACCTTGTACCTGGAATATACTAGTGACCTTGTACCTGGAATATACTAGTGACCTTGTACCTGGAATATAGTAGTGACCTTGTTCCTAGAATATAGTAGTGACCTTGTTCCTAGAATATAGTGACCTTGTACCTGGAATATAGTAGCGACCTTGTTCCTAGAATATAGTACTGACCTTGTACCTGTAATATACTAGTGACCTTGTTCCTAGAATATATTAGTGACCTTGTACCTGGAATATACTAGTGACCTTGTTCCTAGAATATAGTAGTGACCTTGTACCTGAAATATACTAGTGACCTTGTACCTGGAATATACTAGTGACCTTGTACCTGGAATATACTAGTGACCTTATTCCTAGAATATACTAGTGACCTTGTACCTGGAATACAGTAGTGACCTTGTCCCTAGAATATAGTAGTGACCTTGTACCTAGAATATACTAGTGACCTTGTACCTAGAATATACTAGTGACCTTGTTCCTAGAATAGTGACCTTGTACCTGGAATATACTAGTGGCCTTGTACCTGGAATATACTAGTGACCTTGTTCCTAGAATATAGTGACCTTGTACATGGAATATACTAGTGACCTTGTACCTGGAATATACTAGTGACCTTGTTCCTAGAATATAGTAGTGACCTTGTTCCTAGAATATAGTAGTGACCTTGTTCCTAGAATATAGTAGTGACCTTGTTCCTAGAATATAGTAGTGACCTTGTTCCTAGAATATAGTAGTGACCTTGTTCCTGGAATATAGTGACCTTGTTCCTAGAATATAGTAGTGACCTTGTTCCTAGAATATAGTAGTGACCTTGTTTCTGGAATATACTAGTGACCTTGTTCCTAGAATATAGTAGTGACCTTGTACCTGGAATATAGTGACCTTGTTCCTAGAATATAGTGACCTTGTACCTGAAATATACTAGTGACCTTGTACCTGGAATATAGTGACCTTGTACCTGGAATATACTAGTGACCTTGTTCCTAGAATATAGTAGTGACCTTGTATCAGGAATATAGTAGTGACCTTGTACCTGAAATATACTAGTGACCTTGTTCCTGGAATATACTAGTGACCTTGTTCCTGGAATATACTAGTGACCTTGTACCTGGAATATAGTAGTGACCTTGTACCTGGAATATAGTAGTGACCTTGTACCTGAAATACACTAGTGACCTTGTTCCTGGAATATAGTAGTGACCTTGTACCTGGAATATACTAGTGACCTTGTTCCTAGAATATAGTGATCTTGTACCTGGAATATAGTAGTGACCTTGTACCTGAAATATACTAGTGACCTTTTTCCTGGAATATAGTGACCTTGTACCTGGAATATACTAGTGACCTTGTTCCTGGAATACAGACTGGCCATCTTGTACCTTCACTAAACCGGTTACACTGATGACTCTGTACCTTCACTAAACCGGTTACACTGGTGACTCTGTACCTTCACTGTGCACAAGATGGTAACGTTACTCTTGCCTCCTCCTGTCAGGAGTATGGTTTATTGGGTTTAAAGGCTATCGAGAACAGGAGGGCCACGCATGTCACCTGCTCAAAAGTCTATCGACTATACGGGGGTCACGCATGTTACCTGCTCAAAAGTCAATCGACTACACGGGGGTCACGCATGTCACCTGCTGAAAAGTCTATCGAGTACACGAGGGTCACCACCAGTCAAGAATACCTCAATCCTTCAAATATGGATTAGACACACACACACACACACACACACACACACACACACACACACACACACACACACACACACACACACACGCTCACACACGCTCACACTAACACACAATCTCGGCATAAGAATCTCTTAACTACCTAGGCCGAAAATAAGTTACGTAATGTTTATCATATTACAGTTGTAACCAGATATTGTGAGTCGTATTCATCTACATGAAGGTAACAGGTAGTGCAACTCATCCTGTGGATGAACTTACAGCCTTAAATAGTTAGGTAAGGTTTTGTCAGGTAACAGGACAAGCGTTTCCTGACGCGGGTCAGTCATATGAGCTTTAGGTCATACAGTATATTTCAGCGCTGATACACAACTGCGTAAAGTGAAACCTTTGCTGTACATCGCCAGGCTGTTATAACCTTGTCTGTGCAACGCCAGGCTGTTATAATCTTGTCTGTGCAACGCCAGGCTGTTATAATCTTGTCTGTGCAACGCCAGGCTGTTATAATCTTGTCTGTGCAACGCCAGGCTGTTATAACCTTGTCTGTGCAACGCCAGGCTGTTATAACCTTGTCTGTGCAACGCCAGGCTGTTATAACCTTGTCTGTGCAACGCCAGGCTGTTATAACCTTGTCTGTGCAACACCAGGATGCTGCAACATTGTGCAACATCAGGCTGCTGCAGCCTTGTCTGTGCAACATCAGGCTGCTGCAGCCTTGTTTATGCAACACCAGGCTGCTGCAGCCTTGTCTGTGCAACACCAGGCTGCTGCAACCTTGTCTGTGCAACACCAGGCTGCTGCAACCTTGTCTGTGCAACACCAGGCTGCTGCAACCTTGTCTGTGCAACACCAGGCTGCTGCAACCTTGTCTGTGCAACACCAGGCTGCTGCAACCTTGTCTGTGTAACACCAAGCTGCTGCAACCTTGTCTGTGCAACACCAGGCTGCTGCAACTTTGTCTGTGCAACACCAGGCTGCTGCAACTTTTACAAATTGCTCTTTAATTGCAGCAAAGCTTTTATATTTTTTTTTTTTCAATGTCACGAGCCATAGTTACGTGATCATGTTAACTATCGTGGGGTGGTAAATGTCACGGGAGGGTCGTGGGGTGGTAACTACTGTCACGGGAGGGTCGTGGGGTGGTAACTGTCACGGGAGGGTCGTGGGGTGGTAACTGTCACGGGAGGGTCGTGGGGTGGTAACTGTCACGGGAGGGTCGTGGGGTGGTAACTGTCACGGGAGGGTCGTGGGGTGGTAACTACTGTCACGGGAGGGTCGTGGGGTGGTAACTGTCACGGGAGGGTGGTGGGGTGGTAAACTGTCACTGTCTGTCACGGGCGGGTCGTGGGGTGGTACCTACTGTCACGGGAGGGTCGTGGGGTGGTAACTACTGTCACGGGAGGGTGGTGGGGTGGTAACTGTCACGGGAGGGTGGTGGGGTGGTAACTCACGGGAGGGTCGTGGGGTGGTAACTGTCACGGGAGGGTCGTGGGGTGGTAACTGTCACGGGAGGGTGGTGGGGTGGTAACTACTGTCACGGGAGGGTCGTGGGGTGGTAACTACTGTCACGGGAGGGTGGTGGGGTGGTAACTACTGTCACGGGAGGGTCGTGGGGTGGTAACTGTCACGGGAGGGTGGTGGGGTGGTAACTACTGTCACGGGAGGGTCGTGGGGTGGTAACTACTCTCACGGGAGGGTCGTGGGGTGGTAACTACTGTCACGGGAGGGTGGTGGGGTGGTAACTGTCACGGGAGGGTGGTGGGGTGGTAACTGTCACGGGAGGGTCGTGGGGTGGTAACTCTCACGGGAGGGTCGTGGGGTGGTAACTACTGTCACGGGAGGGTGGTGGGGTGGTAACTACTCTCACGGGAGGGTCGTGGGGTGGTAACTGTCACGGGAGGGTGGTGGGGTGGTAAACTGTCACGGGAGGGTCGTGGGGTGGTAACTGTCACGGGAGGGTCGTGGGGTGGTAACTACTGTCACGGGAGGGTCGTGGGGTGGTAACTACTGTCACGGGAGGGTGGTGGGGTGGTAACTACTGTCACGGGAGGGTCGTGGGGTGGTAACTGTCACGGGAGGGTCGTGGGGTGGTAACTACTGTCACGGGAGGGTCGTGGGGTGGTAACTACTGTCACGGGAGGGTCGTGGGGTGGTAACTGCTGTTGCTGTCATATGAGAGTCGTGGGTGGTAACTTCTGCTGTCATGGGAGGGTCGTGAGGGGTAAATGCTAGCATGGGAGGGTCGTGGGCTGGTAAATGCCGCTGCACTCACGGGAAGGTCGTAACTACTGAAGTCACGATAGGGTCGTGGGGTGGTAACTACCAAACCAATTAACACGTACACCTGGGTACACGAACATAAAGGTCTTATTTCCCATCTTGACCAGTTCCATTTTGCAAACAGATCTACAAATTACAAACTCATTTCAGAAATTCTAATTGAGTACCTCTCGTCTATGGACCAAAACTGGACCTCTAAGCTCACTTATGTCTCCATATACCCGTGTACGGATGAACATTGTTTTTGAACACCCTGGCCCTCCCGCCGAAGCGATACACAACTACAAACATACACAGTCAGGCGTTTCCGCATTGTTACCTTACGTCGGTAGGTGGCAGGTATGTGGAAAATGGTCATCCGTATACAGATATATGTCAGCGTGTTGTGGCGTATGTGAGGTGATATCTCAGCCTTATAAGTCTTCAGCTGTCCTATTATTTTTACAGTTCCTTGAAGTCAGGTATCACGAAGGCGCTTGGAAGTTCCCTACTTTTTTCACGGTGGTTATTTTGCATATTGTGATATCAACTGTTTACTATGATCTTATTGCAGATATATCTCTGTATAGATGTGCATAAATGCATACAGATAAAACGTCCGTTTACCCGCTCATCAGTGTTGGTTTAATACTACTGTAAACCATAAGTGAAAAACAAATGATCAACGAGAGGATTTAATGGGTTAAAGAGTTGTAAAGGAAGAGTGTCATACCAATGTACATACCATATTTTCCGGCATATAAGACGCACTTCCCCCCCCCCCAAAAAAAAAAAAAAAATCTTGGAAAATCAACCTCCACCTTATATGCTTTAGGTTACGCTTTAGCAGTTGTTTACGTTACAACTCGGAAAATCACCTTAATGTCTTACATGCTCGTGCGCCTTATATGCCGGAAAATACGGTAACTACCACGAAGACTCCCTGAGAAACCTCGCCTGATCACCTTACTGAACACTATCGTATCCATACCGTTCTCATCACTAATGTCGGCATACTTATTTTACTATAAAAAAAGGTAATAAAACGATCCCTGAATGCGATACCAGGTCACAGTTTATAAGAACATTATACACTGTATGTTGTGCATGACATCATATATTATTTGCAATAAAACACTGGGTATAAATGTGCACATTTTATTGAGTCAATGAGGTCCTGTATTTATTAATGAATAGGTATTCAAAGAATATGTTTACTTCATACATAAATCTATGCATGGATATCTAAAGCACGTATATTTTTTGGGTATAAATATATTTACGCATGTTTACCCACTCAATTAGGCATGTAACAAGTCAATTTCCTCACTAAATGAGGACTGACAAGTTTCAAACATGATAAAAGTTCTCAGATGTCATCATGAGGTGTATGAGTGCCACCGGTATTCCTGGCATACTTGGTGAAAGCAACGTAATCCGCAAATACGTGATTGAAGGCACTGCAGTTGTATTTACCTGCCTGAACCGCGCCACCTGCTGAGCCGGTGTCTCCGCTTACCTGTCCCCAGGTAACCCAACCCTAGTCACACCCCTCGCCCTGGGTAAAGCACTCTCCTCCCCACTCACTGGCATTAAACTGGTAACACTATGGTTCTAAGGTGGAAAAAAAAGAGGAGAGAGACAAGAGCAAAGACATGCAAAAGCAGAGATGCAAGAGCAGAGAGATGCAAGAGCAGAGAGATGCAAGAACAGAGGGAAGAAAAAAATATACGAGAGGTAATTATGTAGAAAAGAGAGCCATCCTGAACGTAGTAAGGTGGAAGGAAATGAAGGAAAGTGCAAGAGATGACAGAAGGTCTTACCTACTGTGGAACTATCAGTAAGGACCTGCAACAACTCAAAAACAACTGCGCAGCTGCTGGATATCTAAAAAAAAAATTGTAAAGGTTATCCCAATAAAAATAGAAAGCGCTGCACTCTAAACAACTCTTACTTTCTAGCAAAATGGCTGAAGTCCTCATAAACAAGAGTAAAGCACCTAGGAAGAAACACAGGAAAATCAGTAATAGGCCCAGAGATGGCACATCTTGTGTGAATAAACACACGTTATACGGTTTATGCCGTTTTAGTGAAACGTTGCGTCCACCAGTTATAGAGTGATAAAAGTCCCTGGTGGACGAAACATCTCAGTAACATTCTATAAACCGCCACATACTGTGCCGTATAAAAGTTCTTGACAGTGTAATATCACTGACATACATGGCAAGCCTTATCTTGTGTATCTCGTGGAGTTCGATGAGAGTAACTAAAATCAAACAAGAAAAAAATGGGATAGGGTGCCTGCCTATTTCTAAACGGAAAGAACACGTTTAACCCACCACCACCTCGGAAGCTATGTAAACTGCAAGACCAAACATCAGTAGGAAGGGTGGGTGTCTTGCTGAACATAGGTCTACCTGCTTTATAGAAGGTAAAGAAAAATGGTAAGATAGGGTACATGAAAAAGTCACAATGCTGGTTAAGGTGTTTATTTGTAAAGACGTTCCCTCCACCAGGAACTTTAACCATTAGTCAAGTTCCTGGTGGGCGAAACTTCTTCACAATTAAAATGCCATAACCCGCACTGTGTGTCGTTCTTAGAAGCTGTCGGTATACTCTGCCACTGTATCACCACAAGAAAGAGAGGTACTAGAGTGATCATCGAGGAAAAGTGGAGTCCACCAAGATGAAGTTCTCGCACCTCTGCTGTTTGATATACATAAATGAGCTGCCGTAGGAAGTTTTACCTTCCTTACCACTGTTTTGCCAATACTGAGAAACGAAAAAGGCCGACAGCCGGAGATTACAGGGATAGGCCTCAAGAAGACTAAACAGATTGAAAACATGTTAGGGGAAAGTAAAAACCAGGAATAGTCTTGCTAAGTGCAAAGTAATGAGCACTAGAGCGGAAGTGTGAAGACGAGACACACTATACAAAGAGGAAAAGGCAGGATAAAAACAAGATAAATCTGTGCAATGAGTATACCAAAAATATCACCAAAGGTGTATATCAATCCTAAAACGTCACATGCATGTTCAAAACTAACCAATTTAAACATTCTTTTTAGATATGATATAGAATTTAAGGGCCATATTTAGTATATGGCACCAGTATAAAGCCCGCACCTCATCAAGTATATAAATATCCAAAAGCTGGAGACGAAATATATACTAGAACTGTAAGATAATAATAATAATAATAATAATAATAATAATAATAATAATAATAATAATAATAATAAATAATAATATCAACGATTATAAAAATGGTATACAATACCGAGAGGTTGGTAGGTAAGACACAGGCAACTGTTGCCTGTGTCTTACCTACCAATAATAATAATCTTTATTTCTATAAGTACATGTACAAGGAATAGAGGCCCAGCTGACATCAATGACATACTACTATATAGAAAGCCGCTTGTTATGTAGAGAATTTCTGGCATATTAGGTCACTTTTGTCCCAGGATGTGACCCACACCAGTCGACTAACACCCATGTAGCCATTTTACTGATGGGTGAACATGGACAACCGGTGTAAAGAAACACGCCCAATGTTTCCACCCCTTCGCCGGGAATCGAACCCGGACCCTTACCGTGGGAAGCGAGAGGTTTTGCTACCAGACCACGGGCCACAGTAAATTACAAGAATACAACTCAACCAAATAACTTAGAAGAGGATTAAAACGACCATAATTATGACAAAAAATACTCAGGTGACTAGAAAGAGTGGAACACAAACAGAGAAGGCGAGTGAACATGGGTCGTAAGTGAGCCCCATTAAAGTCACAACATAATTTATCAGTTTTAAG
Source organism: Cherax quadricarinatus (assembly GCF_038502225.1). Taxonomy (NCBI): domain Eukaryota; kingdom Metazoa; phylum Arthropoda; class Malacostraca; order Decapoda; family Parastacidae; genus Cherax; species Cherax quadricarinatus. The sequence goes on along the minus strand of NC_091350.1, from coordinate 18,763,373 downwards.
ATAAAACCAGTGGAAGACACCACACTGGAAGACACCACACTGAGGTAGTACCGGAAGCAAACATTATGCAAAGTTTCGAGAATAGATATGATTGGGAACAGGTCGCAAAACAGTTTGATACGAGTTAAGACACAGGACCAGGAGCTATAACAACTCCTACAAACACAAATATGTGAGTACCATATATCATATCTTGCCCGTTGCTTGCCAGACACCCGTCGTAACATTGCTGGTTCACAGCAACACAACACCTCGCTTTATATGTCTATAACAACTCTTCTTCCCACCAAACACTTTCCCACTGCTGCTCCCTCTCCCCCCTCCCTCCCTCTCCCCCCTCCCTCCCTCTCCCCCCTCCCAGCCACTGCTGCTCCCTCTCCCCCCTCCCTCCCTCTCCCCCTCCCTCCCTCTCCCCCCTCCCAGCCACTGCTGCTCCCTCTCCCCCTCTCCCCCTTCCCAGCCACTGCTGCTCCCTCTCCCCCTCTCCCCCTTCCCAGCCACTGCTGCTCCCTCTCCCCCTCCCTCCCTCTCCCCCCTCCCAGCCACTGCTGCTCCCTCTCCCCCTCCCAGCCACTGCTGCTCCCTCTCCCCCCTCCCAGCCACTGCTGCTCCCTCTCCCCCCTCCCAGCCACTGCTGCTCCCTCTCCCCCCTCCCAGCCACTGCTGCTCCCTCTCCCCCCTCCCAGCCACTGCTGCTCCCTCTCACCCCTCCCAGCCACTGCTGCTCCCTCTCACCCCTCCCAGCCACTGCTGCTCCCTCTCACCCCTCCCAGCCACTGCTGCTCCCTCTCACCCCTCCCAGCTACTGCTGCTCCCTCTTACCCCTCCCCTCTCCCCCCTCCCCAGCCACTGCTGCTCCCTCTCCCCCCTCCCAGCCACTGCTGCTCCCTCTTCCCCCCTCCCAGCCACTGCTGCTCCCTCTCCCCCCTCCCAGCCACTGCTGCTCCCTCTCCCCCCTCCCAGCCACTGCTGCTCCCTCTCACCCCTCCCAGCCACTGCTGCTCCCTCTCACCCCTCCCAGCCACTGCTGGTCTCACCCCTCCCAGCCACTGTTGGTCCCTCTCACCCATCCCAACCACTGCTGGTCCCTCTCACCCCTCCCAACCACTGCTGGTCCCTCTCACCCCTCCCAGCCACTGCTGGTCCCTCTCACCCCTCCCAGCCACTGCTGGTCCCTCTCACCCCTCCCAGCCACTGCTGGTCCCTCTCACCCTTCCCAGCCACTGCTGGTCCCTCTCACCCCTCCCAGCCACTGCTGGTCCCTCTCACCCCTCCCAGCCACTGCTGGTCCCTCTCACCCCTCCCAGCCACTGCTGGTCCCTCTCACCCCTCCCAGCCACTGCTGGTCCCTCTCACCCCTCCCAGCCACTGCTGGTCCCTCTCACCCCTCCCAGCCACTGCTGGTCCCTCTCACCCCTCCCAGCCACTGCTGGTCCCTCTCACCCATCCCAGCCACTGCTGGTCCCTCTCACCCATCCCAGCCACTGCTGGTCCCTCTCACCCATCCCAACCACTGCTGGTCCCTCTCACCCCTCCCAGCCACTGCTGGTCCCTCTCACCCCTCCCAGCCACTGCTGGTCCCTCTCACCCATCCCAACCACTGCTGGTCCCTCTCACCCATCCCAGCCACTGCTGGTCCCTCTCACCCATCCCAACCACTGCTCGTCCCTCTCACCCCTCCCAGCCACTGCTGGTCCCTCTCACCCCTCCCAGCCACTGCTGGTCCCTCTCACTCTTCCCAGCCACTGCTGGTCCCTCTCACCCATCCCAACCACTGCTGCTCCCTCTCACCCCTCCCAGTCACTGCTGGTCCCTCTCACCCTAACACCTTCTGTCCCTGTTCACCTAGCATTAAGTAGGTACCTGGGTGTTAGTCAACTGGTGTGGGTCGCATCCTGCGTTACAAGACTGAAGGACCACAATGGAAATAAGACAGTCCCGGTGACGTACTGACTTTCTTGGGTTATCCTGGGTGGCTGACCCTCTGGGTTAAAATTCAAACAAATCTTATCAAATCAAGAGAGAATTGAGCAAGTTCAATAAATCAGTGCTTGGACAGCCGGACTGTGGCTTGCATGGTTGGACTGCGAGCGACCAGCAGTAACAGCCTGGTTGAACAGGCTTTGATCCACAAGGTCTGGTCTGGTACCGGGCGGCAGGGGCGTTGACCCCGGAAACATCCCTCAGGTATCCTTAGGTATTCCTTCCTCCCTCACCTCTCATTTCTCTCTCTTCCATTTCTTATATTTTCTCTCCGCGATTTGCTCTCCCTCTGGTTTTCCCACATTCTTCCTCCATTCTGTCATTCACTGCTTATCATGCACACCTTTCCCCTTCATTCATCCCTCCACGTAACCCTGGTCCTTCCCTGCATGTCTGTCTGTCTGTCTGTCTCTCTCTCTCTCTCTCTCTAACGTACGATAAATACGTTCTCTATCTTCATCAAGTGAGCCTTAACCCACCTCCCTGCCTAATGTGGGTCACGTCCTGCTCTACACCTGACACACCTGACTATCTTATACATCTGTCCTGGTGGAAACCTTCACCAGGCTCACCACTGACTGCTCCGCAACTGGCAGGGAAAAAAAAAACCAGGTGCGAATGGAGGAAATGCATCTTTAAAGACAAACTGCAGCACATTTTTTGAGAGGACAAGAGCTGGGTTTCCATTAGCTCGCTGTAATTGTCAGCTCTGATATTTCCCAGAAAATTAGTTATCATTAACCGGAAAGCATGCCACGCATTTTTATCCTTCCCAACTACGATACGGTCAAGCTGCTCTCATCTCAAAGAAGGTCGAGAATCTGTGAACCAACAAATACACCCTCCTGGATTTTTGTGTTAGCGAGTCTTGGGAATTTACCACCGATGTACTTAAGAGGCTGCCGTCGTTTTATTCATAGCCCTAAAAAAAATCTTTCATGAGGCCTAATTTGATGTGTTTAAGGGTTGTAAAAATCTTGCTCCATTCTACAAGTGGATGATATGGAATATTTTTTTGTTCCAGGTTATCATGAGTGTTAGAATGGCTAGCCCTTCTAGATGTAATGAGAAGTCCTCGCCGGACTGTCCCACTCTCACAGACGATACTTAGTGTAGCTTAGTTGCAGTCCAAGCAAGGTAGCAACAAGTGGCCACAAAGCTACTACTGATTTTAGTCAGTTTATAACCTGATTCATGTTGTCACACGTTTCTTCCATGTGGACTGCATAACCAACCGGAACATGGCAACATAAACAACCTTTAGACTCAAGTTCGATAACTTAATGAACAAATTCCACTCGTCAGGATCATATTTACGGCTGTCATCAGACCATCTATGACGTAGCAGACTACACCGTCATCGTCCATAAAGACTGGCACGATATCTTTTTAACGGTATCGAATCTTGCTCTAACATATTATGTGAGGAGATCCCACTGCTGCGATCTGAAGCCCCTGACATTTAGGAAACGAAAAAAAAAATGAGGTACTGACGGGAAATATAGGAAACCATTGTAAGTTTGAATCTAACCTTTTTCCTGTAGAATTTATTGATTCTCCTTCCTTCTCAAGTCAAGGAAAACACCAACCAGTCTGAGTCCGTATCATTATAGAACCCTTTTGCATTTTTAAGCATCATTTCCATATTAAGTGACTCAAAATTAGTAAAGATCAGCTTGTTTTATCTCTAAAGTAATAAAATACCGATAAGTTGAAGACACAAGTGTAACAATTGGGTATCTTTATTGTCGACACGTTTCGCCTACACAAGAGGCGAATACCACACTGGAGACAGTAGTAGTAGCTGTTCTGACGTCAATAAACCTTGGAAGGTAGTCCTTCAGTTAAGGCACCAGAATTTAAGTAAAAACAAAATGTGTTGCTGCGTTATATCATTATATTAATGGTATACAATACCAACAAGCTGACGAATAAGAATGTGCAACACTTAGGTGTCTGTAATACACACACTCAAGTGTTGCACGAGTGTCAATCATCAAAAACACATTTAAGTCTTCACACGAGTTTGTTTTTCATTTATATTGCTGTTTGCTTTCTATATTGACAATACCAGAGTAGCCATCATAAAGGTTAGTGTGTTGACGGAAAGCTGACTCTGGTATTTAATGGATGGCATTAATTACACGACCTTACACGCGTCGATCCCTTTTAGCAGCACACTAACCTCGTCACACTCACACAATAACCTTGTTTGTTTTATTTGCAAAACACGAGAACAGTTTGATTATTAATATTTAAACAGTTTCTAACATTATCAGTATATACTTTACACTATTATCAACCTGCTTCTGTCGTCACAAATTCACGCCAAACATTACATAAATCGTAATCATACGGAAATTAAAACCAAGTATTTTTTTTTCATATTCCACAGTTTATATCCATAATGCGTTCGGTGTCAGCAAGTTTTGACGATAGAGGAAGTATCCCCACTATTTATGCCGAAAGAGATGATGCGTTCTCAGTGAGGCACGAACCGAAGAAGGGAGAGTGGCGCCCCCCTCTCAGAGAAGGGCCTCCAACCCCCTGGATACAAATCTCTTAAATCTCACTAGTCGAGAGGTGACACGATACGTAAAATGAGAAATAAAATGCAACATTGCACTAAGGCTGACATTTCTTAAAAGAAAAAAAATAGGAAACGTGGAGGTATTAACGCTTTGGAGTCCCAATATCAATGTGATTTACGACCAACACACAACGTTTTATACTGGAATACAATCATTTACGACCAACACACAATGTTTTATACTCGAATACAATCATTTACGACCAACACACAATGTTTTATACTGGAATACAATCATTTACGACCAACACACAATGTTTTATACTGGAATACAATCATTTACGACCAACACACAACGTTTTATACTGGAATACAATAATTTACGACCAACACACAATGTTTTATACTGGAATACAATCATTTACGACCAACACACAATGTTTTATACTGGAATACAATCATTTACGACCAACACACAATGTTTTATACTGGAATACAATCATTTACGACCAACACACAATGTTTTATACTGGAATACAATCATTTACGACCAACACACAATGTTTTATACTGGAATACAATCATTTACAACCAACAATGTTCTACATATGATTACATTTATGATCAACACACAATCCTTTACGCATGAATACAAACTACAGAAAGAAAATTTACTCAAGGGATAAATGCACGTATTGAAGTGAGTAAAGTCAATAAAAGCTATTAAAAATTGTAACCATATAAAAGTGTAGAGTCAATGCTGGATAACGCTAGGATATGCACACCAGGGGCCACACGAGATGGTACATTACCAGTGGTACTAACAAGACACCAAACCAAAATACCTCAAATGGTAAATCTTAATTTCCTTTTCTGGGAACATTCAGGGTTTGAAATCAAATAAAAATGTCTAAGTTAGATATATTAGTGGGCTACGCAAAGACGAGAATGCGATGTCTGGAGCATTAACAGAAACGCATACAAGGGACGTTTTGACGGTGAGATAACGATAAAAAATTATATGTACAGAGTTAAAAGGAGGTCACAGGGAAGAGTAGGACTATGTGAAACATGCCTTTTGTTACACAGAATTGTTGAAGTCATCGATACAGTAGAAGTTCTAGGTATAAAAGTGGAAAATATGAACCTGGTAATTATCCTATATAAAATCACAGTACCTGGCACCTCTGATGTTTTTCATCCTCACAGAGGCACTCGTCACACTTTTTATATCATCTGCAGATGATAGTCACCTCGGTAGAAGACATTTAAAAATTGCAGGACTATATAAGCAGAGTTTTCCAGTGGGCAGTGGAGAACATGACGTTCATTGGTGATAAGTTCCAGCTTAGATATGGAATGAATAAAGAACTTAAAAAGGATACTATATACAAAACTCAACAAAGTCGTCAAATAAAACGAAAGGAACACCTGAAAGACCTGGAAGTAATTATGTTTACTGATCTTTCGTTCAAAGAACACAATAAGGCAAACGTCAAGACAGCCAGAAAGATGACAAGGTGGATAATGAGAACTTTCAGTACAAGGGAAATTGTGCCAATGGTGACACTGTTCAAACCGCTAGTGTTCTCTCGTTTAGAATATTGTTCAGTGTTGACGGCCCCGTTCAGGGCAGGAGAAATAGTAAATCTGTAGACGGCAGATAGTCTATGGCCTGCATAGAGCCAATAAAGCATTTAAATTAATGGGAAAGCCTTAAAGTCCTAAATATGTACTCAATGGAGAGGAGGGGAGAGATATCCACGATAATATACATAACTGGAAAGTATATAAGGGCCTTGTCCCAAACCTGCACACTGCCATAACATACTGGAGTGAGAAATATGGAAGGAAGTGCCAAATAAAGCCAGTAAAAAGCTGGGATGCCGTGGGCACAATAAGAAAAAATTTATCAACATATGTGGTCCCAAACTGTTCAACATCTCGCCAGAAGATATCAGAAACAACTGGGACAAGTGTAGAAATCTTCTAAAGGAAACTGGACAAGCATCTTCACCAGGTGCCAAATCAACCAGGCTGTGATGGATATGTGACCCACCGGGCCGCCAGCAGCAGTCTGGATGACCAGGCTAGCACCAGACAAGCCTGTCCGAAGGCCGGGTTTCGGGAGTAGAAAAACCCTGTAAACTCATCAAAGGTTAAACCTGCAAATTTTGAAGTAAATTAGAATAAAAAGTGAAGGTGGCAACACTACCAGAGCCAAGTAGCAAATCTACGCATGACCCAGACAACGTACTGGGGTAATAAATATGGAAATGATAAGCGAGTCCACTGAAAAGCAGGAGAACCATGGTAATAATACCAGAACACTTTTATTATTATTATTATTATTATTATTATTATTATTATTATTATTATTATTATTAACGAAAATTAAGTAAACCGTGTTAAAGCTGAAAACCATTATATCGGTGCTTGCAATTACATATTCAAAAGTGTACAGGCTCAAGCAACAGCCAAAGTAGGTAGTAGTTAGGTTCCCAGCACTTCTTACATAATCTGTTGCTGTCTGCATACTGTGAGATTCTCCTTCCTTTACACCTGCCCTTTATTGCCCATCCTATTTATGCACATGTCGCTCCTCCTCTTGAGGCACATGTTTCCTATTTCCCATTTTGGTTAAGACACATGTTTCCTATTGCCCATCCTGTTAAAGCACATGTTCCACATTGCCCATTCTATAAATACACCTGTCATTACAATTCGAAGCAACACTCACAGACTGATGGAAGCAACACTCGCAGAATGATGGAAGCAACACTCACAGACTGATGGAAGCAACACTCGCAGAATGATGGAAGCAACACTCACAGACTGATGGAAGCAACACTCGCAGAATGATGGAAGCAACACTCGCAGAATGATGGAAGCAACACTCACAGAGTGATGGAAGCAACACTCACAGAGTGATGGAAGCAACACTCAGAGTGATGGAAGCAACACTCAGAGTGATGGAAGCAACACTCACAGAGTGATGGAAGCAACACTCACAGAGTGATGGAAGCAACACTCACAGAGTGATGGAAGCAACACTCACAGAGTGATGGAAGCAACACTCACAGAGTGATGGAAGCAACACTCACAGAGTGATGGAAGCAACACTCACAGAATGATGGAAGCAACACTCACAGAGTGATGGAAGCAACACTCACAGAGTGATGGAAGCAACACTCACAGAATGACGGAAGCAACACTCACAGAATGACGGAAGCAACACTCACGGAATGACGGAAGCAACACTCACAGAATGACGGAAGCAACACTCACAGAATGACGGAAGCAACACTCACAGAATGGTGGAAGCAACACTCACAGAATGGTGGAAGCAACACTCACAGAATGGTGGAAGCAACACTCACAGAATGGTGGAAGCAACACTCACAGAATGACGCAAGCAACACTCACAGAGTGATGGAAGCAACACTCACAGAATGACGGAAGCAACACTCACAGAATGACGGAAGCAACACTCACAGAATGACGGAAGCAACACTCACAGAATGACGGAAGCAACACTCACAGAATGACGGAAGCAACACTCACAGACTGACGGAAGCAACACTCACAGACTGATGGAAGCAACACTCACAGACTGATGGAAGCAACACTCACAGAATGGTGGAAGCAACACTCACAGAATGGTGGAAGCAACACTCACAGAATGACGGAAGCAACACTCACAGAATGGTGGAAGCAACACTCACAGAATGGTGGAAGCAACACTCACAGAATGGTGGAAGCAACACTCACAGAATGGTGGAAGCAACACTCACAGAATGATGGAAGCAACACTCACAGAATGATGGAAGCAACACTCACAGAATGATGGAAGCAACACTCACAGAATGATGGAAGCAACACTCACAGAATGGTGGAAGCAACACTCACAGAATGGTGGAAGCAACACTCACAGAATGATGGAAGCAACACTCACAGAATGGTGGAAGCAACACTCACAGAATGACGGAAGCAACACTCACAGACTGATTGAAGCAACACTCACAGAATGATGGAAGCAACACTCACAGAATGATGGAAGCAACACTCACAGAATGGTGGAAGCAACACTCACAGAATGGTGGAAGCAACACTCACAGAATGATGGAAGCAACACTCACAGAATGGTGGAAGCAACACTCACAGAATGATGGAAGCAACACTCACAGAATGATGGAAGCAACACTCACAGAATGGTGGAAGCAACTCTCACAGAATGGTGGAAGCAACACTCACAGAATGACGGAAGCAACACTCACAGACTGATTGAAGCAACACTCACAGAATGATGGAAGCAACACTCACAGAATGGTGGAAGCAACACTCACAGAATGGTGGAAGCAACACTCACAGAATGATGGAAGCAACACTCACAGAATGGTGGAAGCAACACTCACAGAATGGTGGAAGCAACACTCACAGAATGATGGAAGCAACACTCACAGAATGGTGGAAGCAACACTCACAGAATGGTGGAAGCAACACTCACAGAATGGTGGAAGCAACACTCACAGAATGGTGGAAGCAACACTCACAGAATGGTGGAAGCAACACTCACAGAATGGTGGAAGCAACACTCACAGAATGGTGGAAGCAACACTCACAGAATGGTGGAAGCAACACTCACAGAATGGTGGAAGCAACACTCACAGAATGGTGGAAGCAACACTCACAGAATGGTGGAAGCAACACTCACAGAATGGTGGAAGCAACACTCACAGAATGGTGGAAGCAACACTCACAGAATGGTGGAAGCAACACTCACAGAATGGTGGAAGCAACACTCACAGAATGGTGGAAGCAACACTCACAGAATGGTGGAAGCAACACTCACAGAATGGTGGAAGCAACACTCACAGAATGGTGGAAGCAACACTCACAGAATGGTGGAAGCAACACTCACAGAATGGTGGAAGCAACACTCACAGAATGATGGAAGCAACACTCACAGAATGGTGGAAGCAACACTCAGTGTTTCTTCACATTTCCTGAACCTTGAACCTTCAATTACAAGTTCCTGTTTATCTTTGCTTAGCGTTATCTCTTAAAGTGGTGGTAGTGGGTGGTGGTGGTGGTGGTAGTGGGTGGTGGCGGGTGGTGGTAGTAGTGGGTGGTGGTGGTGGTAGTGGGTGGCTGGTGGTGGTGGTGGTGGTGGTGGTGGGGGGTGGTAGTGGTAGTGCGTGGTGGTGGTGGTAGTGGGTGGTGGTGGTGGTAGTGGGTGGTGGTGGTGGTAGTGGGTGGTTGTGGTAGTGGGTGGTAGTGGGTGGTGGTGGTGGTGGTGGTGGTGGTGGTGGTGGCGGCGGCGGCTGCGGCGGTGATGGTAGTAGTAGTAGTGGCGGTGGTAGGAGTGGTGGTGGTAGTAGTAGTAGTAGTAGAAGAGTGGTGGCGGTAGTAGTAGTAGTAGTAGTAGAAGAGTGGTGGCGGTAGTAGTAGTAGAAGAGTGGTGGTGGTGGTAGTAATAGAAGAGTGGTGGTGGTAGTAATAGAAGAGTGGTGGTGGTAGTAATAGAAGAGTGGTGGTGGTGGTAGTAGTAATAGAAGAGTGGTGGTGGTGGTAGTAGTAATAGAAGAGTGGTGGTGGTGGTAGTAGTAATAGAAGAGTGGTGGTGGTGGTAGTAGTAATAGAAGAGTGGTGGTGGTGGTAGTAATAGAAGAGTGGTGGTGGTGGTAGAAGAGTGGTGGTGGTAGTAGAAGTGGTGGTAGTAGTAATAGTAGTAGAAGAGTGGTGGTGGTAGTAGTAGAAGAGTGGTGCTGGTGGTAGTAGAAGAGTGGTGCTGGTGGTAGTAGAAGAGTGGTGCTGGTGGTAGTAGAAGAGTGGTGCTGGTGGTAGTAGAAGAGTGGTGGTGGTAGTAGAAGAGTGGTGGTGGTAGTAGTAAAGAGTGGTGGTGGTGGTAGTAGTAGTAGTAGTAGAAGAGTGGCGGTGGTAGTAAAAGTAGTAGTAGTAGTAGTAGTAGAAGAGTGGTGGTGGTAGTAGTAGTAGTAAGAGTGTTGGTGGTAGTAGTAGTAAGAGTGTTGGTGGTAGTAGTAGTAGTGGTGGTGGTAGTAGTAGGACTGGTGGTGATAGTGGTAGTACTAGGAGTGGTGGTAGTAGGAGTGGTGGTGGTGGTAGTAGTACTAGGAGTGGTGGTAGTAGGAGTGGTGGTGGTGTTACTAGTAGTATCGGTGGTGGAAGTAGGAGTGGTGGTGGTGGTAGTAGGAGTGGTAGTAGTAGTAGTAGGAGTGGTGGTAGTAGGAGTGGTGGTAGAAGTAGTAGTAGGAGTGGTGGTAGTAGTAGGAGTGGTGGTAGTAGTAGTAGTAGGAGTGGTGGTAGTAGTAGTAGTAGGAGTGGTGGTAGTAGTAGGAGTGGTGGTGGTGGTAGTAGTAGTAGGAGTGGTGGTAGTAGTAGGAGTGGTGGTGGTAGTAGGAGTGGTGGTGGTGGTAGTAGTAGGAGTGGTGGTTGTAGCAGTAAGAGTGGAGGTGGTGGTAGTAGTAGTGGTGGTGCTGGTGGTAGTAGTAGGCGTGGTGGTGGTATTATTATTAGTAAGAGTGGTGGTGGTAGTAGTAGCAAAGGGAGGTGGTGGTAGTAGTAGTAAAGAGTGGTGGTGGTAGTAGTAGTAGAAGAGTGGTGGTGGTGGTAGTAGTAGAAGAGTGGTGGTGGTGGTAGTAGTAGTAGTAGTAGTAATAAGAGTGTTGGTGGTGGTAGTGGTGGTGGGAGTAGTAGTAGTAGTACGAGTGGTGGTAGTAGTAGTACGAGTGGTGGTGGTAGTAGTAATAGTACGAGTGGTGGTGGTAGTAGTAGGAGTGATGGTGGTGGTGGTGGTGGTAGTAGTAGTAGTAGTAGTAGTAGTAGTAAGAGTGTTGGTTGTAGTAGTAGTAAGTGTTTTGGTTGTATTAGTAGTAGTAAGAGTGTTGGTTGTAGTAGGAGTGGTGTTGGTGGTAGTAGTAGGAGTGGTGGTGGTGGTAGTAGTAGGAGTGGTGGTGGTGGTAGTAGTAGTAGGAGTGGTGGTGGTGGTAGTAGTAGGAGTGGTGGTGGTGGTAGTAGTAGGAGTGGTGGTGGTGGTGGTGGTAGTAGTAGGAGTGGTGGTGGTGGTGGTAGTAGTAGTAGGAGTGGTGGTGGTGGTGGTAGTAGTAGGAGTGGTGGTGGTGGTGGTAGTAGTAGTAGTAGTAGGAGTGGTGGTGGTGGTAGTAGGAGTGGTGGTGGTAGTAGTATTAGGAGTGGTGGTGGTGGCAGTAGTAGGAGTGGTGGTGGTGGTGGCAGTAGTAGGAGTGGTGGTGGTGGCAGTAGTAGGAGTGGTGGTGGTGGTAGTAGTAGGAGTGGTGGTGGTGGTAGTAGTAGGAGTGGTGGTGGTGGTAGTAGTAGGAGGAGTGGTGGTGGTAGTAGTAGGAGTGGTGGTGGTTGTAGTAGGAGGAGTGGTGGTGGTGGTAGTAGTAGTAGTTGTACGAGTGGTGGTGGGGGTAGTAGTAGGAGTGGTGGTGGTGGTCATGGTAGTAGTAGGAGGGGCGGTGGTAGTGGTAGAGGTATGGGTGGTTGTGGTTGCAGGACCACCTGACTGTGGTTGCCAGTGTACACTAAGTGGGTAGCTGTGGTTGCACGACCACCTGACAGTGTGGCAGCCAATATATACAGAGTAAGGTGAGCAGGACTGAGGCAATGCGATCCAGGTGAAACTTGACCCACCACCACCACTACACAATATTGAACTCTGGCAAGCCTCAGCCTCCAAAGCTCTACTGACTACTACAAGTAAGAGGAATAGCAATTAGTTCTATAGTGTGAGAGGGATGGAGAGAGGGAGAGGGGTGGAAAAAAGGGGGATAGAGGGTGAGAGGGGAAAAGAGAGAGGGGGAAGAGAAAGAGAGATAGAGGAAGAGATACTGACAATGTGTGTTTTGGGGAAAGGAATAGTAAAAACAGTAAGTAATAAGGTAAAAGTCTAGTAATAAAACGTTTTGGCAGTTGCGGGATCTAAGACTGTATAACACCAGCCTCCTCTACCTCAATGCACACAACAGGAAAAGTGAAAAGTGCGGCATAAGTTTCTAGTGCAGTTAAACATTAGTGCTGAAGCTCTGATGTGAATCCTGAGAGATACTTACAATTTATCACAATGATATTAATATCCCAAGTTCAATAAATAAAGACAAATTAGGACACACAGTTCAAAAGAAATTCAAATCCTTAACTTAGAAACATCAGCTTGGATGCCAAACTGAGGAGGCATTCTCTTCTTATCTCAGCGAGACCAATGTACTAAAATACACCAGCACATTGAGTTTAAAGCCACGCAGAAGTTGCATATCAGGGTTGATGCCAATCAGATGAGGCATTCAGACATTATCGCATGAAAATCAGTATTTCAAATTTTCCCAAGTTTTATCTAAGGTTGGTGTATATAACATTCAGATTTTTACAATGGTCTTCAAGGCGAACCGATATTATGGGCACAAATAAGTACAATAAGTGGATTTAACTTAAGATAACTAAATAAAGTCAAACACTAACTTATTTCTGATTAGAAGAGACCAGTTATTTCCCAGGAACCAATTTAGTTAATAAAACTCTCAAGTTAAACTTAAACAACCTTAAACTGAGGTGAAGATTCCTTCGAGTTAAACACATCAGCACTGAAAGTTTGACGTATTTTCCTGTTACACGGAATCCATGTCTAGTTGTTTGATTTTAATCAGGGGAAAGAGTTAAACCTTTAGGGGGTATTTAGGCTGATGTAATGTTAGACATTCATATTTGATCCAAAGAAGGGGAGGATAAATCTAGTTCACTGGATCAAGAGATTCCTTACCAGCATTAAGGCACTCCCCCCAACCCCTTCAGGAAGCATAATCCAGTAATATTATGAAAAATATAACTTTTCGTGACTAACAGTGACAAATATGTCACCTACACACCCTTTTAAAATTTTTACCAACCTTCTAAGTATGCTACACCAATGGTTGATGCATCTTGCGGCCATAATACCTAATGGGTATTATCATGGTCACAAGATGCATCACACCTTTGGCTAATCTTTTCAACATATCACTACAAACTGGCATGGTGCCAGATAAGTGGAAAATGGCAAATGTGATACCTATTTTCAAAACAGGTGACAGGTCCTTAGCTTCGAACTATAGACCAATAAGCCTAACCTCCATGGTGGGAAGGTTTGTGGAATCGATGGTTGCCGGGGCAGTTCGTGGCCACCTTGAAAAGCGTAGGTTGGTCAACGAATCTCAGCGTGGTTTTGCAGGGGGGCGTTCCTGCCTTACGAATTTGTTAACTTTTTTCACTGAGGTATTTGGGGAGGTGGATCGTGGTGATGAGTGTGATATTGTGTATGTGGACTTCGGTGGGGCTTTTGACGGGGTCCCACATCGGAGACTGTTGAGGAAAGTTGAAGCACGTGGAATGGGAGAAATTTTTTCCTGGATGGAGGCATGGTTGACAGATGGGCAGCGGAGAGTTTGCGTGGGTGGGGAGAAGTCAGAGTGGGGAGGCGTCGCGGGCGGTGTTCCGCGGGGGTCGGTGTTGGGCCCCCTGCTGTTCGCAATCTGCATGGGCGACGTGGGTGAGGGCGTGGGGAGCGACATCGGCGGGTTTGCCGATGACACCGGGGTAGGCCGTCGAATTCGTTCTGGCGGGGACATTCGAGCACGCCAGGAAGATTTGGGTGGGCTGATGCAGTGGTCGGAGAAGTGGCAGATGCAGTTTGGTGTGGACGGGTGCAGGGTTCTGGATGTTGGACGGGACAGTGGCCATGCCGCGTGTAAACTAGATAGTGTGGATCTTGGTGTTGCGGATTGCGAGGGGGATTTGGGAGTTCTGGTTGGCAGTGGTCTGGGACCGGGACAACAGTGCATAACTGTTCGCAGTAGAGCTGGTGGAGTCCTTGGCTTCATATCAAGAAGCATAGGTGGTGGGAGTCCTCGGGTTGTTCTTCAGCTCTGTACATCCTTGGTTGGGCCTCATTTGGATTGTGCTGCACAGTTTTGGTCACCGTATTACAGAATGGATGTGGGTTCTCTGGAGGGTGTGCAGGGGAGGGTGACAGGGTTGGTCCCATGTATCGGAGGCCTTCCGTGTGGGGATGGACTGGGGGCCCTGAAGCTGCACTCTCTAGAAAGACGAAGAATTAGGAGGGATATGATTGAGGTGTATAAATGGAAGACAGGAATAAATAAAGGGGATGTAAATAGTGTGCTGAAAATATCTAGCCTAGACAGGACTCGCAGCAGTGGTTTTAAGTTGGAAAAATTCAGATTCAGGAAGGATATAGGAAAGTACTGGTTTGGTAATGGAGTTGTGGATGAGTGGAACAAACTCCCGAGTACAGTTATAGAGGCCAGAACGTTGTGTAGCTTTAAAAATAGGTTGGATAGATACATGAGTGGATGTGGGTGGGTGTGAGTTGGACCTGATAGCTTGTGCTACCAGGTTGTTTGCCGTGTTCCTCCCTTAAGTCAATGTGACCTGACCTGACTAGGTTGGGTGCATTGGCTTAAGCTGGTAGGAGACTTGGACCTGCCTCGCATGGGCCAGTAGGCCTTCTGCAGTGTTCCTTCGTTCTTATGTTCTTATGTTCTAACCATTAAATACCGAAGCCGTTCAGAAGAGGAAGACGCAAATTTATTTAGGGTAATTTTAACGGAAATAAAAATGTCACGCTATTTTATGCGTAAAATTGTCAAATGTTTGCCTCCACACTTCAATTTCGCTCTCCTCCATCGTCGACTTACGAGGCGCCGCCTTCTGAACTTTTGAAGTAAAGCAGCAAAGCGTTTTCAAAGTTATAGAAAGCAGAAAATAAAGACTAATAATGAAAAGAGTGAAATCAGAGGCTGCCATTGTGAAACTTGCTATTCCCGCAGGCACTGAACTTCCACTTGTTCTCTTTCTCAAGTCTCGTTGTTGACGAACATAAATCCCAGCATCATATATTTAGCACACAATACCAAAGCTGTTTTCAGGGGCATCCACTGAAAACACAGCAAACCTCCAAATCAGATATAAACCAGATTTTTCCATGGACTACTAACAACAATATCACGTTCGTTGTACACGAATGGTATACAATACCGACAAGAAGAACTAAAAACTTGGACAGGGTCGAATCGCTCAACAGTGCAAAATACTAACGTGAGGCATTTACGAGTAATAACATAACATAATAAGATCTCATTTTCTAGATCACAACAGTGTCATTATCACAAAGGAAAGGAAAATGATTGGCTGGATAACCAGAACCTTCAAAACAAGAAATACCAACAAAGCAACAGGATATAAACCAGCCTAAAGCAACAGATACAAGACAACAGAGAACAGAAAAGGGGGGGGGGGGAAAGGCCTCAAATATCCTGATACGCTTACCTGCAAAACTCAGATTAGCAACATGCCATACTTTTCCTCTGTTCTGATAAGCTTCTGATGAGTTTCAAGAGTTTTTCTCTTCCCAGAGCCCGGCCTTGGACCAGGCTCGTTTGCTGCTTGCCTGATCAACATGGCTGTTACTGCCGGTGGTCTGTTGCCCCACATATCCATCACAGCCTGGTTGATCTGGAACTTGGTAAAGATACTTGTTTACTTTCCTCTTGAAGACTCCTATATTTGTCCCAGCAGTGTTGCTGATTTCTTCTGGTAAGATGCTGAATTGTCTGGGGCCCACAAATTACCCGCACATAGGAGCGAGGAGCTTACGACGACGTTTCGGTCAGACTTGGAGCGTCGTCGTAAGCTCCTCTCTCCTACGTATGTGCGTGTTGTGTGTGTACTGTTCCAGTCACGGTATTGTGCGTTTTTTATTTAATTTTCTCTCATTGTGTCCACGACGCTCCTGCTTTTCACTGGGCTTCTTTTGCACTTCCTCCTACATCTATCACTCTAGTATGTTACGGTAGTGTGCAGGTTTAGGACAAGGCCCTCAAATACTTTCCAGGTATATATTAACATACAATTCTATTTCTTCCCCTCCAATGAATAAATATTCAGGACTTTAAAGCATTCCCAGTAATTTATATGCTTTATTGGCTCTACACGGGCTGTAAATGATCTCTGTATCTGTTCCAACTCTGTTATCTTCTCCGCCCTGAACGGGTCCGTCAACACGGATCCGTTTTGAAAGTTCTCATTATCCATCCCATCATGTTCCTGGATGTCGTGACATTTGCCTTGTTTCCTTCGAAAAAAAAGGTCAGCCGACATAATTACTTCCACGTCTTTCACGCGTTTCGTTCTGGTTAGAAGTTATTAACGGGTAACAAGGGGGACGAAACACAGGAACCACCCAAATAACTAAGCACCAAACCACGCAAACCTACCACCACCAGCGGGATCTCAATCAGATAGTTGCTTCAAGTAAGACAACCGCCGAGAAGGAACAAATTAAGGAGTGCAATATCCCTTGGGCTAATTCCCGAGACCCCGGAAATATAAGCGTCAGTAGGACCTTCAGAGAGACAAACAATAGTGTCTATAGTGTGAAGTCGTTTCTATCTCGTCACCCCCGTCCTTCCTTATCCCAACCCTCCTCTTCCTCACCCTCGATAAGACTTAATCTTCGAACCCCACCACCCTTTGTACCTCACTAGTAAGTGCCACCAGTGCCACCTTTGCATCCAACGATCTGGGCATTCCACTAGCCGTGACATCCTAATACCCTTGGCACCTCACTAGTAGAGCCATCTCTACATCCAAATATCTGGGCATAACAGTTCCCTTGGCACTCCACTTGCAAGTGCCACCACTGCCACCTTCACAATCCCCCGAATATTAAATATCTCTCTCGTGCGCGCGCGCGCGTGTGTGTGTGTGGTGTGTGTGTGTGTGTGTTCGTCATGGGAGACACAGAAAGGAACACCAGAGACAACGTCTATAACACTAGACTTCAAAGGCGTCAACCATAAAAGGAATCTTACACTGAATGTAATTTAAACAAGAGCTGTTTCAATATACAACTGGCGTGGACGGTATGAAAGATATTGGGGGGAGGGGGGGGGAGAGAGAGAGAGAGAGAGAGAGAGAGAGAGAGAGAGAGAGAGAGAGAGAGAGAGAGAGAGAGAGAGAGAGAGAGACTGAGACAGACTGTGCACAAATAAAATTCATATATATTGAGTGTAAACAGTGCTCTGGTGGGCTTATGTAAAACTCGTCTCCACCTATGATTCCTTATTTAAACTGTATTATGAAACAGTTCTTTAAAAGAAAGATGTGCCTACCTGTCGACAACTGCGGAGGAGGGAATGGGGGGTGATGGCCTTCTCCCCGTCCGAGTTCCAGACCAGAACACTTGGCTCAATATTTGACTGTTGCCACCTGTAAAATACTTGACTGATTTCGCGAGTTTTACTCCCACAGCTCAGCCTGAAACTAAACGTCCTACACAGCAATCACGGTCTGGTTGATTAGCAGCATTTTGCAGAAATTGGCACAATTTAATCTTGAATGCCATGTTTATGGCCTGTTACGGTTGACTCACAGATTGGTAGTCATAGCGGCTCAGAGCCGAAATATCTCAGGTTCAATTGCCGGGTCTGCCAAAGTGTATGGGCAATCCTTACTCCCCTGGGCCACTAGTTCCACTAGCAGTATAAACAGTTACCGGATGCGACCGGGCGGGTGGAGGTCGCATCCTGGGTCGAAGAGGTTTATATGCAAATGTGCGAGAAACTTGTCTAACTGGTTCAGTTTCCCACTGACTAGTTCCACCTTTGCTCCAACAATATTTCTGATATATGTTGGTAGAAAGCTAAAGAAATATTTTGGTCCATGAATGCTGGCAATGTTCTCTCAATGTGCCTAAGACACTCCTGCAGTTTTGTGAATTTACTGTACGATTCCTCCTGTATCACTCACTCCAGTAAAATATGATATTGTGTAAACAAGAAACTGGCCTCAAGTATTTTCCCTGTATATGTTAGATAAATCTCTCCTCTAAATTTGAAAAGCATATTCAGAATGCAATGAAAAACTCCTAGTCAATAGTTTGTTTCATCGCTTCTAGCTTCTTATTTCGCCTGTCTCCAAAGGATCTGTGAGCAAAGAATAACAATACATTCGAGAGAGCAAAGGTGCTCTAAGAAGTATAACAATATCTCAATTTGAAGGTTCTCATAATGCAGTCTTGCACCTCCCTGGTCTTGGCAACACCGCTACATTATGTTCACTGTTTTAAACGAGAAGTCGTCTGACATTATTATTCCTAGATCATTTATCTGTTCTCACTATTCTATGAGTAACAGAAGTAGCGATAGAGTGGGTCATTAAACGCTCATAGCCATAAAAATTATGTAATAAAAACATGGGTAAATTTAACAAAGGCAACGAACATATACACAAAACAAATAAATACTATCATACCAAGTTAAAATTACCAACATCAATTTAAACAAAAAATCGAATTATTAATGTCAGACTTCAATGAAAGCTCCCCGAGGTCCTTACAGGCACCTCGGGAATTATAAAAATCCATTGTTATACGAGATGATAGCGAGGTCTAGTATCTATGTCGAAGGACATGAAATTTATTACAGGGAACATCATGCTGTCCTTTACCCACTGGAAGACTTATTGATATCCGATTGTAGGTGCTCACTGCTATTTACTGAAGCGTATTTCACTTGGTTGAAAAAAGTAATGGTGCCAGAACTATGCCATGTGGAAATATTTTACTTCAGATTGGATTTGTCTTGTGTAGATATATTATTTATAAGAAATTTATATGTCCACTTAACACTTCAGTTTTATAGATTTTAGTATTCTCTTGTCAGTTACTCCATGGTCATAGTTGTCATATATCACGCAGGGTAGTGTAGAAAATGTGTATAAAAAACGCTCCATATATGTCAGTTTTCGGGATTTGTTCTGAAACCGGACGCGTATTAGTCGTGAAGAGTAGCCAGGACAGGACAGGAGCAGGTGGTGTGTGCTTTTGAGGCAGTCCGCAGAAAGCGGCAGCTGGAACAAGACGTCATGGTTTGGTATTTGTGTATTATGGGGGAAGGGATGATTTTGGGTAATTTTATGCCATAGGTTGCTTTAATATTTATGTATTTACTCACCTGATATATCTGTATGACCCTAGTATGAGGAGAGGCCTGTTTAAGTTTTGGGGAGAGTACTCTTGTAGTGTTTTACCTGTAGGCTGAGGCCGACAGAAGGGAGGGGGTCATGGAGCCTCCCTGTTTATAAATTATTATAATCAAAAAGAAGCGCTAAGCCACAAGGGCTATACAGCGCTGCCCCTGTTTATAAATGTTTGTTTTTTAACCACTATTAGCAGTGTTCTAGTGAGCTAATGTGAGTAACTGGTAAAGGTGTACTGGTGTTTGGTGATTTTTGTATGTAGTGGGTAGGTTGTATATGTTAGTTTTTGTCCTTCCTGTAAATATAAATACTGACCAATTATTTAATGCTTTTGTAAAGGAACAAGCTCGGCCCTAGGTTGTTTTATGTGGTTTAATAGTTCGCATGCACATTGACAGGTTTACCCCTAGGCGCCAGTACTTATTTTTATGTAACGTAATATCATATTTCTTCAAAATCTTTATTGCAGTGACTGCGTTTAGAATTTTTTAATGCTTCAGGTATCTAGTAGTATATATTGGTTTAACAGCTGAGATTCGCAGAATTTTCTCGCTGGAAAACGAAAAGGTGAACACAATTTTTCGAACGATTGACGAACGGCTGATCAAGCCTCCACTCCTGGCGTTGAATAACCTACACGAGTATAAAGTCTCTCATAAAATATTTCCGTTAAAATTCCCTGCCATAAAGCCAAGCTGAAATACGCTTTTCAGTTCACGCCTTTCAATAAAAATGGCAATTTGCCTCCTTAGCACCCTTCCTCACTGCCTTTTATGACGTATGATGTTAGTGAGACTGAAATGTAGTTCGTCTGCTCATGACTCTGCTGCCTCTTTTCTCCAATGAAGCTGTCATCAGTTTTCTGGGCCTCTAAAATCTCACGTTAATCTTAAGCCATTCTCCGAATTACAACCAACACCTGTTTTGATAACAATACTAGTAACATTATATGCGTCGTGCCGAATAGGTAAAACTGGTCAAGAACTCATTTAAAATTATGTCCTTTCTAAAGTTTTCTCTTATACGTTTAAAGATATTTTTTTTTTCATTTATGTAAACGTAAAAATTAATAATTATGTACTAAAAGAATCATAGAAAACTTTCCTAACCTTACTATAACAAGCATAATTTAATTTTGCCTAATCGAACGAAATATATTTTAGACAAGTTTACAATAATTTAATGATAAACACAATGAAATATATCCTTTTTTTTCGTTAGGTTTACGAAGTTGCATACACAAATTTTAGCAAGTTTTACCTATTCGTTACGATATACGTATATATATATGTATATATGTATATATATATGTATATATATGTATACATGTATATATATATATATATATATATATATATATGTATATATGTATATATATATATATATATATATATATATATGTATATATGTATATATATATATGTATATATATATATATATGTATATTTATATATATATATGTATATATGTATATATATATATGTATATATATATATATATATGTATATATATATATATATATGTATGTATATATATATATGTATATATATATATATATATATGTATATATATATATATATATATATATGTATATATATATATATATATATGTATATATATATATTCTAGATAGTAGATTGGTAGACAGCAACCACCCAGGGAGGTACTACCGTCCTGCCAAGTGAGTGTAAAACGAAAGCCTGTAATTGTTTTACACGATGATAGGATTGCTGGTGTCTTTTTTTTCTTTCTCATAAACATGCAAGATTTCAGGTACGTCTTGCTACTTCTGCTTACACTTAGGTCACACTACACATACATGTACAAGCATATATATACACACCTCTCTGGGTTTTCTTCTATTTTCTTTCTAGTTCCTGTTCTATTTTATTTCCTCTTACCTCCATGGGGAAGCGGAACAGAATTCTTCCTCCGTAAGCCATGCGTGTTGTAAGAGGCGACTAAAATGCCGGGAGCAAGGGGCTAGTGACTCCTCCTCCTGTATAAAGTACTCTATTCAAAAAGAGAAAATTTTGTTTTACTTTTTCGGCCACCCTGCCTCGGTGGGATACGGCCGGTTTGTTGAATATATATATATATATATATATATATATATATATATATATATATATATATATATAACAATCCATACAAGGATTGTATGGTCCAGTGGATTAAGACGTCATGAGTTTTCGCCCAACATGAGGCACGCCAACGCAGCATGGGTTCGAGTCCTTGGCTAGTCGCAGTCTTGTTACTGATCAATACCACTCGTTCGTGGGCACAATAATTATATATATATATATATATATATATATATATATATATATATATATATATATATATATATATATATATATATATATAAATAGAGGGAGGTACCACTTCTATAACTGGACTGGGGACCCTCAACCTCAAAGACAATAAACGTACCTCAGGGAAAACTCAATGTTCTCTCCGGAGCTGTTTGAATATTTTCTTCTCCTACCACCCCCTATATTTTATATGCTATGGGAAAAATTAATTAATAGACAGAATGCATTTAGAGAAAACACAAACACAGATAGAGAGAGAGAGAGAGAGAGAGACAGACAGACAATTAAGAATTATTTACCTTCATCTACTGGGATTCTGTGCAGTGCATATGGACTGGACTATATCGAAAGGTAGTTTTTTTATTTTAAGACTTTAGAGTGCTATGATTCTGATTTTTGGAGCGCCATGAAACTTTTGTACATTTTTGGACTCTGTCAATGCTAGTAGGTGTTTGACTGTAGTAAGTCACTATTCTGGCCATTTCCCAAAAACTTTAATGTCTCGTAATAAACAATTTTGGATGCCTTCATAAACGTTTTCTAGTTCTTTATGAAACAGAAGAGACGCCATAACACAGCCATTACTGCCGTGTTACAACAGATGCAATTTTCTGACCAATGACCCATAGTATTTTCTCCTTGTCATTTTTGATCTTGCAATTATGAGAACATCAACTATGATAAACTGGAACACTGATACTCGCTGTCTCGGATCAAATTTAGCTTTGACCCCTCACAACAACACCCCTCAGTCAGCCAGAGTTTCTAAACACACCCTTAGATGTCCCATAGCTCGATCGGTAGCGCACTCAGCTCATACATTGAGGTCCGGGGTTAGGGACGCGTTTCCATAAGACCCCTGCTGTCCTTGTCCCTGCTCACCCATTAGTTCAAAATGGGTACCTGGAAGTTAGTCGACTGGTGTGAGTCGCATCCTGAGACAAAACTGACCTAATTTGCCCGAAATGCTCATCATCATAACAAGCGGCTTTCTATATAGTAGTATGTCATTGATATCAGCTGGGCCTGTATACCTTGTACATGTACTTGTAGTAAATAAAGATATTATATTATTATTCACTGTGGTGCCTTGTGTACTTGTTCTACTGTGTTTTAGGACTCTGGGTTCGGAACAGTTTTAGAAGGGTAGATAGCCTGCGCGTGTGTACTCGCCAAGCTGTGTGTTCTACACTTCCTGCACATACCTTGCAGGAAGAAAATCCACCAAAATATGGCACGAGAAGAGCTCGTTCCTGGACACTGTATATTAGCAAACTCACTCACCCCCCCCCCCTCTCTTTCTCTCTCTCTCTCTCATGTCGCTGCTCCAGGTAGAGCAGCTTCCTCACCCAGCAAAGCACTGACTATGAAAGCAAATGATTTACGTCCCCAACCACTACGTAGCAGATATTAGTGCATTTGATGCAAAATAACATCAGAGAGCACAGACGCTGAGCGTTGTCACCTGCAGCTTCCAGCAAGATTTTAATTAAGGGCGTTTTAACGGCGTTTATATTTATATTAACGCTATAACCATTAAACTACATGACCAAGCTTAACAATGCTTAGTAAGATTTCCTCAGCTAATCTTATGTTTTTACCCAAACCTCATGTTATTAATTCTAAGTTATCCCTACATTTCAATACAGCCAACATCAGATGGTTCTTCAATCTTGTTGTTGCTTTATCACAAAACCAATTCTCTCAACTGAATCCGTGTCTTCTTCACAACACTGACACCTCTTGTGTTGGGAACAAAGACACTGGTACATGAGAATTATTTTAATACAAGGTTTCGCCCAAGGCTGTGCTTCATCAAGTACACAGGAAGAAGTTTTATAAAACAAACGAGCACCATGTCAGACTCGGGGTTGTTGTATTAAAAGGATCCTTTGCAACCAATGTCTTTATGCCCACTTGTTGAGTTTTTCTAGACTAACTTCCTGGACTCTAGAAGCTGTGGATGGAGGTGCACGTGGTGAGAGGGCAAATGACTTTATATTTTGAGAGAAATGGAGACGAATGTATCCACTTAGGACACTTTCACTGAAAACTTGTCAATTACTGGATCCTGATCACTTCAATACACTCTCCATATATATCGTGATCAAAGTTAAGGACCGCAACGTTTTCAATAAAGGTGTCCTGAGCGAATGTATTAACGTATATTTTCCTTCCACAATGCAGGGAACCTTAACCACCGCCGCCACGTCTCTCTCATGCCACTTCTGAAGCACTAGACCAGTGGCTAACGCGACGGTCTGGAGTTTTGAGACACTCTGACCGCGGGTTCAATCCCGGCCGGGGTATGGTTTGTTTGCAATCGTGTCATTACGATTTCGTGAGTCACCATCAGACTAACAAATACTTTCTAGCATTCGTATAGCTCACCTGTCTTCGGCTTCATCTGCGCTCCCTTGTTTCTGGTAATCTCGTCCTTTGTGCTCTCTCAATGCCTCATGTTTTTAATCTTCTTATAAGGCGTCTAACATACGTTTGATCAATATTTACCTTAGATGCCCCACCCAGTTTGGTGACACTTAATATTTTCAAGTGTACAGTATTAAGTGGCTTTGGTAATGATTATGATTTCATGTTGTGCAAACTGTTATAAAA